>NC_080772.1:5911875-6282500 GCF_020826845.1 Diceros bicornis minor | reverse complement strand
AGAAATCTCATAATTGTGTACATGATCTTTATGTTAGGGAAAAAATAGTAAGTTCTAGGGAATAATCAGATTCACAGTCTAAAATAAGACTAAAATTAGACTTTCCCTAACTTTGTTTTTTATTTTTCCTTGCAAATATCATCTGCATATTATCCTACTTTTATGCATGTAACCTAAGATTACCAGGGATCTCTTTTCTTCTTCTAAATATTCAATTACTCAGTAGTGATTATTATGTGGCCTTCTTGGCTTACTCTATTATTAGATTAATATAGATTTCTTGTGCCAAATTAGCGGAAATCACTGTTGCACATAAAAGTGATTCACTCTTTTTTAGTTATATTTATGTTATAGAAGCAGCATCATTTTAAGCTTAAAAGCTTTTATATTTTAAATTTGGATATACTGTACCTTGGAGAGCATAAGGTAGTTCTATTTAAAACATTTCAAAGTACACTGGAACTTTTATGAGATTCTAATTTAGTTATGTTTAAAGGAGTCCCTTTTTTTCATTTTTTGAAGAGTGGCCATTATATTCTGCTATAACACGAACGAGTAAGATTTAAAGTTTCCTGGTTCTTCTTAAATTAGACATTTGTAAGTGCAAGTTAACTAGAAAAGAATAGAAATGTTAGGAGCTGTCCATGGTAGCATGCTCTTAAAAAAGTTAACTGTTATGAAATGCATATCTACGTACTCTAATTAGCTTCATTACCATTTTCAAAGGTCAGGATTAAATTATATTAGTTAAATTAACCTGATGTATACAGTAGTTACTTGCAGATAATATAACAATCTCACTCTTATAACTAAATTGCAAAACTTTAAACTTCCAAAATGCTAATGAATGTTCCTGGTTGCAGCTTGAAAGTATTTATGAGCAAACAAATGAAAATCACAAGCTATTAAATACATAATTCTTTAGGTTGATGTTAATATAAAAGCGCAGTGCAAATAGTTTCCATGGTAGTAGAGCAATGTGAACAAACATCAAAAAATGTAACTTGCATGACTTTATTGCTCTTGAAATTAATTCTTGTCCTTATGTGACCTGCCATGTCTGCTATAGAAATCCAAAAGATCATAATTGTTTGATATGAAATGCAAAAAGAATAGTTAAATTGAAAGTTTAACATCATGAAATTCAAAATCCCAAGCGGTATATAAACATTAAAAGAAACTTTGGACTGCTAATCCTAGGAAATGAGTTTTATGGATTGAATTCAACAAGGCTTCAGAAATGGTTCCATCTGCTGCCTAGCAGCTGGTGAAAGGATAAATTTAATTCATTAATTCATTTGGAAAAAAGGATCCAAGTAGTAAAGACTTCATTGCTCATAATGCATATAGGTGAAAACACAAACTGAAATCTGGTCCAATTGATCATCCCAGATAATGAGCTCCATTTTGTCTTCCTTTTTGGTAAAGGTCTTAGTGATTGAGTCAATACGGTATTGATTTTTATGACAATAACCAATCATTTCCAATCATTTCAATGATAGAAAAACTCAGGGAAATTTAAAGTAAGTCATGGTTTTTAATCTAGGGAACTTCAGGCATTAGAAATTACGTACTTTCTCATTTTGTGTATGTACATATGGGCAGCAGTGCATGTATCTATGCATACAATATGTGCATAAATGTATTCTGAATCATATATATTCAGAGTCAATACGTACTCTAAATCACTTGCATGAACTACTTATATTAAGTGGCATCCTCCCATTTGTTGAAATATTCAAAATTATCTAATATTCGAGATAATGTAAGTATATTTGAGATTCAAAATTCATGTTTACTCAAAAGTTGCAAGGTTCAAAATAACACTTGTTTTGTTTTCTCTTCTCTCTACACTTCAAACTAGTTGCTCCAGTCCCTGTTTTCACTCGCGCCCTGCAGAGTACTTGAAAAAATAAAAAGTTGTACATGAAGTAGTCTTTTCCCAACTCCTCTGCTATGTTGATCGCTTTGACATAATACACGGAGAAAAGATTTTGTGAGCTAGATTGCACAGATACTGAGCTAGACTGCTCAGTATCTTTATATAAAAATAATGGAGGTTTGATGCCCAGGTTCTTGAATTGTTTAAATTGAATCAACATCATGAGATATTGGAAAAGTTAGTGTCGTTGAAGTCCCTTTAACTTATAATCATGTTGGTGGACTTTTTTATCCGCTAGCATTTTAATGAGAGTGAGGTTTCCCTTAGAAATGTATAGCTCACCTTTTTGAGCAAGGTAAATGTTTCCTGGCTGCCAGTCAACTGATCCATGATAGAGATAAGAACATCCCTGAAAGCAAGGCTGCTTCAGCAGCCAGCACACATTTTAGCAATGCTTTTAGGACGGCGATTTCATGAATGGTTTTTGACTTTTCTTTCTCTGTGGCCCATAGCTCACTGTTCTGGGTTTGTTGGATTTACTCTAAAGGTTCTGTTTGCACCCTGTGGGTTGGGTTAAGAATCAGGGTTTATGCATTTACTTCTACTGTTGCATTGTTTATACAGCTTTGGTTTAGTTTTGATCTTTTTTTTTTTTTTTTTTTTTTGCCTTTGAGGCTCTTCCACAGTGTCAGCTGCTGACTGATAGTAGGAAAACGGCCTCGTGGTGTGAATGAAAGGGACCTAGCGGTTGGTAAACAGAGATAAGGAATAAATAGAGCACAGGCAAAAGGAGATAGTTGTGTGGGGGCCCAGATTGCTGCCAGTCTGTTCAAGGGAGATGCAGAGCCTGTCCTTTTCCCAGATTAAATTAGTGTGCGAAATCTCCAGTGACCTCCTCCCCTTCTCCCCATACTCTTCAGCCAAGCTGAACAGCCTCTGCTGTAAAGTATTCATTTTACCCAGGGACAGGCTGGACAATAGAACGCTCCCTGACACTTATGGACAGCTGCCGTCGTTCATCGTGCTCTCAGCATTTCATTTTTCATAGGAGTTAGAAGGGTTTTTACCTTGTAACTGAAAGAGGGCATAAATGCAACTTTGCCAGTTCTGAGGCTGCTTGGGCAGGGGGCAGGACTGAGGTGGGGGTTCCTTTAGAGCAAGGAAAAACTGCTAAAGAAAGCAATTCTTTTTTGTTTTGCTAATATGATTAAACTAAGACAGAAATTAGATTTCAAATCAGGGTTCCTTGTGAAGAAAAAATATCTTGGATTCTGAAAGTTTCCTAAAATTAAGGTCACCAGTGCAAACTAGATAATTCATGTCCCTCTGCTCTACCCTTGTTTTGGCTAACTATGCGTGCATTTTATTACCTGCAAATAACCACCCGTAAATAGTAAGCCTGTAAGATACCTCTGTAGTCCCATATATTTTTTCTTTTTTTAGTGATTTACTGCAAATATATTCAGCATTTGACTGATTAAATAGACCTTCGGCAACCTTGAGGGTCACTGTGTAGAGTATGTACATAGAAAATGCATCAGCCCATTGTACCCTGGCAGCTAATGAGATTGGTCGTTAAGTAAATGACACAAAGCCTACAAAAAAAGCTTAGCAGCTCACTAGAGTATCACAGAGTGTCCCTGCACACCACACAACGACACAAACACTGGACTAACCTAGCCCACCCCTGCTTTATTCTACATCACTGCTTCCCTGATGTCAGCGTGAGAGGCAGAACAAAGGCTAGGAGGCACCGGTAAGTCAGTCTGGCAATTAAGCCCTAGGGAGAAAGTAGAACAAATCTTAGCCTAACCGAGGGGCTGAAAGTCCGTTTGTCGACAAGTAGGTCAGAATGAAGGGATTTTGCTGTCACTTCTCGAAATACTGCTTCTGTGATCAATGCTCTTATGTTGTTGCTATTGTTGTTTTGTTTTGCCGTTTCATAAAAGTTTTTAAATTTCAAAAGTAAAGTGTACCCCAAAATGCAAGTGAACTTGCGTTTGAGATGTAGGCTATTTGTTGGAGAAATGGTGCTTTCACAAATGACTACCATTCAGGTGTGTGTTCAGGTTTGAAAAACTTTCAGATGTATGAAGCAACTTTCATTTTAGTTAGTCCTGCTGCTTTTAAAAGATAATGGAAACCTGGGTGATGACTGTGCGCAGTGAAGTTCGTTCTTATCAATGTAAGATTGTCCCATCTGCTAATATGTATTTAATATCATATATGGGATAACCATTTCCTTGATCAATATCTTAAAAAGCAATCAATCAAACCCAACAAAACAAGAAAATAAAAGCTCCTCTTTTCTTCGTGTATTCCATTTCTCTTGAATCTGCAAATAAAATCATTGCTGTGAATCTGTAATATTGAATAGGATTAGAGGTTATTTGCTTGCTGTACTTGGGAAAAAATCAAAGCCATCTGACACTGAGCAGCGTTGGTTTACTGTGTCCCTTGGAAAAATGCATTTGCAGTATTGAAGTATAACATTGCAGGATCCTTTTAGAGAAATATGGCAACAGGAAGTTGCCAGAAAGTCTTATTTGCCTTGCTGAAATGTCTGTCTGCCTTAGACTTGTGTGCTCAGAGGATGTTTAGTTCAAGAGAGGATGATATTGTAACAAGACATTCAGGTAAATTAAATATTTTATTCTAAAAACTGTCAGCTAAGTGGATTGTCAGTGGTTTAATAAACTCTGACAATCTTATTTAAAACATTTTAAAAAGTATTGTTAACATAAGTGTGGTGTTTTAAAATATGTGGATTCATAATATCAGTGTCTGGATTCAATTTTTAAAGACACTGTTATTTAATATTAGAATGGGATGTCATAGTCATCTGTTCATGAATTAAAACTCTCCATATTGTATGGAAATCAGCTTGCTAACTTGCATTACCTGCACTGAAACATTTTTATTTATATAAGAATATAGAAATATTATGACACAGACTAAATCGCTAATTATTAGCATTCATGAGAGATTCCTAACAGAGGCTCATAATATGGTCTGGGTGATCAGAGGTCACATACTTTTTTTTTTTGTCTTGAATTACTTTTTTTCTTCCAAATGTGTTCCCAACCTTCGTTTTATTTGTATAACTTGTTTAAGTCTATATGTGTATAGTATATAACATATACTATGTATTACAAACCCTAAGTATTATTTTTATAGTAACCAGAATTTAGAAGGAAATAGATTTTGTGAATAAAGTGGTATAATAGTGTCTTGTTAATTTTAAGTAAAAATAGATAGGGAAGATATACTTTGATTTAACTAAAGTCAGATTTTTCTAATATGTAATCTCATCATCATGCCTTTAATGTGGTAGAAATCATGGAAAAAGCAAGCTGTCTGAAAATGGCTACAATTGCTACCTAACAATTTTAGTTTAAGGCAGAGTTATGCAACTAGTCACTCAGGCTTTACAGATAAATTAGGTTATCTTTCTCTACTGAACATTTTAAATTTGAATCTCATGTATTATAATTTATTTTTCTATAGTTGCTAATGTTCATCATGTTTATACAGGAGTGAATTCAGACACACAACCCTTTTGGATGCTATAAATATTTTACCCCTGCCCTCACCAGTACAAGCAAAGGGTGAGCAGACTTGACTGAAGTCCGTTAGTTGCATCACTGTGGATAAAACCGGGTGGAATTACTTTCACAGAAATGTGATTGTCATTCTTTAAAACAAAATAGGGCCGTGTTGTAATTAAGATAAGAGGGCACAGATTATTACATTTAGTTTATGTGGACTTGCTTCCACCAATATTGGTCTTGAATTTAAGAGATTTTCAAAAATTTAACTATGAAAATACAGTAAGAAAATGGTTTTATCTGCTGTATAACTTTTTTCTTTAAAGAAATGTGAGGAACTTAATTTCTGTTGAAAGAAGGAAACTTTATATTACTGAACTTTTATTCAGATTTACTTATATGACAAATAAGTAATATAAAAACTACTTGGTTCAAAAGACTGTACTAGGTGCTGGGGTTAATATAGGGACCTCGTCCCCCACACCTCCCAGAACTTCATGATCTAAGAAGAACTACAAAACATTTCCTGGAGAATAAGGCAGTCATGATAAATGCCATATGAGTGACAAAGTGACAAAAGAATCTACGACACTCCCTTCTCAAGTTCTTATGTTTGAAACTTTGTTCTTCCATTTACAAAATCTGTGCTCCTGGATAAGTTAGTTAACTTTTCTGGGCCTCGGTTTCCTGGTCTGTTAGATAGGGGCCAGGGTTGGTGAATCTTGCCCTAGGACTTCTGTGAAAATTAAATAAGATAATGTACCTAAAGCCCCTGGTATATCACAGGTGTTCAAGAAGTGTTTGTTTTTTTATCTTTCCCTTGGAGGTTGAGACAGTGAGTGGACATGCCAATATCAGGTAATATACTTCCTACACAATTGCTTCCACCGCCACAGAATTCTTTCTCGTTTTCACTTTCAGAGCCCTAAATATTGTGAGATTCCTTGAAGGATTGTGAAAATTCCATTTTACGTGGCTGAGAGCTCATATCAAGTCTGAGGTAACAAGTTAAAAATGCTAAGTGTATATTAAGTATATATGATTAAATTGGCTTATTATGCATAGTTTTATTTAATAGCAATCAGAAGTGTACATTAAAATTTCACTACATTTCAACTTAAACTTTCTATAAGGAGAAATAATTAATTTCATCCAATTTCAAAAAAGAATATCTATGATTTAAGTATTTAATTATAGCAAAGGTCTTTATCTACTAAGATTATTAGGTTTACTTCCCATTTCTCTTTTTTAAAATTAATATCTTTATTTTTTGCCCCTTTGGGATTTATTTCATAAGGTTTTTCTTTTAATTGATACTTTGGACTTCATCAAAAAAAATTCCCTCTTCAAGGACATTATGATTAGAAAGTATTTTATTTTATCGCCTACAAAAGGAACTTGAACATATTTTATTGCTGAATATTTTAAAATTCCATTCCAATGAACTCTGAAATACTTGAATTTCTTTACAAATATTTGAATATTGTTTTGTTAAATGTTGCATCAAATTTACAAGCTTTCAGGAAAGAATTTATTGCCTTTTGGGTTTAACTGTTCAGATTTTGATTGTAGGAATATTTGTTCTGATAGTTGCAACTTTGAAAGAATCTTGTTGCTAAAAAGAATTTCTGGATCTCATAAATTTTGTATAAACACGTAAATTGTGTTGACCCACAGAAATGTCAATGCCTTCAAAGTCTTATTAATACTATTAAATAATATTAACTGAACAGTATAATAGCTTTTAGATCTGAATATTTTAATTTATTTGATTTATATAATGTAAATATGCAAATGCTAGAGATACCTGCACAAAACATATGTTCTCTGAATATTCCTAAATATTATATTTGTTGGAGTAAAAAATATGTTAATTGATACACTAATATAATGAAGAGTTATGCTTGGTAATTCCATGAAAAACATTTACATTACAATTTCATAAAAAAATAAGTATGCAAATTTTTGTGGTACATTTTCTCCACCTTTCCCAAAATTTAAAGGTAACATAGCTAGTTATTTAATTTCCCAAATTTTGAGTTTTTCCTCATGAAGGAAACATGGCTAAAGTCCAGTGTGTAAACCTCACCTCATCCTTTTTTTTCAGATATATCATATACGTATCCAATTTCTATACAAGTGAATTCATGCTTGGCATGAGACAAAACTTAGTTATCTTTACTTATAATGTTATGCAGAACCAGACCGAAATGAAATGGTTTATTATTTAAATAGAATAAACAGTATTTTCATTCCTGGAATGTAGATTAAAGAGAATAAGAAAACAAAAAATGAAAAATTTTGTTATTGAAAACCTAATTTGTAAAAGAATACCATCAGCTAGAAGGATGCATCCACTGTTTGCTCTTTTGTTTCTATAGTATATTTGGTATGAATTAGAATGAAGGTATTTGCCTCTTTTAAATTTTCTTCTTTCAACTATCAAACAATGGTAGGGAATTAGTCTTAACATTTCCATTTTGAAGGGTGAAAATGGGGTGAAGATGAAATATACTCAAGAAGAAAATGAAATCAAGAAAAGATTGAGGCTGACAATATGACTACTCTAGAAAGGGGGCAAAAATTATAGTATACAACCTATTATGTGCAGAGCTCTTGATCTTTTTTGTGTGAAAGATACCAGTGTCTACCAAAAGGGTTAAAGAAAATGCATTCTGTTGCATCTGCTTACTAAATCCCTTACTTTAGTAGAAATTCAAATTTTGTAAAGATTATTCGTTTTATTGATGCATATAATTATAATCACAAGCCATCTGCTGATTTGGCAGGCATGGTTAAAATTCTCTAACTCTCATAACCTTTCAAGTACAGTGCCCTTGGGACTCTATTTCACTTTTATATTTTGGAAAACATGTAGGGACAAATAAGGGCGGTCATCTGCAGAATGTCAGACCTGAGGAAATGAAAGAATGGATCAGGGTTGCTGTTGTGGTTATTTTTAATGGTAGAGGAAGTTATTTTTTCCTTTTTTTTTTTTTTTTGCTTCTGACTTCATGAAGGATTATCCTAGTTTCTATGATGTATTTGGGATTTTTTCCTGGGGATTAAAGCTCTATCCTTTTACTCCTGAAAGGCAGGTTCTAAGTCTAAACAAAACAAACAAATGAAAAAAACCCTTCCAAATATTGCTTACATTGGTTTTCACAGGTAAATTAATATATTTCGTCTAAACTTTGTGAACTAATAGAATATTCCACTGGTTTTATTTTTCTGAAATACTCAGATTCAATTGAATAACCTTCCAGCCATAGATTTCAGGTTGTAGAACAGTTTGTACATTTTGTTACAGACCTTTTGGTTCAAAGGTCGAATTTCCAAGTGTTTTTTGTGTGAAATCACATACTGACCAGATTTCCCATGGCAGGTATCTCTTTGTGGCCCTTCTTTGCTACCATCAACATTGGAAGTTTGGTGATGTTCCATACCTGATTCACTTACTTCCTTGGAAATGTTTCTTCCATAATGAAACCTTATCAACCATGGGATTCCAAGAGTCAGGTTTTGCAGATTAGAGTGGGTATATAGGCCTTATTGCAGCAGACTGCAAGTAAGCTGAGAGGAAGTTGAAGAAGCCATAGGATCCCAGGGCTTGGCTTTGTCAAGTAATGGAAATATGCACATCCCCCCGTCCATCTCTTTTTCTCTTTCACACACATACACACACCTGTTAAATCATCGACCCAATATTTCTTAGGTTTGACAAATAAGAAAAAGAGCTTCGGGTACGAACATTGTGCATATGAATTTTTTTCATAACAATGATGATACATATGACAATAATAATAATAATCCTTAACATTTACTGAGTGCTTACACTGTGCCAGGCACTGTGTTCTTTACATGTATTATATAATTTAATACTTATAATATTTTCATTCGTACACCTTTTTTGCAGATGAAGCAACAGACTGAGAGACATTCAGATGTTTTTGCCTGGGTCATCAGCAGGATAGAGGCTGGAGCCCAAATCTAACTGTTCCTCAAACCCATGCTCTTAATCTCTCCCTATGCTACATGGTCTCTGGGCACAAAGTATAGGAAAAAAACAGTGTCAGCAACATAGTGTCAAATGACACTGGGTCCCAAACACATCTGGGTTCCAGTCATAGTTAAATATCATTAAGTAGTTGAATGATCCTGATCAAGTGACTTGACAAGTTGCTTTATTTTCCTTATAGGTAACATCTGTCACATCAAGGGTTACACTAGTGATCCCTGGGGTCTTTTTCATTCCTCAAATTACATAATTCTATGAACTTTTTGTGATTAAAACATCCCGTGAATTTGAAAAATAATTCTGAGACAGCATAAGCTGTCATTATACCTCTCTAAGACATAACATATTTAGTATGCAATTAACCTTGATATCAGAGGTAGCCTGTTCTAAGAACCATATGAGCAGTAGCTCCGATTCTAAACATCAGATCAAAAGTTAAACATTTGGCCTAACAGCCAGAAATCTCAGCTCTGTAAGCATAAACATAGATACTTAGAAACATCTGATAATTGAATTCTTTCTCTGAGTATTTTCGTGTCAAGCAGAAGACATTATTTCTTTATAGTATAATAATAATATAGCACTGACATACTGCCAACCACTCTTCTAAGTACTTTACATCTGTAAATTCTTTTAATTCTCACAACCATCACAGCCAGAGCAACAGCCTGTAGGGTGAGGTCTGCTATCATCCCCCTTGTATAGATGGGACTCCCCCACAGAGGGGCACTGCAGCCTCCTGGGCCTCCATGGCTGCTGTGTCAGGGCCCCAACTGGCCTCACCACTATGGCCTTGGGTAGTGTGCACCAACCACCACACATCTGTCCTCTGTGGGCTTGTTATGATTTTACTTTGCTTAAAAAATGTTTGGAAACATAGATTACAGGTTACGAATATGTTTAGACACATTGTAGTATTTATTTTTGTATTTTAGATCTTAATTAGGCAGTTACTATTATAATACTCATATAGTTTCCTTAAATTATTATAGAAGATTAACCGAAAGCATTTTTTAATCTTTTACAAATACTATGTTGAAAATATAATACTAAGTAAAAAGAGTCAAGCTAATGAGGTTTGACAAAAATCCTTTAGAAGAGAAACTGTACTTAATATCATTTTATTCTTCCCAGCATCTAGCAGAGAAATTTTGAACATATTGAGAAATGCATAAGTATTTGTTAAAAGAAAGAATGAACAGAAGAATGAAGAGTTTCAATCACAATAGAACTCTCCCTAGGTAGATGCCACATCAAGTTCACAAGAAATTAAAATACTTTATTCCAGCTGGATATGATTTAAGATATTGTTTGTGTTTTATATGTACTAAAGTATCCAGGAGAGTGAGGTAAAAAAATATAAATATCAGCACTAGAAAATTGTGAAGAGGTTATTTAGGTTCTGTACCATCAGATGACTAAGAAATATTTATGTGCCTAGAAGGTACCAGAGTATAGAGAATGAGTGTAAGACATGGCGTCTGTCCCCATGGACTTTGTGAGCCAGAGTAGAGGACAGCGGTGTAGGCGAAGCTCCCAGCCTCGTTTGGGTCATTGTTCATGTGGTGGGAGACGCTTGTAGACCACTGTGGCCTGTGCGAAAAAAAATAAGCTGTGGCCACATGCAATTCCACTCAGCCTTGATGTATGTGGGGCTGAGCATCTGACCAGGCATAGTCAATTCTATGTTTCCTCTAAAAGATAAAGTTATGGCCTATAGAATAGAATGATCACCTTTCCTTAGAGGTAGCATCAGGGAAGATTTCATAGAACAGGCATTGAAAGAAGCTTGAATCCATCCATTCAATAAACTATTGAGAACCTGCTATATCCCAGCAGCTGTGTCAAGCAGTGAAGATACAGACCCAAGTACTGTAAGATCTCATACCACAGCAGGTGACACAAGCAAACTGGCATTCACAATACAGTGGGACTGTGCTATGCAATAGGCAAGCCCAGGACACAGATTTGAAAACTGGTCAAGAGTCATAAATGACAGCCATCTGGCTTGGATTACAGGGTGGATGGTTAACTGAGATAAGAGATTCAGAAGGAAGAGGGTATTTGGAGGAAAAGATGATGTATATGTTGAGTGCGAAACAACCAGGCGGTGATGCTGAGTGTACAGTTGATCAATGGATCTGAAATTCAAGAGCGAGATCTGGGATGGAAAGATGTAGTTTCCAAGGAAAATATATAGAGTGAGAAAAGGACCAAAATTAGGACCCTCGGGGAATACTCCTATTTAATTGGAAAACTAACAAAAAAGGAACTTAGAGAAGGCTGAAAAAACCCAGGAATGACAGAAAACAAAGACATAAACTGTTTCTCAAGGAAAGATCGAGCGATAGTGTTAATTGCTCAGCAAATAGACTGAAAATACCCGATTAGATATACCAAATAGGAGGGCACTGGTTATCTTAGCCAGAGAAAGTTCCGTGGAATCAGAGGTTGGAAGCCAGAATGCTGTGAGCTATGTAGGGAAGGTAACATGAGAAAAAAAAGTCTCTGGGAATCTTAAGGAGTTTGACGCTGAAGAACAGAAAGAGCAATATATAGAGGAGAAATATGTTTATATACTGAAGAGAAGGAATCAGAAGAGATAAGACATCTGAAAAGTTTGAAGATATGGAAGAAAAACAAACGAGATGAAGTAGGAAGCAAACATCATAGAGCCCACTGGAGAGCCTATCTTAGAAAGAAGGAGAGAGCCTCTGCCTCTAAGAGCAGAGCTAGGAGATGGGAGTCGATGCGGATAGAAATATGTTTGTACGTGTAAAGATGAGATGTTAGGACCATTCAGAGCTGATAGCCTCAAAATTTTCTGTAAAGTTAGGCAGCAAAATTCTATACTAACTCTGTGTGAAATGGTTTTAAACTGCAAGTGCCTTTAACATGATAGTTTTTATTAATTATTATATTTATGTCATATTATTAAAAACAAAAGATTCTAACTCCTAAATGTCATTTATAATTGATATTGGCATAGAAACTCAGAAGACTAAGGAGAACCAGAAGAGATAAGGATTTTCCTCTTGGATTTGAGTTGTCTTAAAAGGTGTACACAGTTGGGAAGTGTTGAGGGGAGGTGGAGAGCATCCTTCCATCTGGAGCTGTAGGGAGCAAGGAGTACAAAGAGTGGGAGAGGGGGAGATTGGCTTCTCTCCATGGGTGACACGTGTCGGACAGTCGGGAGTAATGACTTTGGATCAGAGCGGGCAGCAGATAACATTTCTGCTCTTACTATCTCTTCTTTTTGTGTTTTTCCTTGTTTTATACTAGGGATAGAGCTTCAACTGTTAGCCTCCTCTCTACCTTTACCAGCGTCTCACACCCAGAGGACCACCATGACCTAGAAACTGATTTCCCCACTTTCACTCCTTTGCTCAAAGCTGTCCACGAGTGTCCTATCACACTGAAAATAAAATGCAAACTCCTGACTAGGGTTTCTATGGCTCTACCTGCTTTTTAAAAACATCTTTATTGAGATGTAGTTCACATGCTGTACAATTTACCCATTTAAAGTGTCCGGTTCAATGGTCTTTAGTATATTCAGAGTTATACATTCATCACTGAAATTGGTTTTAGAACATTTTCTTCCCAAAAAGGAAACTCTGCACACCTTAGCCATCACTCTCCAGTCCTTTCTCTACCCCAAGCTGTAGGCAGCTACTAATCTATTTTATGTTTCTGTAGATATACCTATTGTGGAAATTTCATATAAATGGAATTACACAATATGTGGTCTTTTATGACTGGCTTCTTTCACTTAGCATAATGTTTTCAAAGCTTATCCATGTTTTAGCATTTATCAGTATTTGGTTCCTTTTCATCACTGAATAATATTCCATTGATTGGATATACCACATTTCATTTATCCATTCATTAGTTTATGGACATTTGGGTTGTTTCTACTTTTCCACTATTATGAATAATGCTACCATGAACATTCATGTACAATTTTTTTTGTGGACATATGTGTTTTCATTTCTCTTGGGTATGTACCTAGGAGTTGAATTGCTAGATTATATGGTAAGTCTATGTTTAACCATTTGAGGAACTGACAGACTATTTTCCAATGTGGCTGCACCATGTTACTTTCCCATCAATACTGTATGATGGTCTGATTTTTTCACATCCTCACCAACACTTATTCTTGTCTTTTTTTTTTTTTTTTGATGAGGAAGATTGACTCTAAGCTAACATCTGTGCCCATCTGTGCCCATCTTCCTCTATTTCATATGTGGGATGCCGCCACGGCATGGCCTGATGAGTGGTGCGTAGGTCCGTGCCCAGGATCCAAACCTGCAAACCCCAGGCCACCGAAGCGAAGTGCAAGAACCTAGCCACAACGCCACCAGGCTGGCACCTTGTCTTCTTCATTGCAGCCATCCTAGTGGTGTGAAGGGCTATCTCATGGTGGTTTTGGTTTGCATTTCCCTAAAGACGAATGATACTGAGCATCTTTTCATGTGCTTATCAGCGATTTGTGTACCTTCTTTGGAGAAATGTCTATTCTGTGCCCTTTGCCCATTTTTAATCAGATAATTTGTCTTTCTATTATTGAGTCGCAATCATTCTTTATATATTCTAGATGCAAGAGCTCTAACTGTTTTCACCTTGGGCACACGGTTCTTATACTCCTTCTCAAATGAACAAAGATTATTCCTACCTCAGTTCAAAATACCCCCCATCTTCTAGCCTCCATTATTTTCCTTAGCGCTTATCCCTGCTTTAAATTGCATTGTATGCTTATTGTTCCTTGCCTTTTGGTTTGGCTCCCACACTGAAATATAGTATCTGTGTTGTCCGTTCCTGCTGCTTCATCCCCCACCTTCTGGTGAGGAGAGACTGCTGTGCTTAAACATATGCTGTGGAGTCAATTCCTGTGCTGCTCCTCACTAGCTGTGGGACTCTGGGCAAGTGCTTAACTTCTCTGTGTTTTAATCTCCTCATTTGAAGGATAGGAATAATCAATAACTCCTGATTCATATAGTTCTTGTGTGGATTGAGTTAATGTATAATATATATATAACATTTATAACAGTAGCTCATACAGAGAAAGAATAAAAAAAGTCAATAAATATTTTTGAATGAATACTTAATGAATTTTCCTAAGTACGTATTCTCTTGAAGAAAATGGACTATTTAATTTCCAAAGATTTAATCAGTCTCATCAACACATGTCCTCACCATGACTACACAGGGTTATTAATTAGGTACTACCTACCTGTAGGTTTTGCATAAGAAATGATTTGTTTTTGGATCATGGAATTTTACAGAATTTCTACGGTGTGCTATGCCTTTTATTTGTGACATCTCATCTAATCCTCACATGAGGAGGGAGGAAGATGAAGAACCTGAAGATTAGGGAGGTTGCATACAGTTCCGAGACCACAAAACTAGCCACTGTCAGAGTTAGGTTCAAATTTGGGTTGGTGTTAGTGGAGACAAAGCGTGCCACCACTCTAAATCTGCTGCCTTGGGCCAGTGCTCAGGGTGTTCAGTCATCAACAAAGCATTTCCCAGGTCATCTGTCACCGTCTTCCCACGTATCAGTTTTCTGATTTTTACCATACTTCAGTGACTCCATTATCTTCGCATTTATTGCTGGTTTTCTAAACACTCTATCCAGTCTGTATCCAGTCTAACTGCAACACAAAAGGTCACATTCCTCAAGCTCCCACTCTATCGTTGTGGGTCTTTCTGTGGTTTGATCAAAGAAAGACACGCAGTTGTGTAGCTTCATACAGCCATTTCAGCCAGTGCTACGTAGCAGGAAAAACATTGGCATCAGACATGACTTCGAATACTAGCTCTTACTAACAGTGTGACCCATGTTTGCTCAACTTAAATTGGGAATAATAATGTGAACCTCCTTAGGTTGTTTCGAGACTTAAATAAGATAATAGAACCACAAAATGCCTAATCCAGTGGGTGAGTCAGCGTCGGTGCTCAATTAACAGCAGCTACTGCTGAAAGCCTCCTCTGATTTTGTTTTTACCTTCTGCCTCCTTCCGATCACTTATAGCATCGTCTGCTAGTTCATTCCTCACCACTACCACTACCCAATGTGAGATCAGTCTCTCAGCATGTTCATTTATAGTTTCATGATAAATTATGTTTCTTCTATTATCTGTTTATTTTATTTCATGGTATTTTAAGAATTCCCAATTTGGTTTCTTTAGGCATTTGTAACATGCCAGTCACTCTTTTGATTTTAACATGTGATTGAGCTGGCAATGAAAGTCCTTAAGTTTTAACACCCCCTCCCTTTGAATTAAAGTTGATCATTATATGTGTTAAGGATATAGTAGTATTACATATACTTTTTGTCTATTTTTTATTTGTAAAATTAATCTCAATTTACAAGTAAACTGTTCATAAGATTTTTTTTTCTGCTTCACTAGTTTTCAAATATAACATCAATAATACAATAATCTACTTTAACCATTACATTTTTATAAGGTAATCTAAACTGTATGTTTTCACAAGTATAACTTTTTGCTACGTGCTATGAATATTTTCATGTTTTATCTCTAAATATTTGATCCATTGTTTTCCTAAAACTCATATCACAGAGGCAGTGACCTCATCATAGTTCCCTATTTTCTTAATAACTGATACTCAGAGAGTCAACACTCTCACTGAGTACCTTGACTCTGAAGGGAAGCGGAGAGGAGATTGTCCTTGTCTTGCAGGAGCTTTCAATCTAGAGCAGATGATGAACATGTCAACAGTGGTTCATTATGGTGGGCCAGGTTCTATGATAGGCATAAGCATAGCTTCCTGTGGGAACACAGAACCCAGACTTGGGGCAGGAGGAGGGAACAAGATGAAAGGAAATCTATCCAGATTACTCTGAGGGAAAGTCTCCATTTCATGAGCATTCTTGTCATTCACTTTGAAAACACATTGTATAAATTAGGTCTTTAAAAGCAGGGATTCCATAATTCTTCCAAGGCATTTTCTTTTCTTCTTTTTTTTTTTTTTTTTTGGTGAGGAGGATTGGCCCTGAGATAACATCTGTTGCCAATCCTCCTCTTTTTGCCTGAGGAAGATTGTCCCTGAGCTAACATCCATGCCGATTTTTCTCCATTTGGTATATGGGATGCTGCCACAGCATGGCTTGATGAGCGGCGTGCAGGTCCTTGCCCAGGATCTGAACCTGTGAACCCCGGGCTGCTGAAGTGGAGTGCATGAATTCAACCACCACACCACTGGGCCTGCCCTCCTAGGCATTTTTTTCGGGCACACACTTCTTTGGAAAAATTTAATGTAGCCAAAAAATATGTAGTCTGTTACCTCTGACAAAAAACTAAGGTCAGCTTCCCTCAGTAATCTGCCACAGCTAATGAAACGCTGTGTGAGAGAGAGGGAAACCAATTGGCCAATGAAAACCAATAAAAATAATAGACTGGCATTGGATAAGCATAGGACAAAATGCCTGATGTGAACTGTACTGACCTCTGATTAATCACAGGAGACAACTGGAGAAAACCAGATGTTCAAATGACCAGAGGCAATTATTTAATCTGATTCATTGTAAGTTTTAAAAACCATCCAAGGAGAGAGATCGGTTAGGATCCTGACATTCACATGTTGTCTTAGCCCATGACAACAATGTGTATTTCCATTCTAAATTTGTATGATTATGAGTTCTTCTGTACTCAAACTAAATGCCCTGATGTTTGTACTTCTGGAGAATAATTCTCATCAAACCCATCAGGTTGTTCTCCCAAGTTACCAAAAAATAAATTTGGCACCCACATCTCCTCCAAGATTTTCGTTTCATTGCCTCTTCGATTTGTACAACAGAAATATCTGTACTATTAGTGTGTAGCGCACACCATGCAACCCTCTCCACTCACTAGGACTCCACCTGTTTATATAAACAGCTTCCCCTCTTCTCCAGAAGAATAGGTGCTTAATGGAGATTTGAGTAAATAAGTTAATGAGTTCATTATATAATACTGTTCTATACCAAGAGGGTTGCTTATAATGGTATTAATCAAATTCCTTATTTGTGACATTATCATCTTCTTGTATTTAGATGAGATTGATACTTTAAAAATAGTTTTATTAAATAAATATCAGTGGGATAGCAAAACCAAAAAAGTGGCAGCAAAAATTTGGAAGCAGCATTGATTCCTTTAAAATCCTTTCTCATTTGTTTACTGATATTTCTCACACTGAGCCATATTCTCCCAGCTTAACTGGAGTATGCTTTAATAAGTTCCTGTTTCAGAACACTCAGTGGTTCTCCCTGCCCTGAGCAGATCAATGCTAACATACCTAACTTCCACTCAGTGAGCAACTTGCTGTTTGGAGAATCACCCTTCATGTCTTTACTAAATCACACTCAACATGTTTCGTTCTATAATTTATCTCATTACCAACTGGTTGTACTCTCCTCTTTCTAAAATATGTATTCCTATGAACAACGTTGCAAAATGCCCTTGTAAGAGTTTCATCACTGAGATATTTACATGAACAGCAATGCAAATATACTTTTAGTATTAGACTAAAAGGTTTTTCATCCTTCACAAAGTTTCTAGGGTAATGTGTTCAAAATAGCAATGTTTGAAAAAGAACACTTACAATGTATATGAGAAACTTGTTGTACCATTTAGAAAATAAGTCAGAATTTATGAGGGCTGGTAAAACATAGAACGTCTCAAGGAAATTTGCATCATTGCTTGACATTGAAATTTGTTTTCATGATATAATTTTTAATTCATTCCCAAATTTTATTTGCTTTTGGCAAGTTTAAATATTGTGCAGTCTTAGATTTGTAATTTGTGAGCTTACATTTGATCATGGCACCTGTAATGAAGAAGTACATAATTGCTGTTTCTTTCTTGATATGAATGGCTTCATCTGAAGGGAAGATCAAGTTCAATAAGCTATAAAGTGGTTCTCAGAATGTACTTCAATAATGGGCCAGAACATTCGCTTTTTATCTGTACCTTTCTATCATAAAATATTAAAAACAGAGCAAGTAAATAGCTCTAGAATAAAGTGGAAGTGCTTCCGTTCCATGTGGATGTGGGGTATTTAGACTTTAGGGACTGAGATTCTTCACTGTGTTTATTAGTGCATGTCTAAGGAAACGGTTCTCAAAGTGTGGTTCCCCGACCATCAGGACCTGCGTCATCTGGGAACTTGTTAGAAATGTACATTCTCAGATCCCACTCCAGACTACCGAATCAGTAATCTGTGCTTCCACAAGCCCTCCAGGAGATTCTGACACTGGCTCAAGTTTGAGAACCACTGCTCTGACACTTGGCTATTCCAGGTGTGGTTCACGGAACAGCAGGAACACCTGGAGCCTTACTAGACATGGTGACCCCCAGGGTGTTGGAATCAGGCCCGCAATGTAACAAGATACTCAGGTGATCCTGATGCATAGTAAAATCTGAGAGCCACCGATCTCAGGTTTGGAGCAGGAAAATTACTATGGGAGAGTATCCTCTATTGAGAGGCACTTTGGAGGTTGTCAACGTGGAACTCAGTGGATACTTTACTGTTTGTATATCCCCCTCAGTTCCTTCTGGAATAAAAAAAGGGAAGAGATGTGTAAACCTCTTGGCTGCAGTGTTCCAAAACACATAAAGGCACACTGTGTCTACATTATGAGATGGAAGTCAGAGCCATTATCTGGGTAATAAATCATATGTGTGTGTTTATATGATTGATATATATATATCATATATATATATACCACAATGATCTAGACGTGTTAGGTGAAAGCATAGTTTTCAAGTTTAAATTTTTTCTAAAATTCAATTTTCTAATTTACTTTTTATGTACAAATAAATCTAAGATATATTTTGTCTTTTTATCTTAGGTTATTTTCTACCTTTGAATTTAATTTTCTGTAGTGAATCCTCTTAGAAAGTCTTTTTACCAGTGAAGGAAGTTGCAGACTTTCAAGGGTCTGTCTCATCCCAATAGGGTAATCGTTATGATGCTAAGGCATCAGTAAGACAAAGGTTTCTGTGGAGGGGATGAAGTTTGCCTCTTTCCGAGGATTTGGCATTTTACATCTACTGAGGGGTGAATCCAGTGGCCTGGGTGGAAAAGAATAGTTGACCAAGTAAAATCTTGTTTGTAAAAATATTTTTAGCATAGAAATACATGAAAATTAAAGGATTTGAAAAAAATCCTTTTGAAATCTTTGCACAACAAACCCCCCCGTATGTAAATAGGACTGTCAATCGGTGTTTGTCCACAGCCCGAGCTCCAGATGAACCAGTGTAGTGTGCGATGACAGGAACAGCTGACTCATTAGCAGAGAGCAGTGAAAGGTAATTAACCCTGGGAAAAGTACAGCTGCCGTGCGGGCTGTTCCTTTCTGTAGGATCTGATTAGAAATTAGTGTTAAACCACTGATTCTTTTTTTTTTAAAAAAAGACTGTCATTGATAATTCACTTTCACTCTCAGGTGTGTCCCTAGAAAAGGTTCTCAAATGTACTTAAACACAAAAGGGCTCAAATCTAAAAAGCATTTTCTGGTAACAGTAGACACCTGTTTTTCTTGTTGAAGGAGAGTTCTTTCAAATGAATATTCGGTTTGACTATTGAAGATTGGTGGTACCCCAACCCAAACTCTAATAGTCAATCTGTAAATTACTTGAAAAGATTGTTTTATATAGTTAATAAGCTGTAGATAATTACCATTTAATTAAGTTTTCTCTTTTTTTCTTTCCATTTTTCCTCTGATGATGCTTCTCATCAGTACCAATGGAAACTCTCCAGTTCAAATCCAATGTATATTAGGGAAGGTAAGTGAAGACTATTTAAAAATAAACTTTTCCTCCAAAGAGAAGTAATTCCTTATTTTTCAATGGCCTTCAAAAACTTGAGAAGTTAAGGAACTTAGTTTTAGGGAACAACCAAAGATACTTGATTTTGTTAATGTTGGTATTGTCATGGTTATTTGGGTTATGTTCATATATTTCTTTGAGGAGTGCATACACATGTTCATCTTAATTTATGACTTCACTTGTCTCATATGAGGAGCATTCACACAATCAGGTTTCACATATGTAGCTAAAGAATGTGGTAGACAGAAAAATGGCCCCCAAAGGTATCTATGTCCTAACTCCCAAAACCTGTGGATATGTTACCATATATAGCAAAAGAAGTGTGATTAAATTAAGAGCCTTGAGATGAGTAGGTCCAGTTGATCACACGGTTCTTAAGAGAAAGGCAGAAAAATGAATCAGGGAAATGCAACCTAAGAAGGACTCAACTCAACCCACCATTGCTGGCTTGGAAGACAGAGGAAGGGAGCCAGGAGCCAAGAAATGCAGTGGCCTCTAGAAGCTGAGAACAGGTCTCAGTTTATAGCCAGCAAGGAAACAAGTACCTCAGTCCTATAACAGCGAGGAACTGGAGTCTACCAGCAGCCCAGATAAGCAAGGAGATGAATTCTCCCCTAGAGTCTCTAGAAAGGTATGTGGCCTGACTTGATTTTAGCCTGGTGAGACCGTACCAGACTTTGGACCTCCAGAGCGGTAAGATAACATATTTGTGTTGTTTTAAGCCATTAATCTTGTGAAAATTTGTTACCCCAGCAATAGAAAACTAATACAGAAGATAAGCCAAGCAATAGATGGGATATATTTTACAGCTGGCAATATAAATCCTATGAAGAATTTCCAGTATTTGAATGAAGAGGAAAAAATTTTCTTGAGAGGCCGAGACTGATAAGTAGTCTTTAGAAATTGGAATATTCATTTTATGGATCCAAATGATGGTTATCACCAGCTCTGAGATTTCTGTCTTCTGCTTTGTAATACCCCTTCCCCACACCAAAAAAATTCTCCGCATGATAGTTTTGGAAACACAGTGTCTGTATCATCCAAGGTGCAAATGAGTACACGCTTTGTTGGGAATGTTAGCAAATCTCTGTTTAACTGAGCCTGGGTGAGAGGAATGGAATGTCAGTGGATGAAAGGTGAGGTCCCTGCTGCAGGGAAAACTGCTGAGCCTAGGGTTTAAATGCAGACGGTTGTCAGGCAGCACCTGCTTCTACCTCTTGCAACCTGTGTGAGCTCTGGGTAAGGCAGTGAGCTCACTTTGTTCCCTTTCTTCGTTGTAAAATTGATGGTGCCTCCCATAGGCATGTCGTGATGACCCAGAAAGAGAGCACATGTAAGTACTTACCAGAGTTTCTATCACTTGATAAGAGTTCAGTAAGGGTGAGCTGTATTTATTTAGAAAACAGTGTCATTTTTCTATTTTGATAAAAATAATAGATTACCTTTGTCTTTCCTCATAGTTAGTGCCATTTTAACTCCAAAATAAAAGTCATCAGTTTGAAGTATATAGATATACATGGTTTAAAATAAAATATAAATTCATAAAAGTCAGGACATGCTGACACAGTATGAGTAAGAAAAGTGAGGTATAAAAACTGGGAACCAGATACAGTTTAAATAAGTTGGAGATCTTCCTAGATTGTTTTCATGCCAAATTTGGAAAAATAAGACCATCCATATTTCTATTTTACCTTTGGCTTTTATTCCCACGAAAGGACCAATTTAAGTCATAACCTGTAATTTTTCATATAAATTAGATAAAAGTAAACATTAGGGAGAATCTGACCATAAAATATGTTACACTTCATGCTTGCTCTTCTTTGCATTTTGGAAGCTGACGTTTTCAACATAAGGGAAGACAAAATTGTAAATTCTCCTTAACTGGCACAGCAAACAGACAAAATCTAGAGAGGCCCAGATGCTGTGTGTCTGGGATGTTTTATATTGAAATAGAATTAATAAAATAATATCTCAAGCATCCGAAGAGTATTGTTTTTGGCTTATTTCAACTCAATTCAATAACAACCTATTGAGCACCTACTCTGGCCACATTCTGTTGCAGTGAAAGTCAACAGGACACAGCCCCTCGCTTCCGTGAGCTTATACCAGCACAGGGAAGATAAAATGGACACAAGTGAGTATACCATCAGGGAGAGCATAGTAATCAAGATGGAGGTGCCATCAAAACACTGTTGGGACACAGAATGCTGTGAGATGCTGCCACTTGAACCACAACGTGAATGACAAATAACATTTCAGCAGATGGATTTTGCAGTTCTGACACCAAAGAGAAAAGTTCCTTTGCAAGTTACAAATGAAATCAACAAATTCCAAACATTTAATTTTAGCTATTTAATTTTGACCATCTAGTCTCTTTTGACCCTTGTGTAACTATATAAAAATATGGCTTTAATACATTGTTTTACCAAGCCTAGTACACTTTTAACTATTTGTATCTTTTCAATTGGTCTTTGGGGACATTTATTTATTTTAGTCAAAGTCCTCTGAATCTCTCTAGGAATGAATTCTTCAGGAATCATCATTTTCTGGAAGCTTTTCCAGTTTGGTACAGGCCTGCATTTCCATTGCTCCTTCTGCCTTTCTCCATTATCATACTTTCCACATCGTGTTGGAATCCTCCATTTGCTGGTTTGTACTCGTGAGGACAAGAGATGTGCTTTATATCCCTTTTAATGCCCACTGTCTAGCATGGAGCAATCCATGCTAGATAAATGTGTATTGAACCAATAATAGTAAATTTTTTAGGATAAAGGTACTCATATTAAAAGAATCCATATTAAATTAAACACTGTAGTGAAAATAAAATCTAAGGATCATTCTGCAAAAATCCAGTGCCCCATTGGCCTCAACAATTGAGAGTCACGCCATTTTTTTTGTAAATTTCAGTAAATTCTCCCATTCCATATTTCATAGATAATGAAGATAAATTACTCTATTCTTTTATCTTAATCCAAATTTATAGAATATCATGAAGATTTTAATGAAAAACAAACAGTTACTGTTGGGAAAAACAGCAGACTTTGTTGAAAAAAATTCCAAAAAATTTCTTAAAAATGGATAAGAAAAATAGAAAATGTCTAAGGATATCAAGCATTTGTGTAACAATCTATATAATAAAATAGCTTGAGGGCCAGCCCCGATGGCCTAGTGGTTGAAGTTCGGCGGCTCAGGTTCCCGGGCTTGGAACCACACCACTTGTCTGTCAGTGGCCATGCTGTGGTGGCGGCTTACATAAAAAAAGAGGAAGATTGACAATGGATGTTAGCTCAGGGTGAATCTTCCTCAGCAAAAAAGAATAGCTTAAGTAGAGAAAATTCCCTTTACATAATAAAAAGCCTCATTTTTGAATCAACAAGTGCTCTTTGAACTTTATTAAAAATGTTTTGACGTTATATGGTTGTTTAGTATAGATTTACTGAAAACAACACATTTAGTTGCAACACAAGCCTTGAAGTTAAGTGGTTAGTTTAATAAAACAGAGTTTCCATAGTTACCACAGGAGAACAGAGGATAACTTTTATTTCTTTCGAAGCCAGGAAGGGGCTTTAGAGAAAAGATTAAGCAAATAGACCCAAGCAGGTTCATTATATGGGGCTTCACACCTGATTGGCTTTTTAAAAGAGGAAACTCTTGGTATTACAGGAAATTAAAGTTTTTTCCTTTAAAATCTATAGCAGCACATTAAGAAATCTTAACATTCTCTTTCTCTGGGCGTTTCAAACTGGATTCTGAGTCAGGGGGAAAGCTAGTTTAATAAGATATCTCCGTGAGATGCATTCTTGCTCATAGTGTTTTGTTAATAAACCATGTCACAAACAAGTGGTTAAAAATGCCACACTGAAGAGACCAATGCCTTGCTCTATGTGACAGATCATGCGATCTTAGGTCTAACTTTACTAACCATGATCAACATTTTGTTGAAAGGCCTGATGGAAGAGAAATGGAAATCCATACTGGTGAAGCAGTCTCCTTGTGCCAGCTTCACTGCTCTCTCTGTCTGGTGTTGAGATTTGCTCTCTGGGTGTTAATGGAGGTCACTTTCGGCGTTGTCCTTTGCTGTATCTAACCCAAGGAGTTCTTCACAGTTGACTGTTGAGAAACAAAATGATGTGGCTTCTAGTATTCTCACCTTCAGCTCGTGAGCCTTTAAAGCAGCAGTGATTAACAGGACTTTTACAAAGTTTCTATGTAGTTACAAGGACAGTTTCAATCTTCTGTCATTTTTTTGCATTAGCTATGATTATGCTTTTACCACAAAAATGCATTTGTTTTAAAGGTAACAATACAGACTAGGAGAATAGCTTATGTTTCATCTATATTTATCAGCACTCACTGTACATTTGTGTCTTCATTACCAGGAAATATTAAGGGACATTGTGCCATCTATTCCTGTTTACAGTTTATTATGCAGAGATAGGAAACACTTAGCATGTAAAATGAATGTAGAAATTATTCCTGGATAGAAACACGGACATTTCCCACTCGTTGGCTCTTTCTCCTCCATCACCGGATCAGAGTGTAATTGTCAGTAATCAGGCCTGCTTGCTGCTGATAAAACCACTCTGAATGCTAGCAGCCTTCTTTGTGTGATGACTCAATTATTCCAGAAGTGCCTCATCAAATCTGCCCCATCAGCTGGGCTAATAAATAAGGAGAAGAAACTGGCCCCCCAAAGCAAATTATAAATCCATTTGCATTAACCATTTCGCTGGTCCATGATCTAGGCAGAAATAAGCATGGCAGATTGTGTTAAGCTTATTTGAATATGTTTATAATGTTTACAGCATGCAACTTTTTTTCCCACAAGGTGTTGGAATTATCAGTCATGAATGACATCTAAATGCAGTTATGTTAATTGCAGCAAGGCTTTAAGTATCTTTGAGGGCTATTTTGTTACTTAAATCAGGTGAAAGTTAGATCATCTTGCAGGGAGAAATATGGGTCTTGCACAAATTACTGGCATTGCTTCCAAGTTTAAGGAGAAGAGGCCTGGTTTTTATTTTTGCAGGTACTGGAAGGACAAACACAAATAGTATAAAGCCTGCTAGTACAAGTACAATAGCTTCATACCCGTCACAGTGGAAACCAGAAGTTATTTTGATGCTCTGCATGACTTTGCAAAGCAAAAATTGCATTTTCTGGGAGGAGATCAGAGTTGCAATAGCGCTCCTTGTACTTAAAATTCCTTGGAAGATTCTATAGGGCAGAGATTTCAAAAAGCCAGGCAAACCAGTAAAAATCAATTAAATCCATCAATGGAAATTTTGTCCATTGACAAATCTTATTCTTCTTTAAAATGACAAACAATACTGAATAACAAGAAGTTTTGTTTATATTTGAACTTCAGTGATCACTTGGGGAAACAACAGATGTTCAAAATGGATCATAAAAAGCAATCTGATTACTAATAACAAAGAATTAGTCTTGTTGAATATGTAATGATTTAAAATCCAAAACATCCTCCCTTAAAAGTCAGCGATGCCACAGACCCGCTTTGCAATGGGAGCTGGTTTTCCTGCAGAGTAGTTCCAGCTTTGATGAAGCTCTTTTTCCTACTCCTACTTGATCAGGAGCCTAATTATAGGCTGATGGTAAAAGGAAAGCTTGCAGCAAATAAACACTATCTTTATTCGCCTAAAATAACTTAAATGAAACTCACTACTTCTCTTTATTTGCTCCAACCAATGAAGCATATCGCCTAATATCTACCTGGAGATCTGAGCAGAGTAAAGTCATCTCCGACAGCATAAATATGAAGTGGCAATAGGCTAACAATTTTTATGCATCAATTTTTAAATATAGACTCTCTTGCTATGATGGGAAAACCAATTCTATAGCTCATTGGTTAGAAAATCCAAAATAAAGAGTTTAAATTTTCATTAGAAATTTAATGGAGCAACATGGCAAATGGAAAACCAAAGAATTCGATTGTCTGTGCAGGCAAAGGTATCATTAAGGTTTATGTGAAATTTGACTCAAACTTAAATTATCATGCTGAATAATATAAAAATAAATCTGGAAACTTAGAACTGTAAAGGACTTGCTTTACCATTCAAAAAAATAAACCGGGCAAGGATAACCCCCCTTTTTCATCATTCCAACTAATGAACAATTGGTGAAGACATTAAAGTTAGAAGAGTGATTAAGAGATTCAAACTGTTAGAAGTTGTGGAGACAGGGCCTCAAGGAATAGCAGTGCTAAGGTAAATATGCTCCCATTCCTGTTTTTATTTCACTCATTAAGAAACAGCCTGAGAGTAGTCTTTGGGGCTTGTGTTAACATTCCAAACTTCTGACAGGATCATGCGGTGCATTTCCATTCTGAAATAGAACTGTCTGGATCCATTGGTAAGCAAATTCCAAAAAGAAATCGGTAGTCATGGTTCGCTCATATTAGTTGTATTACAGGGCTACAAGTGCTACATACATTTCATATTAAATTTATTTGCCCTATCACCAAGGTTTTCACTTTGAGTTTAGTTTGGAGGATTTTTTTGAGCCAGCTGTAAATCTGTGGTTCTCTGCTTTAAGGAAACAGTTGACATATGCATCATACCATTTTATGTCATTCACCACCCCCTACCCCAACCAATAAAATATAATCTGATATACTCTTCTTTTAATAACACAATAGATTCATTACATTGTATCATAGGTTTAAAGGACTGTCTTTTTCGCAAGCAGGTACTCACCCGTGAAGCAGCTGTAAAGAACTGAGAGTCCCTAATTATTGGCATAGAGTAAAGCAGATAAATGGAGTACTTGGTGATGATTCCGTTAACATGTAAAGCTATGTCTTAATTAGAGAGCACACTTAAGGACTGTGTAGCCCATTAGGTTACTAACACCTTGGTTGTCATATAGTTTTATCTTTTAAGATTGCTGTTTCATAAAAATACGAGCTTCAGTGGAAAAGTGTTCATCCTAGTAGGTGGGAATAGAACTGACTCTGCTGCAAGTGTGGGAGCTTGGTCAAGTTTCCAAGTCTTAGAGGGACAAGTACTGTAGGATATCACTTACATGTGAAATCCAAAAAAGTCAAATCTGTAAAAAGCAGAGAGTAAAAGGGTGGTTACCAAAGGATGGGGTGTGGGAGGTTAAGATTGATGGTGTTTAAAGGTACAAACTTGTAACAAGTACTAAATAAGCCATAGAGATCTAATGCACAGTATATTGAATATAGACGATAAAATTGTACTAAAAAATAAAAAAGATTCCAGGGGCTGGCTCGGTGGCATAGTGGTTAAGTTAGCACACTCTGCTTCAGCGACCCAGGGTTCGAGGGATCTGGAGTTCACAGGTTCGGATCCCGGGCGCAGGCCTACACAGCACTCGTCAAGCCATGCTGTGGTGGTATCCCATATACAAAATAGAGGAAGATTGGCACAGATGTTAGCTCAGGGACAATCTTCCTCACCAAAAAATGAAAAAATTATTAAAAAAAAAAGGATTCCAAGTCTCAGGTTGTCTTCCAAAATGTGTATTTTCTATGAATATTGTAGTGAAGTCCTTAAGTTTTATAAAAATGGTTTAAGATCAGCAAAAGAGATGAAAGTATGGCAATTAATAAAAATGGGTTTTTAAAGGTATCTCCTTGATATAATGATAGGGCACATACAGGGAATGGAGGAAATCGATTTCAATGGAAGATTCCTTTTGGTGTCAGCCAAGGATGTTTCCAAAAAGCAGGTGGGTGGAGTTATTAATGATACAGGAATGGAATGAGGAACCTCTGAAGGGCTCAGATTTCCCATTTGTATTTTGCTGTACTTGGACTTCTTGAGCCCTTTTGTGTCAAATCACATTTCTAAACTTATCCTTTGTTGGCGCCCTCTGTGCACTTCTCCAAGTTGATCTCAGCTGTGCTGCCCTAACTCTCCTCCCCCGGGAGGGGAGAGCCGGCAGATGGGGTTAGGGCAGAGGGCTGATGCATCTGACAGCAAACGGCCTGGCTGTTGAGTGGAAGCTGCAAGCGTCAGGAAGCTACTTTTCCCCTGAGAACCAACTAACCACTGAAGAAAGTTGAAAATGAGCCCTTTGAGAAACGCTATTAAAAGTAGTAAAAAATTGCAATTGTGCAGATGATGTGCTGCTGTGTGCTTATTCGGATGCTAATGAGTTTGACATTAGGGAACTCAGAGGGTTTACAGCTACTCCCTTATGTGATTCAGTTCTTTATTGGCAATCTTTGAGAAAATAAGTGGAAAACGTATTGCTAATAAATACATAACACGATAGGGTATTAGACAAAAAGCCATTACTTTCAGGATTTAGAAAGAGCTTTGCTCACCAGTGTGACTGTTTTCCAGGATCTTTTGTTTTAGGTTTGAGTATGGCAAACAAAGGGGACAGGCAGGTGGAAAGCTTCAGAACTCTTTCTGAACCGAGGTTGGAGTAGAATAAGCCAAACACATTTGTAGAGAGAGGCTTTTTTTTTTTTTTTCAATTACAATCAAACACAAACTAAGAATTCCCAAGCTCCTGTGCTACTTGTCAGTTCTTACATCCTGTACAGTAATCTACTCTATCAGTTAGTTTTATCCCTGTTTTTCCCCAGGAACTACAGTTGCTGACTTGAGTTGAGGAAGCAACTGCTTAATGTTTGGTCAAAGCTTACAAGTAGAAATACAGAAATCTATGATTAAAAAGCCAGCGCTTCAGTCTCCTGCAAAGGGTAAAACACAGGACAAGAGGAATCTGCAAGGGAGGTTGGTGGCTTGTGTTTTAAAATACCAGAACCACTATATATAAACATTGTAAATGTGCATTGATATACGTGGTGTTTGTATCAATAGCCCCTCTCTAGTCTGCTGAGTGTACTACACTGAATTTCAGAGTTTTCTCTCAAGGGCCAAATGACCTGAAGACGGATTCTGTTCCCATCCCTGGGACCAAACAGAGGTGATGCAGCTCTGTGTATTATGTCTGAATGCAAAGTAAACCAAGGGCAAATTTCTTTCATGGAAAGCAGGTTCAAACATTGGCAAAAAGCATGAGTAGCATTTTATGACAGCCTCATTAAAGAGAGCCCTAAATAACAAAGGGATGAATCGGAATCTGTCTTTTGTGACTTCTTGAGTGTAGCACATTCCAAATCTTGTCTGAACTTTTTCTTTTGATGGTTAAAAGTAAAAATATCAGTGATAATAAATGAGGGTCCCTTTTATCCAATTTCCCTACGAAATTGAAGACATAATATACTTAGTTTGGTGATAAAGACCAAAATGAATGTGGCTTACCTTAAAAAATGTAAAAATCTTGTTCCCATTGAGATGTAGTATAAAATTTTTCATTCTGTTTAGAGCACAGTCCAGCCGAATTCTGGGTAAAAGTATCAATGCGTTATCTATTGTTCACTTCAGTGTTTATTACTGCTCCTTGATTTATTTGTCCTACCTGATATGCTTTCCTTTTATATTTTATCTTAACAGAATGAATTTCAGGATTTCTCACTGAAGTGGACAAAGACCTTTAGTCACTCTGACGGGGCGGGACAAACTGAGTTGGCACACAAGTCACCTGGAGAAAGAGAGAGGTAGGGCAACATTTTATTAAAAAGCAGAATATATTGAAAGAAAATGAATCCAATCAAAGCATTTCTATAAAGACTCTCCTCCACAACAGTGTTTTATCTCTGTGGATTTGCTTTGAAAGAAATTTATCTGAATTTAGAATTGTGATTTTTGTCAGAAGCATTGTCACTTGAATATTTAAAAATATTAAACAGATAAAATCCTCTGAGCCTATAAACCTTTTGCATATTGATTGGTATGTGTTATTTGTTCACATGTGTTTGCCCTTATAAAGAAAGGTTCAGCATTAACATAGTTTTAAAAATCCAATTTGAATTCATTTGTATTAGAAATTACTTTACTTAAGGATTAAGAGTAAATAAGTGAGATGTTTTAAAAGCATATTTTTTAAAGCACTGTAAATGACTTCTAGAGTTAATTCCTACAAACACTGAAAAGTAAGGAATTAGGTTGTCCTTGGGAAAGATCTACTTGAATAATTTATCCCTATATGAAGGAGCTTGTTTTCTAACATTTACGTATTTTGAAACACATGCATCTCAAAATATCAGCAAGAAAAATTAAAATTTAAGGCCCTTTTAGGCTGTTATTTACACTGAAGTATCTTTAAACAGGGCATATTAAAAGAAATCTTTTAAAAAGTCTCCTAAAACATAAAGCCGGCGATTGCCCCCTTATGTCACAAAGCTGTGACTCAGAGGCCGTGGTATGGCGACTAATAGAAATCCTTGGCACATGTTGGCTACCTGAGGGAATAATAGAACTATTTGCTGGAGTCATTTGGCAAAAGGATGCAAACATATGGCTTTGGTTTATATTCCGCATTGCCAGTTGTGTGAAGTTACAGGATGAAGTCTACACCAGCAGTGACAACTCAGAAATAAGAAGTGGGAATCAAAACAGATTAGCATCCTTCTAAAGCTATCCAAGCTTGTCTCAGGTCTAAGATTTCTTTCATTGCAGTGCATTTCCAAGTGACTCTAGAAAATTCCCTTTGAAAATCACCTCATCTATGAGGGATGTGCATGCAGTTGGACCTCAGGAAGAGAGCTATTTCCACAGAACTGTGCTTAATCTGATAGCTGACTGAATCTGCTTCTTCCTTTAGGTATGGTGTATGTTGGGAGTGGGAGGGATTAGGGGAGACAAGGAGAGGTATCCTAAGTTTAAATGGTAGACATCATTTAATTCTCCAGCTTTCTATGTAGAATCAAAGACAATACAATAAAAGACAGATAGGAACGGAGAGTTGAAATCAGCGATAGTGTGCCCTAAATAAAGGATTCTGAAAATGTTTATTTATTTTCAGATGAAAGATTCAGAAGAAGTTCAGAAAATTATTAGTATGTCATCACAGATGATGTAAAAACCCCTGTTTTTATTAGTTTAGATTTTTTTTAAAGTTTATTTTCTGAATTACTCTTCCTGAGTAATTAATACATGTATGAAAAGAAAACTGGAAAAATAAAAAGAGGGTAAGAACAGAGAAAAACATACTTGAACATTCTAACTTAGTATTCTTCTCAATAAGTCAGTTATTCTTTTAGTATCACAACTTATTTTCCCCGTGTAACAGGGAAACATCTTTTACTGACGTTTTGAGCCGATCCAAAGCTACGTTTAAAACAAAATGATGCCAGAATCATCAAAAGAAAGGGCACTCAATGTAGGGCTCTTTGTTTTTCAATCTGGCTAAATTTCATTCCAAGGTACTGGCATCATCTAGTTATTTCATTTTCTGGGTTTAGCCCTTTCCAACTTCCTGAATTCTCTTTGTCGTTTTTTTAAAATTAATTTTTGTAAAAGAAGCATCCACTGATGATAAAGGGCTCCTCATAGAGAGGACCCCAGGACCTCTTCTCAGCAGCCGCAGGACTTCCTCTCACCGTGGCCGTGAGTCCCCAGGATAGAAATGACATTGCACAAGAGTAATGTGACACAACATTCAAAACTGCATTGCCAGTTCAAAAATCTCAGGAGAGGAACACAATGAAATCCTGCTAAAAGTGGAAATTATTGTTGAATGTATATGAAGGACTTCTCAAATTAAAAGTGGCTACCTGCATGAGGTTATATATAACTAGACAGTGTTAAGATTAATTGTATAAGGATTTTGAGAAAGTGTCTACAAAACATTATGATCACCAAGGCTTTTTCTATTAACTCAAGACTATTTATAAATATATATTGGGGATATCAGTGTCTAGAATTCTGTTGAAAGGAGAAATCAGACTTAAACCTTACCAATAGATTTGTTTTATCCAATTCTTATGAAGTGGCTAAATATCTACTTGGAGGGTGTTTTTGGTTGTTTGTTTTTTCTTTACCGTGAGGTTAAAATAGAATTTTGAGTGGAAAATAAAATCAAAGGGAACTAAATCTCCTCACATACAAGTAATTTGCTTGCGTGAATGAAAGCAAAATTGAGTTTATGAGTTCTGGTCCTGCTCCTCGAATCTCTCCCTCCCACAAACCAGCAATTCCAGGACTCCCTGTTCAGCCCAAAGGCAGGCACCAGATCTGTGCACTGTGGTGATGTAGATGGGAGATGTGCTGAGTGCCCCTGATTTAAACGCCAGTAAGATGAGACAGTCAAGTACAAGTTACTAGGAAATTACTGTAAATATCTGTATATAGGTTTGTAAGTACATAAAGATGTTAAATGAGAGCTTCCCAAATTCAACTAAGTAGTGAAATTTTATTTGATGGTCATTTTTCTTCTTTATTGACTGTCTGCTTATTTCCATTGTTTGTTCTTGCATATCCTTCCTCCAAGTTTTGCTTCTTTGCCTTCTTTATTTTATAAATGTCTTTCTCTCTTGCCATTTCTCTTTGTATTGACTCCTCTCCCCAGAGAACTGGGGAATGAAATCTTTTTAAAGTTTTCTTCATAGTTTTATTATAAATTAGATACCAAGCAAGAACCACTGTTTGCCCGTTTCCATATAAATATATACATAACATATCCATACTTCTAGCTTAAATGAACTTTTCTTTAGTTTTAAATCAGGAAAAATAAGAGTGGCAAAGCCTACTTTAATATTCTTCACTATTGAGAAGCAGATTGTCAAAGCCAGGAGCCGTTATAGGAATCTCTGAAAATATTTTCTCTTATTCCTATCCATAACAATAGAATGAGGTAGTAAAGGCCCTGAGAAACCTGGAGATGGACAGCTTTTTAGAAATTCAGATCTCTGCTTTGAGAAAAGAAATGACTCCTTAAGTTTTACAAAATTGATTGCAGATTTGTCAATAGCATTTGGGACTTAAGCAGTAAAGATGATCAAGTCTACTTTTCTGGTAGAGAAAACCAACGTTCCCAGTGATAAGTGTGGTTTTCAACATTGCAGCACATGTTATTTAGGTCAATGTCCTGAATCATAGCATAATTCTGTGCCTCTTCTATAACTCTGGGAGAATTTGGAAGGATGGTGATCCCCCTCTCTCCACCCAGGTCTCACATGCATTGAGGCAGAAATCTCTTTCCACCTTTAATCAACCATTACCCGAATGAGGTACCCACTGAATATGAGGTTTGATTTTACAAAAGTTGTCTACCCATTGGCGATATATTAAAGTCTGGGAGAATGATCCAAATGAAGAATACTTAGAAATTTCTACTCCCATATACAAGGTTTTAAAGAACAAAACTTATTTTCAAATTGAGATCTATGAGGAGAACGAGCCATCTCATAAATGTTAAAACCTCCCGCCCCTAACAAGAAAAGCAAACGTGCTGTAGGTTTCTGGTGTTCCTATTCCCCAACAAGCTATTAACACACAACTAGATACTGAACTTAGTAACTTTTATTGTTCTTCAGGTGTGAAGGAGAGAAAGAAGGTGAAATAGATGGGTTGTATATTATGGCCTTGGTCTATTTCACTCCTACAACTTGCCCCACAAGTTAAATTCTGAAACTAGTTTTTAAAATGTTTATAGAGGACATAGAGGCTACGCCAACAAGAGGACAATAGCCATACAAAATGCAATTAGGAGGCCAACATTCTAAGTACAATCAAGCAAATGTCCATGAATATTCATGTATTCCTCCCAATGACTGTAATGGGGAGGCGGCTGCATGGTGTGGTGACGGAACTGTCAGGTCCCTGGATAGCTGAACTGTAACATAGAATTAGTCTTAAACCTGCTTTGAGGGAGGTTACCTTTAAGTAGCTTTCTGAAACTTTTACATGTATCTGCTGGCACTCTTTGCAGTCTGAGTTTCTGTTTTGGTAAAGAAACTCGTGGAGTTCAACCTGCACTTGCTTTTGGGAGGAATTCTTCAGAATGGTTGGGGAGGGCTGATAGCACCTGTGTGGCGGGCTAACAGACTACAGGAGTAGCTACCTTGGGAATAGTTGATGGTTTTCATCGCTTTAACCCTCATGCTACTGATCTCTTTTAATCGAGTTATTTGTTTAGCACATGAGGGGGAGTTTGCATGAGTTGGGCCACTTTATATGCAACAGAGATGCTCATGGAGGAGGAGGATTTCACAATGCAGTGCTCACCATCCTGAGTAAACTGAGCCATTTTAATCCTAGGCAGTGTCACATCTGTCATAAACTCATGTGGTTTTAAAAGAAAGAAAATCTACGGAAAAAAAAGATCACCTCTGTTTTATTGTTGTTTTCTCTTATGTAGTTTTAAAATATTCATAACAAAGAACCATTTTATTCAGACTGAAGCAACTGCTGCTCAGTAAAAGCAGTGAACACTTTTTGTTTGCTAATTTAAAAAACAGTCCAATGATTGGTGTGGTGTTTATTATGAAATGATAACAAAAGAGTACTGGTGGTTTTAATAGTTTTAGCTTACGAGAGATGTCGTTAATTTTGTTTGTAGTGTTGCAGGTGAAAAAATGCACAATGGATAAATAGTCTATATTGGTTTAACTGAACATAATATATAGTGTGTTCTGGAGTTGTTTGTCTCAATAGACTATAGTAATCAAAAGTAATGAACCTATTATGTGCAGGACCTTGGAGAGCGTCGAATGGCAGTAAAAGTGTGGCACATAAAAGGTTTATTAAAGGAAATTAAAGTCCATCATTGCCACACCTGCTCCCCTATTATAAGTCTATGGCAGGTCAGTGCCTTCAATCACAACTCAGCCTCGGAGAGCAGAGATGCGTCTCCCATTATCATTGCAGCCACACCGCATCCACGCTAGTGTCGGGATTCAAGGATGGCAGCCATGGAGAGCACCTTCTGCCTGCCTCTGATTTTCAACCAGCAAAACAACTTCTTTCTATTTAAGAATTGCTTCTGATCACATGCAAAAGTGAATTAAACTAAGAGATAATTAGAGGATTCTAGTGAAATGGATGAGTGTAGTCAGGTCAGAATCTATCTCATGTGGACAAAAACAACAGGCTTTTAAAGACTTTGCATCCCTTTGATAATTTATTTGATTACATTTAAAATATTTAGTAGTGGTGTTTTAGGGAATTTGCTACTGACACACACAACACTCAAATTTCACCTTCCTTATGGATTTGGATGATTATAACCAATATTTATTATGGAATTCTGGGAGTAAATGTATGTCGTTGATGATCAGCATTTCCAATGGTATTTTGAAGTGGGGGCATTTCAGAGGTTTGCTTTCTTGTTGCTTTTTTATATACAGGGAATTATTTTTTCTGATTTAGAAAGAGGTATGTATCAGAAAGGGTCTAGAAATGCAAAGGAATCAGGTTTTAGTAAATTAGCCTGAAACCTTTTGGTTTGGCGTTTGAGGTTTCATCTCCTTCACAACCACTGTTAATCAGACAATCCTTTTTTCTATCTTTGTAATGCCAGAAGTATTTGAATCACTAGCAAACGCTTATGGACGTCTGCCCTCTTGTCACTGTTTCCTCTGGTTCCAGCATCTATAGAAGTATTTCTAAAACTTGTGGAATGCCAGGGCAGTCCTAGCTCTATCCCTGTGGACTCAGAATGCTATTCAGGAGCATCAAGGCTACTCTGTTTTTCATTGACCTTCAGGACTTTTAAAGACATGTTTTCATATTTTGGTCAACGTCAAAGAAGTGACCTCAGGACTTTGTGTTCATGTTACAGATGGATGCAGAGACTGAAGATAAAACACTGCATACCCGCTCTAAGGGAACCAAGGGTGAGTTAGCAAGCAGGTGCCACAAAACCGTGCCCGCCACACCATGAAATATGCGAGTTCCAATGCTTAGTCCCTAATGTGTAGTAGGAATGATTACAACTTCCTCAGGGCTTCTTTTTTAAAATCAAGCTGGGACACTGGGTCACAGCATTGAAAGGCAAAATATTATGAAGCAGGAGTTGAAGGACTCAGACAAGTCCGAATGACATACGATGCTGATTTTTCAAAATGCAGTCATAAGGAGATTTGAACATCATGCAAGACAACGTAAGGGTCAGCAAGGGAAGAAGGCTTCAAATTATTGAAATGGCCTTTAATGGCCAAGGCAAAAGACTGAATTGTTAGTTTATTGCCAAAGCGGGTTTTGATTTTTATATTATCTAGTTTAGTGGCTCCCAATCTAAACTTAGTTCAAGTAAAATGATGATGTTTGTTTTTTGACGGCCCCTGCTGGGAATTTCCAGCAGCTCTGCAAAGTAATGTTTGAAAGGTTTAACTTGCTGGTTATCCCTCTCTTTTTGTAACCAACAGATGGTAATGTAATATTGAAATATAAACAGGCCCTTGATGATCTAAACATCTGGAAAACAGGATTTACTGGCAATAATACCCCTTAAGGAAAATAACTTTTATTATAATTAGCTATATTTTTGTGACCCTTAATTCTAAATGGAAAACTGTAGGTTCACCATGGCCTCTGAAAACACTCTGGGTAGCTGTTCCCCACCCCACTCTTCTCACGGTCGGCCTTGCTGAGGAAGAGATGAGTCGGGCAGCCATCATGCAATCATTTGGAAGGGTTTTGACATTTACAGTTGAAAGTGGCTAATCAAATGGAATTCTTTCATTAACTATGTTTACATATGTAGTCAAGGTAAATAATTCCTGTTTGAGTACAGTGCAGGATCCTCAAATTTTTAATAAATTCCAAGATGATTTTTTTCGAGTTAAAATGTAACCATAGTTATCATTAGCCATGATAACCAAAATGCAGAACAATGCGGTACAAGATATGGGACTTTTTTCTGCCCAAACAGAAGTTTTGCACTGTATAGATTTCCAGTTTTCGTTTAAATTACTTTTAAAGTAATCACATCATATATCCTAATATTTGGAATGCAATATTTCTAAACGTCAAATTTTTATGCAGTAAACTTCTCAATAGAATACGAGTTTAAGAAAAACACTTTGTATCGTTATGTAGGATAAGCTCACATCTGCCATAAATATCAGCTTTCGAGGGACTATTTGGATTATTTGAATCTCTTGTTTTGATTTCTAAAATGCATTACTCTATCATACTTTGGAAATGTGGTCCTTTAATTTGCAATTCTTTTTGGACTTTGAATTCTTTTGGCACATACATATACACCCTTAAATAGATCCAAAATGTTCTTCAAGAAATGAAACAACTGTTTCTTGTGTAGCATGAGTAATCTTTAAAACCACCTGTTGTCTCTCTCAATATGCTGCTTATCCTTGTGTAGGCAGGTATTTATAAACATGAACTTCTTTAGTTCCCATCATTTCAGTCAGAAAAATCAAAGCTCTTTTTTCTATAAATTTCTTATTTTTAAAAGGATGTTGATATTAACATGGCTGAAGCTTATCCTCCTCTTTCTAGACATATGAAATTCATGGAACAAAATCTTGGGACATCTTCACTAGTAAAACATTGCCAGTTTTACTTAAATACTTGTTTAATGTCAATGAAAATATAAACAGGATTCTTTTGAAAAATTTCCTATGAACAATAAAATTGATTTAAAAAATAACTCAAGTCCTTCGTGCTCCTGTAATCTTTCATTGAATCCCTAAGGGCAGGTATTTGGAAAGTCCAATCCATGCCTGCAAGGTCCCAGGGTCACCTAAGGCACTAAACCCGGAATCCTCTGTTCTGGGCCACATTCATCTGTCGTCTTGTCTCCGAAGAACCAGAACGGGACACGATCAGTCCACCTGCTTGCAAATAAGGCGGGGTCTGTACTGGCGCTTAGTGGTCATCATCTCGAGGTGGCTAAAAATTTAAGTTATACAGTTTTCAAAATTATAAACTGATTTTCTTTTGCTTTCTTTTTGTCAACAGTACCAATGGACTCTCTAATTCAGGAGCTTAGGTAAGATTTGCCCTACGTTACTTTTCTAATATAGATTGGCTTTAATTATTAGAATTTTTTGTAGTTTTCAAGCTTCAGAATCCCTATTTTAGTGTGAGGAGTAAGCCAAAAGGATAGCTCACATAGCCTCTGTCTATTCACCAAAGAAGCAGGGAAAGGGAAAAACTACTGATAATTGATCGAAAACAATTCAAGCTAATATTTTGATAACAAAGCACAACAACCTTTTGCCATAATGTGAGTAATTTCCCACTTCTATCCATGGAGTGTGTGCTGCCTCTGTGTACACATCTTGCACGGGGTATGTTATTGCACTGATGATAAGTGAAGAACCGAGCCTTCATCCGTGAACCTAATTAACAGATAGCGCAGGTCCTAAATGCTCCACTTTTTTTTTAATCAGTAGATAATTCTATCAGGTAACCACATGATTGTTTTTAGTGTAGACATTTGAAGATAACGTGACTGCTAGGTTTTGGGGTATATCCAAGCATTTTCACCTTAGATACTGTGAATGTACCTCAGGCAACATTCTGAAAATTCTACCTTAATAGGTTTTGCAAAATAAACTCTAATTAGATTTTCTTTCAGAGTCTTTGTGAGGTGTAGTTAGAAAAAAAAAAGATACATGTTTAAAAAGAAACACATGTTGAAGATACGTTTTCTGTACTGGTGGTATTTTATAGCAAAATTTTCTCAGGAACAAGATGAATCCCCTGTCTCTTCTCTCGGTTTGCTATTACAGACCCAAAAAGTCCCAACCCCACTATCTAATCCACGTTTCTGAAAACAATGGTGTATATATATGTTCCTCAGGGAAATGTTTGAAAACAGGAGGTTGTATAACAGTGTCTGATGCACCTTGAAATTTATAATGTATGCATTGACAGTTTACGTAGTTACTTTTCCAGGCAACTGTGCTCTGATTTCCTGAAGCAAGAGCTATCTTAGTTACCTCCCTGTTGCTCAGGATGCACTCTGTCAGTTCTGGTTCACCTGTCTAGTGGAACACGTATCTATCTGAACTGAGTATAAGCTGTCACGCTGATGCTCTTCTCTGTGGAAGTTTGCTGGTGGGGAATCCATGGCCCTGCCTGTGCTGTCGATTTCATCATTGAGAATTTTACATTTTAAACCACTTGTATAGGAGCAGAACACATAGTACACCCACACGTTGGGACTAAGTGACTGAATTGTCTGTCTCACTTAGAGTCTTGCTTTTTAAGTCTGCTTTCATTTAAACTTCCTGTCTGTTTAGAGACTTTATGTCCCCTGCAGAAGGATCAAGAGAAGTTTAAAACGATCCAAGGCTCAAAGTGCGTGAGCAGTTTGCCGTGCCAGGGAGCGGTTTCCTAGCGGTCTACAGCAGGGCGGGGTGCCGGGGACTCAGGGTTGTCTCACCTGCTGAAGTGACTTCTCAATCAGAGTCTTTTTAGGAAATCAAACTATTTAGAGGGGGAAAAAGGGCCTTTTGAGTGATATGTCTTGAAAAATAACTTAAAAAGAAAAGAGAATTTTAGTGTGTGCTTTGGCCTAAGGAGAGATATAGAATTCATAGAGAAAAAAGAAGGAATTAGCAGGGAGAAGCGACTTTGATGGGGAAAAATATTTCATATAACCTTTCTGGAGAAATAAAAATTACTATTTAAGCACTTTATTAGCATTAATCATGATAATAAAACTAGTATTTATTAAAGTCTTATTGTGTGCCAGGCACTCTTGAGCATTCTCTTCACTCTATCTCTTTAATCCTCACAAGAACCTTACAAGGTAGAAATTATGATATTTCCCGTTTATCAGATAAAGAAAATGAAAATAGTTTATGTGAATAGCCCAAGATTACACAACTAGTAAATAATCCAGACTTCTGACTTGGAGGCCAGCTTCTCAATCACCAGGCTATGCTTTCTCTCTTATACAATTAATATTAACTGTCCAGAATATAAATCAAAAAGAAATGACGTGTTCATATGCTCAGCAGCTGGATTTTTAAAATGCTATATTTTAACTCTTATGGTTTATTTTTCAAAGCCTCATTTTCTGAAATTCAAACAAAGAATACATTTTAATTAAAAATAATAGTGTTTCCTATTCTACTAACTCTCTAAAAATTATTTTTTGTCAGATATTCAATTTTACCTAACTTGTCATTGGATCAACTCAGAAAGCTGGTGATAACTGCTGGGAAAATTCATAAACAAAACAAATTCACCTATTTTTATTTAGTAAAAACCAGTTTATAAAAATTACTAGCTGATTGTTATTAACTTTATAATTACTTCTTTTCAACAGAACAATCATGCTTAGGCTGAATAGGTCCTAAGTTGTTTCTTAAATGGTTTACGTTGACCCAGATATAGACCCCAATTATCATTCTATATAAATCTTGGAAAAAAATTCTGACTTATATGGAGGTTATATTTTTAGTGTCTTTTTAATTTTTGCAGCTTTATCCAGTTTTTGCGATTGCTCCTCCGATTTCTTCCACAGACTTGTGCTCCAGAATCCAGAATTTGTTGTGCACCTGAATTCTGAGCATCTTAGGAGATTTGTCAGGTTTTCCCCAGCATAAAAGTTATGGCTATTTTACAGAGAACATTGGCAACTTTATTCAGTTCTTCTTTTTAGAACGCATTGGACGTGCTATTGCTTCCACAGCTACTGCTTACAAAATACCCATACAAGTGAGGCTAATTTAAATATGCTGTATACTGTTCACGACACTAATCAAAATCGATACTGACATTCTCATCTTCTTATTATGCTCTATGTCAGCTACTATCATCACCATTAAAAAAGCAATTTATAACCACAGGCCCACCTTTAATCATATTCCTTATTAGCATTTCCAGTCTTTCCTCCAGCACAATTCAGGTTACAGGTGGTGTCGAGAAGGCTCTCGTGTCTTTCTAAATCATGACCATTATATTTCTCTGCTCTTTTCTTTTATTATTACTATCCTTAATCTGATCCTCATGCAATTGCATCTACTAATATTGGTAATTGTCTCATGCATTGGTAAAGTGTTTTACACCAGTCCAGCCCCCTTCCTCTAATTAGGAAAATATATTCTAGCCTCTGAAATAGTTTTCCTATGTGACTACTTAGAGACACAAATGAATTCAAGGCTCTTAAGTGTATTAGAGTCAAATCCTACTGTCCTTTCATGGTCTTATTACTGATTACCAATTGTTGGCTTAAGTTTTATAATAAAAATTTTAATTTAGTTGTCTCATTACTTTATTTCATTTTATATAATTTCTTCCTTCATTTAAAACTTTATCATTTGGCATTTTCTTATAAGTTTTAAAATGTTAAATATTTTATGAGCTCTGTAATCAATAAGCTATAGATGTAATAATATTTAATCAACATGAAAAAATTTTGTGACTTACAGATTTAGAAAGCTTTCTTTTTTTTCGTCTATCTTATTTCATTTACTCCAGTCTTTTTATCAGTTACACATTTTACTTAATACTTAATAGTTTTCTTTCCAATTTCTTTTTTTTTTTTTTTTGAGAATAAAATTTCCTTTAATAGTCATGATTTTATTGGAACTACTTGTTGCACAGAGATTTCTGGAGATAAAGGAAATAAAATGAACAGAAACTGATTTTTAAAATTAAGTGTTCCATAAATCTATCATCCAGGTTAAAGGAAATAAGTAGTTTTAATCACGAGGTTGGATAAAAGAAGGGAGAGACCTCTTCTTTCCTTTCATTGCTATGATTTCCAAATGCGGGGCTCAGTTCATGTTTTGAATATTTAATAACATCTACTATATCCATGTTAGCAATGTGTCTTTCTAAATATTATGGCCAAACCTATAAATTAGAATCCAAAAAACTGACACCTTAAAGAAAACCCATTTTTCTATGAGCCACTTTGAGGGGAAGTGAGACCGATAACCAAAGGCGGTGATGATAAGGATTTAATTTAGAAGAGAAATACCCAAGGAGGGATGCCCGAGGCACCACTGTCCATTCGCCCATGCTCCTCCATCTTCCTCACCCACACCTCTGTGTGCCAGGCAGGCTGCTGTTGAACATCCACTTGGAGCCATGAGATGACTTCATCATTCCGGAGAGATTATTTTATTTACTGTGCTGTTCTTACTAGGGTGAGAAAGTGTCTTAAAATATATGAGGGATGCTTTCAACAAGAATAAAAATTAAAAAAGGATTTGTTGTTTAACGAGAAAGTTCCATTAACTATAACACTATCATATATTTATGTACTTACATAGCCTTTTGTAGCATTTAGCATTGACCCTGCTTTTGAGTGGGCCTTCAACAGGTGCCTATTGAGTGAATTGTCGAAATAAAACCCAGTGTCTAACTGGATCCATACAACAAGCCTATAGGGTAGCCAAGACAGATGACATTTTCCACATTTAACTCACAAGCCAAGTTCAGGGAAATTAAGTGCTTTATACACGGTCTTTGACTAATAAGCGACTGGACCAGAGGCAGAACTTAGGTCCCATCTGTGGTCTAGCGTGCATCCCATGCCTCCCCGCACCCACTGTAGTCACTGTATTGTTCTCCGTAACTGCAGGCCCCAGGATTCCTTTTGTTTTTTCCATAGACTTCACTTTTCAGAGCAGTTTTAGGTTCACAGCAAAACTGAGCAGAAGATAGAGATTTCCCATATACTCCCTGCTCCTCTTCCCCCATCATCAACATCCCCACCAGAGTGGTACATTTGTTACAGTTGAACCTACATTGACACAACAGCATTCCATTTGATCATCCACACTTTGGGGAAATATTAATTTCAACTTTATTAATGCATTAATAAATCAAGTTGAAGTATATCAGAGCTACAAACTAACCCCACCACGTTTTCTTTATTCACTGCACTGCTAATTATAAAGAGGCCACTGTCCTTTCCTTCTAGATTTTTTTCCTAAGAATTGATTATGTGATTTTAAGTCTATGTTGAAGGGTCTGGAGATGATACAAATATCTGTTCGTTCTATTTGCTTTTCCTTTCAAAATGCTGCCTCCCAGCTGGTGAGCTATCATGAGCCTGATTTTACAGTGTGGGAGGTGTGTGTCACTTAAAGTCCACCTGAGGCCAGTGACAGACATTTAGAAATGGGCCAACAGTGGGGTCCTGTCCCTTCACAGCACATTGAACTTAGAGACTAAATGGCTATGTGTTTTCCAGTTTGCACAAACACACAGGTGCGCTATGTATATCATATATGTGTATGTCTATATATACAAAATTATGATTACACTGGACAGGGCACTCCCCAGCTTAATTGTCTATGTTCTATTTTAAATTGTAATGTCTATGCTTCAGAAAAATACTATGGGGCTTATAAGTAAATATCCAGAGTGAAGTTTCTCAGAAAAAAATAAGAACAGGAAAATGTGCTTTATTTACTTTACCTTTTTTTTCTATGTTCAAATATTATCACAAGGATATTGGTGGCCTATGACAACCAATGGGTTATGGGAGGCAAGGCACTAATATCTCTAGAATCAGACGTTTTCTAAATCTGTGACAAAATGCCACCACCGTGGGCTGCAGGTGAAGATCTACTTCATCGTGGCTTCTGGATTTGCAGAGCTCGCCCACTGAGATAATTTTTTCATGCATTTAGCTTTTCTTTTCTTGAAACATACATCTTTTTACACAGCAGAATTTGCCACTCTTGATTGAGGAATGAATATTTCCTTAGATAGTTTTTTGTTCTATGCTTCTTCTGCCCCAGTATAGTACTAGGTATTGTGGTGGAGACAAAATAAACGGCATCGATGTAATAAACTCAGGGAATTACGTAATAGTGTCACTGTGCGTGATACAAGAAAGTGCTACAGGCATTCAGAGGGCGAGATCATGTCCAGCTCAGGGATCACTTGTAACCCTGGAGCCTGGCTGCTGAGTGTCAGGATGGCCGGCATCCCCTGGGAGCCTATTAGAAATGCAGACTCTCAGGCCCACCCCAGCCTACTGAACCCGCGTTATAAGATCGCTAGGCTGTTAATATGCACATTAAAGTTTGAGAAACACTAACTTAGACTTTACTGTTTACTTGGAGAAGCTCTTCTCTTCATTGCTAATTTTGAATGGTTAGTTGGGTTGGCAGAAGGGTCAAGTGTCTGGGTTTCTTTGGAATTTTCTTGGTCTCTGGATTCTTGGGTTAATGTTAGTGACTGCATTTCCACTTGATGCAGAACAGCAGAATACTGAACGAAGTGGTTGACAGCCATGCAGCAAGAAGCACAAGCCTTGGTATCCTATAATTCCTTGTTTTTACCTCTTGGTAGTGCTTCAAATCAACCAGATCTTCCTTAAACATTTCTCACAGACCATTAGAAACAGAATTTTAAACACCATCTTACATGCCTCCACAGCTGACTCCGTAGTCATCTAGAGTGTCTTCTCACAGCATTTATTTATTGGGCCTCAAACAAAGTCCATAATTTCTGTCAACTTCCGTATGTCACAGGACTCTCTTGCCACTTTGATATACCGGTAACTAATATGCTAAAGGCTCCTTTCAACTTGCTCAGGCATTTCGCAGTTTCTTTGTTCCTTTTGGTCAGTATCTTCTCATCCTAATGTTTCTCTTGAGCATCTCTTAATGCAGCACACAATTATTTAACACTGTTTTTTGTTTCTTCTCAGTCCTCCTTGGAGGAATGCATTAACTGTAATCCTCAGGTACAGCACTTCATTTTTTGCTTTTATCTTTTAAGTAAACTATACCCATTTGAAGTCCCATTGCAATTACATTATGTGTTTGCAAACATAATGTTTCTGACATCTTGTAATTTTTTTCCTGCTTAAAGTGTGAACTGAAATAAATGTGTTCCACAATGTTGACAAATCAACTCCCTACAACCAAAACATGGTGTGCTTTAGTTTTCAATATTTCCTCTCAATGGGTGACTTCTCATAGCTAATGCAGACCTTCTCTTAGAATTTGACTAGTTCATGTAGTGGAAAGAACAATGGGTTAACAGCAGCCTCCTGGGTTCTGGGGGCTGTTTCACTTTGGAGAAGTGTTCGGATGTCAAGTCTTGCTGCCTTCTTGACTAATGAAACTGTTTTCTATGTAGCTCTTTCAGTCCTGGCCTCTGGATTCACCTATCCCCCTCCCCCCATCTCAAAGCATAGTTAAATTTAACCTCTTGCTTTATTCAGACGTATCTTCTGAATTCATCTTTGTCTTTGACCCTCTCCTTTGCCACCTTTTCCTTCCATGATCTTTCTGCTTGTGTATTTTCTCCACCTTGAAGGAGAAGGCACTTTTTTCTAATCCCTCCCACCTCCAAATTTTGTTCGTCCGAGCTCATCACCATACTGTTTTCTAAAGGAAATCCTACGCCTAAAGCTACCTTTTAGTTTTCTTTTCTAAAACGCTCTTTCCGCCTCAATTCTGTTACAGGCTATTCCTGGCAAAGTTCTTTCCTTCATCTTTCCCATATGTGATTTGTACTCGTCCTTTAAGGCTAATGACTAATGTCATCTCCTCCATCTCCCCGTGACCCTCCAGGCTGACTGATACTTTTTTCCATTGTATTCCCAAAGCACTTCTTTTCTTGTCTGTTTTAAAGCACTTATTACTTTGAATCATAGCTATTTTATTATTCATTCATCCATCTGTCCACCCATTGAAAAGAAAGCAGATCCCTTGCCTTCAAGTTTACAGTTAGGTTGAGGAGACAATAAAAAGGAATAAACTATAAAAAAACTTTAATTATTCATATATAATTTTGCTTTTTTGATACACTATCGACTTTTTAAGGACTATAAATTTATTTTACTCGCTATTGTACATGACATTACTTTAGAAATATTTTATTTTACGTTGTCTACCAGTGTTTCTTTTGAGAATAATGTAGTCAGTAATTTATTGTAAAGGAATTTCTATTTAATATATTGATTCTCTATAAACTATCTTTAAAATGCCTACAACTTCTTTGCTTCCAAATTCTTAGATTCTTTCCCTATTTCTGTCCCTTTAAAGTCAAGACTGTTTAGCTGGCAAAGCTTCCACTGGCCCCTTAACTACAAACCAGCCTACTTTAGCTATAATCATTTCTAATTCATTTTCTTATTGTCAGTAAATGCCTTCCTCTACAAATACATTTTATGAAAGTTTCAAATATAAAACTAAGGTGCTCTTAGATCTGTTCACTTCTCCCTTGGTCTCATTTGATCATTTTCAGTCAGGAAGAGAAAACAAAACTGGAATAGAAGTGCATATTGCCCATTTCTGAGTTGCTTGTATGGAGGAATCAGCCAGGTTAGTCTGCAGACAGGCGTGCCCAGATGCCACAGGGTCAGAGAGGAAAGCCGCTGCTGGACGTGTGAACACTTAGAAGAAACCGAAGGCTGGGCCAGCCAGGCACGGAACAGAGCAGAAGAGGGAGAATAGCTTTCGAGCACGGTTTTCTGTCGAGATGCTCACAGTGGTTCTCAGCCTGAGGCACCGAAACGCACTCCCACCTGTGGGGGAGGTACACATGGGGACAATTCCCAAAGGGAGGTGGGGAACGTATCTCCAGGACTCATTTCAAAATCAGGCCAGGGGAGTGGAACTTGTGCAGGGAAATGACTGCAATATGCCCCGGAGGCATGCTTCCTGCCTCCCCCCGTGGGAATCACAGAGTAGACTGTTCTTCCCGGTTGCCCCTGTGCGAATAGAGAGTATTGAGACTCCTAGACTCCTCGAAGTGTCTGTGGTAATTGCTTCAGAGACTTTAAGGGCCCCGTGTCCTTGTGGTGGAAGATGACACAAAGCCCACAGTCTGTCCTGTAGGGTCACTAAGCGCTGGATTCCTTGAAGGAAGGGCTGGCAGGGTCACTCTCCATGGTCACTTTCAAAGAAGCTTGACTTCCTGACAGGACATGCCCCCTGACTTCCTCCTACCTCACTGACTGTATCTTTAGTTCTCACTACTAGCTCTCCTCAACACCCCCGGCTCTAAACACGGGACCCCCCAGGGTGCATCCTTGACCCTTTTTGCTAGTGATACCTTGGTGATCTCATTCAGGCTTTCAATACATCTACATTTAAATAAATCCTCTCTTCCCTGAACTTCAAAATCCTATCTCCAACTCTGGAGTCAACATGTCCACATGGATCCCTAATGTGTATCTCAAACTTAACACATCCAAAGTTGAAATCACAGTCTACTGTGAATTGGGCACACCACAGCCTTCCCCATGTCAGTACACGGAAGTACGGAAGCCTTGGAGCCATCCTCAACGCCTCTCTTCGTACTCCATTTACAATCGCTCTGAGCAGTCTTATGTATAGCTCACATTTCAAGATAAATCCACAATCTGGCTATTTCTATTGCTGTTACTCCACTGCTCCACTGCTATTACGAGGCTCCCAAACCATCATTGCTCGCCTGAATTATTGCAGTGACCTCCTCACTGATTTCCTGCCTCTGTCCTTTGCCCGTCGTCGTCCAGTCCTCAAGGCAGCCAAATGATCTTGTTAAAGTGAAAGTCAGATCATGTCACCCCTCTTCTCAAAACCCTCCAATGGGTTTCCCTTTTCTCAAAGGAAAAAACAAAATCCTTACTCTGGCCTGGTCTCTCCAACCTCTCCATTGCCCCTTGCATGCCCGGGCCACTCCCTGATCAGACCTGCTGATGCCTCAGGCCTTTACACACTCTTCCCTCTGCCTAGAATGCTGTTCCCTGCATAGCTGCATGTCTCCCTCCCTCACTTGCTTCAGGTCTTTCTCAAATGCCTCCTTGTCAGCAAGGCCTTCCCTGACCTTAGCCTGTAAAATACCAAGCCTTCATTCCTCAGCTTTCTCTATTGCCCTTCCCTGTTTTATTTTTAGTGAAAAAACATTGATCATCTTTTAACATGTAGTATGACTACTTATTACCTTGTTTCTAAGCTGTTCCTTTCATGACAATGTAAGTTTTCTGAGAGCAGGAATTGTTATCTTTTATTTCATTGATAATATTCCCCATATCTAGAATAGTGCCTGATGCATTAAGGTACTAGTGAAAAAATTTGCATACATAGGTTCTGAGTACTGTAGAAGACACTGGAGTAAGACAGGAACTCACAATTTTTGAAAGGTAACAGTCTAAAGGTCGTGAAAATAGTGTAATAATTCCTATAAAATAGATTTATGACGGGGAGCACAATAGAATGAGCGGTTAGTTCTGGCTGGGGGTTTGACTTGAGCTGGAAAGATGGGAATGTATCCGCCCTGGGAACTCCTATGGGCAGAAAGCAGGTGCTCTGCAAAGATGAGTTAAATTAGATTGAATGGCAAACTATTCCAGCAGCCTGGTACTTGGCCTGCTATGGGTTTGGGTGGCTGAGGGGTCAAAGGAGGAAGGACAGGTGAGAACAGAGACTGTCCCTTGAGTGTATATGAGGGCCAATTCTCTCCATTACTTCAAACCCACTTCCACTTGCCCATCCTTAACAAGATTGTTCCGTATTTTTAAAAGCAAGGAAAAATCATGTATCAAAAAAAAAGCTTATACTCTAAGAATCAAATGTCTTCAATTTCTATGATTTTATGCTTTAATGAATTAAGCTGTGATGTTCAGTTTATTTCTATATCTAAAACAGAGGTAGGATGATTTTTTGACAACTCTGTAGACCAGGCCTGCAAACAGGTTTTTAACCTATGATCCCTATTAACCATGGAAACATCCTTATAAATAATGATTTACAGGATAGCTCCCAGAAGTTCATCTAACCAATGTGTGGAGCAAATGGTAAAATGAGTATCCTGGGCCCTCTCATGTGTCCAGGAACTGTGCAAACACCTTTTAATATCCTGTTTTATAGGATGTGGACAGGTGCTACTGTCCACATTGTCTAGATGAGCAAACTCGGGCGCAGAACTGGGGTCCAAGTTGCTTTGGCGTTCTCAGGGAAGCACAGTTGTGTAATATTCTAAATGAAAATGTGAATTGAAAAACAGAAGTTACATGATGGAATATCACACTAGGATGCAGGCACTGGCAAAACAGTCCCTCACCACCCCCCCGACTGGTGAATGGAGATCCGGGGCACCCCGTGAGCGCCTGGGAGGGCCAGCCTGCTGGGTGGGAGACGGCAGAACCGTGCTGGGGCCAAGCCTATCTGACCTCGTGGGGGTCAGACGTGGGTCAGGAGGGCTGCGTCCTCCGAAGCTCTGGTGGTGGGTGGGAAGACACAAGCAAGCACAGAAGGGGTTGGGTTACAGGAAGTGAAATGTGAAACCTGTAGGCTTCATTTTTAGTTGAGTACTTCTAAATCAGGGACAGCGTTTAAAAGCAAGTTACTTCTGATTCAATAGGATACTTGGCTGCTAAAACATTTCACAGATTTGTGTGTGTACTTATATAGACTTAAACATACTCACACATATATATAGAGAGAGTACACATACATTTATATACACAGGCTTATAATACTATATCAAAGTAAGTGATCCCTACTAATTCAGTATTCACTTGACTATTTTAACACTTGATCCTTCTTTTAAATATTACTCCAGCATGGCAGCAAGTTCTGTGAAATGATTCATAATACGTTTGTGTAAAGTTGAGAAGAATAAATAGAAGCAGTCCAGATATCAGAGAATTCTTTTTCACAGCAAAGACCTTGTATATATCTACAGGTTTCTAGTTTTTTGGTTCAGGGAGCTAAGAAAGGAACCTAGATTTACGGACCAAATCTCTGCATTCAGGTAAATGTCAAGAAATAAAATTGGCATTTATGATAGTAGTCATAAAACAGCCACATGCTCTCAAAAAGTCTTTCGTCATAGTAATTTTAAAAGCCAAAAAATTACCATAGTCCTCACATGACGTGAAGTTCTGTTTTGGTGTTTGTGGATGTGCCTGTTTTGTTTCGTTCTCCCTCAGTGGGTGTATCTTCACCTCCTGTTGGTATGTCGTGTCTCCTTGTCTTTCCCTCTCTAGGTTGCCCTCAGTGTCTTCATTTCTGCTAGCGTTTGACTGTCTAACTGTGTCCCTGCACCACCTCCCCCCAAACACACTCTTAGTTTTCTTCCTTCTGTCCAGGCTTCCACCTTCCTCCATTCTACACCTTCCATCTCATACACACTCTCCTCTCTCTTTCATCTGTCCTTCTTTTCATATTGTCTTTGCTTCTTCTGCAAATTTCTACTCTAAATATTCATACTAGACCCACCCTACTTGAAATTGAGAAAACCATTCTTTTGAACCTTGAGAAATAGCTATAGTAGTAACCACAACAGGAATTCCCAGAAAAAGAAATCAGTGAATAATGAAAAGGTTACCATTGATAAACTCTGTTCTAGAAGACAAAAGTAATGCAATTCTCCTTCTTACCACAAAATAATACAAATATAAATAGTACCTGATAAAACTATTCATACATTCATTTCATCTGGAAGTAATGAATTAATTATATTTCAAAAAGAAAGAAACCACTACCTTAGTTTCTAAAACCCAAGATATGGTTATAATTATCTATCGCAAGTAAAAACATTTCATCCTTACATCAAATTTTTAAAACGATATGAAGCTTCATTCTCTGTCATTCTCGATAACAATTCAGAGCCTGCTCCCTAGAAAGAGTTCATGTATGCGTATCTTGGGAAAACAAGAAATAAATGTTCCTACTAGAGAACAGAAGGATATCTATACTTTATTCATTACAGTACTAATTAGACCTTTGTGTTTCCTGATCTTCTTTTAAAGCCCTACTAAATTAACTCGATTTTACTTATGTGGCCTGGTTTGAGTGGTTCTGGGAGTGACTGAGCACAGTAACGAATAAGCTCCGTACCCTATCATTAGTTAATGATTGTTACTTTGTGAATAAATGAGACCACTTCATTAATAAGGATGTGTTTGCATCACACATGAATAGGAACTTGGTATTTGATAGATTTAAACATGGTGCATAACAGAGATCATTTCTTTATAAGTTGTCCACAGTAAACTCTTTTTTTCCCCTCTGTGTTGTCTGGCTAATTCACTGGATTTTGAGTTTATTCACATAATCATGAATTAAATAAATATTAATTACCTTTGTTATTTTTGTTCGAGTAACTTGAGAGCAAATATTTTTTCTATATGTATTTTACAATCACTGTCACTCCATTCTAATGTTCCCATTCAAAAATGAGAGCTCAAATGGAATTTTGCCAGTGCCTGGATACTGGTTTTCATTCTATTCAACAACCTCCATAAAAACTTAAAGTTCTCGTTCTGATTATTAAATAACTGCAATTCATTTTGAACTCCAACTTTTACGACAAAGTTAACTGTTTCTTCTTTCCTTAGAAGTGTGCATGGAAGGGTTCTGTTTCTCCTCCAACTACAGAAAGTACTCCCACGGCGTCTGAATGATCATAACAAATATCTGTGACCTCCAAGAAGTCCCAGGCACTGTGTGCACACACATATAAAGTATAAATAAGTATAAATAAGGTATAAAGTCATGGAAAAGACATACAGGATGTCAGTCCTCACAAAACTAACACAGACATTCACTGAACAAAATAAAATAAGATATTGATTAAACAGCAGGATGAATGAAGCTTTTCTGCATCATTCATGGGCATGATTTGAAAATAATATGAAGATACTTGTATTTAAGATCTCTTTTTCTTTCAAGTTTGAGATTTGGGGCTCAAAGCGCTTCCCCCAGGCAGAAGCTGAGCCACCATGGCTGCTTCCCACAGAAAGCGCCGGGAACGCTGGCAGGCGTTTTCTTGTAGACCCTCCCAGGGAGGGGAGGCTGCCTTCCAACACCCTACCTAAGCAGTGCCTAAGTCTTTTGCTTTTTTAATTTAACCATTTTTGCAAGCATGTTCTGCTATCAAAATTTCTGCTGGTAGCACAATTGCTATATAAAATTATATAAAATACTGTGCTCGGGAAATTAAAGGAGGGCACATTTTATTTTCTTCTAAAACTAAGTGTGAATGCACAAAAAATGAATATATATGGTCTTATACTAACCAAATACACAAAAATACAGTATTTTTATCCCAATTATCATGAAATTTCACAGCTCTCATATTTTATTTTATTTTTTATTAGGAATATAAGCTTCAAGAAAAAAAGAAAGAATTCAGATTATTAACTAATTAGTTAAAGTAAAAAGAGTCACTTTGATCTCAATCCTACAAATGCATTTAACTTGAATTGTCAAGAGGCTATTAGTACTCAATCACATTTAATTTTTTAGCAAATACAATTTATATTAAAATGCTTATCATAAATCAACTAAGATGATGTAATAATCTTCTTTTTAAGTTTTTTTTAAGTAAGGCTTATTTTAAATATCTTCTCTTAAATATATAATAATTATTTTGATAAGGCAAACATTCATGAACCATGTGAATTCATTTTTATAGTTCTTCAAAATCAAAATAAGATCGTTTATGTTTAACTCTTCTTAATACTTTTAGTTTTATACTGCTATTTGACAAAATTGATATAAAACCACGTATATTTTACTATTTTATTTGCTTAAGAGAAAGTACTTGGAAGTATTACTCAATAAATTAAAATAACCAACAGTCTGATTTTAATGAAGCCAAATTTACCAGCAAACAACAACAAATCTTCCCTTGTATTTAAGTTCTTTCTGAATTCTTTGTCTCCTGATTCTAAAATCCACAAAATAATCCTCTCTTGCTGTCTTTAATTTTCTAAATATCCAACTTCTATTCTTTTGGGGAAATCCCTATGATCCATCATATTATGTTTCCGAAGAGGCCAGTGAACTATTTATATTTTGCATGGCTGTGCTGTGGCTATATATTAACTGAATTGTTTAGTCAATCTATAGGCAATTCAAAGGAGTTTGGTGGTACCCACATTACTGAACTGAGATACACCATTTGTCTTTGGGTATAAATTGAATGAAATTTATATTTTATGTTAGACTGTATTCCAAATTTTGATATATTATTTTGTGTTTTAGTTAATGATTAAATAGTTGTTTCTTTAAAAACTTTGGTTCATGCAAGGATTGAATTATCTTTAAAACTACGTGATTGTTCTGCATTCTTGGAGAGCAGAGTTTGCGACTGATCAGTTCATAATGTCATGATCATTTGGTCAATCTTTGTGTGGACCAACTAGGATTTCTTGACTTACCTGCTACTGTTAACTTACTTTCTGTCTCTTTTTTGGCTGTCTTGCAAAAGCACACCCTCCGTGGTGAGGGGAACTAGGAACAAAAGCTTGCATGGATCAATGAACTTTTGTTCCAAGGAAGGTGGGCCAGCCACATCATCTGTCCATTCAGTGGGTAGCTTTTTGATGCACCTCCTGGAGAAAGGCAATTCCTTAGGTTCATGTTTGCACCAAAGTCATTTTTATATGCTTACATCTGGGGAGAGTTCAAGTTTAATGAACATTTACTGAGCATGTTACTAAGAAGACACAAGCCTTATATTACACACAAGAAATATAAACATGAAAAGAAACAGTCTCTGTTCTCCTGTAGATGTTTCCAGGTTACTGGGAGAGACAATTGCAATTCAGAGGGTTACTTTTTTTTCATATTAATCGCATTTATATATATACTTTGATTTAATAAATATTTATTATACACCTTTTTTGAAAGATGAAAAGCCATCAAGTGGAAACTTTCACTTCCCACCTCCTACTTGTAACTGAACCTCTCTCCTTGTTCTCTGCTGTTGCAGAAAGGGAAGAAGAGGCCCTCCTATTAAAAGCTGGACCCTCCACCTGTGCTTTGAGCCCTGACCTTCCTTGGGGGCCTTTGTACTAGTATCGTCTCTTTCCTGTTTCCAACCACTTCAGAGGGTTAAATTTTATCATCATGGTAAATACCAAACACTGTGGTGGCATAGAATCAATGTGTTTGGACAATGTTGCTGGAATGACATCTCAAAGGAGGCTGTGCTCATCCAGAATGAAAGGACAGCAGGAGGTTTGTGGGGAGACTTCTTAGCTCCCCTTACCTATTACCTCATGATTCAGAGCAAGTTATTGTTATTATTATTATTGCAATGTGGCTTTTAATGTCTTGACTATTTTATGAAAAAAAACTGTTGTGAATATTATGCAATTAATTTATCATTCATAAAACTTAATCCCAATTGAATGAGGAAAAAGCAACTATTAGCTCTGGCCTTATGGGAAAAAAATTCTCTCCTCTTATAAACCTGATATTATCAAATAACCTTGCCAATGGAATCAGTGTTCCGTGACAGCAAACCAACCATTGATAAACAGTAACAACTTAGATGCTGAATTTATGACATGAGTAATAGGAGAAGCTTAAATTATAGGTTTACTGCTGGGCACACTATAACTTGACATAGCTCTGTAAACATGAGCGTGGTCACAAGTTTCTAAGACATAGCTGAGAGCTGGCTCATGAATTTCAGGGACTGTCCTCACAGAATGAACGATATCTCTATAGTCCTCACTGTGTAAAAGTAAATTTGTCATTTATGGTGCCCTTTAACTCTCTTTGGAATCATGAGGCCCATTTCAAATCAACCTGGGACGTGGACTTTTCCTCCTGATTTCCTAAGTATAGTCAAGTAACCGTTACTGATTGTCTGGGTGTCCGTAGCACAGAGTGCTGGGCCAGAAGGTTTCAGGAAAGAAAGTGACCACCTTCCCAAATTGAAAAAAGAAAAGAAACTGCAGAGGGAATATAGCATTGCATCAAACGCGACATCCTGTCGGGGGGAAAAATGACTACACATTTGCCTAAATTCTTACCAGAAATGATTTAGACATTTAGGATAATCTGTTCATTTTGTGTAAAATACAGTGGGAAAATATTGGAATCTCAACTTCTTTTAAGGCATAACATTAAGATTACATTTTCTTTTTTAAAAAATGAGATTTAGATTTCAGTAGGTGGTATTTTAGATCATTAAAAGGAAGCTTATCTGTTAAAACACAGGGAGAAGAGCACCCTCCTATCTGTCTCCTCTTTGAGTTTTCGCTCACATATTGTTTGACTCATTCATCTTAAAGTCAACTGCATATTCTCTCTTGTCAGTTATTGTTGTCTCATGGGTTTACTTTCTCTCCTAGTTAGATTATGAGTTCTTAGCAAATAGAGACCATGTCTCATACTTTTATATTTTTTATTATACTGAGCTGATAACAAGCTCCTTGGAAAAGTCACTGAAATATGTCAATTTTTTCAGATTTTAAAATCGAATATATAATGGTAAAGACTCACCATGAATGGATATCCCAATGAAGCAACATGAAAACCACATGTCGAAACAATAGACTGTATGGTCAAATAAACTGGCATGTTTCTCCACCATTGGTCTTTTAAGTCAAAAGCATCAATATCTTTTGGTTTTCTAAACAGATAATAATAAATTCTGTCTTCACATTCTTGCTTCAAGCAGAGTCAAGAGCAAACCCACATACTGCAGCCAAGAGCATGTGTCCTCTAGACAACCAGAACAAAGACTGCCAGAGGGACTATCTCCACGTTCTGTAGGTCAAGAGCAAGCTCCACACGTGCCAGCACTTCTAGCCCAGCCGCCAGTGCCTGCCCTCAGCCCCGGGGCTACCCTCATCACGCCCTCACCCCGGGTTAGTTTCCCTAGGAAACAGACTGAGGCAGGAATTTGTAACAGTGTTTTAGGGGGGCGTGCTCATGGGAACAACACTTGTTAGAGGAAAGGGAAGCAGGACTAGGCAGAGGGAGAAGTTGAACTGCAATGAAGTTGCCGCAGAAGCCTCAGCCTTTCCTACTGAGAGCTCTGGTGCTGGGATCGCTCTTCAGAGCGTGTCTCGCCTTAAGGTAAGTAAGAATATGCGCTGCCCCCAGGGGGATGTGATTTGGGGTCAGATGGTTCTCTGACTGAGGGCGGTTTCCAGAGATGGATTCACTAAGATCCATGAGCTTCCAACACTCTCACTGGCTGGGGGAAATGAATACCTTAGTCCTGATGTGAGGAGAGGGTAGTGATATACCACAGTATCCACTATAGTCAGCTCCTTCATAGTTCAAATCCACTTGCTTTGTATATTAAATTCATTATCTACTTACTCTTCTACCCATTCCCTTCATCTTTGCCGAGTACCTCTGCTGATCTAGATGGCTTACTTGGTAGAATGACTCCGAGCTCATCCCTAAGTGATCTGAGCCCCTGGTCACCATGATCTTCAGATTCTCTAGCTGCTGCACATGTTGATTTGCTGTCAAGTTTGGGCCAGGAAGAACCAGGGGACACCTCAGTGGATCACTTGGGTGCTAAATGTAGTCTCCTGTGCCTCCAAAATGTAATAGCAGTGTTACTACTGCCAATGATCAGGGTCTATTACTCATGCCAGGATGGTGACTCTTTTCCTTTCCTGCTTATCTCTCAGCACAAGAAGCCCAAGTGACCGAGAGGCAGTCAGAGCTTAAAGATTAATAGGGCTCTTACTGCGCTCCCTGGTGGAAGCATTCTCCCTTTGGGGACCAGGATCTTTAGACCCACTGAGCCTAGATTTGGAGTGAGGGATGTACAAATCCTTCAAATTGGTCACTGGGAGTCATGGTAAACCAAGCCATTCCTAATTGCACCTCTTAGTTCTTGGACCCATATATTCAAACTATCGAGGACATAGCATTATATAATGATCATTCAGAGTGTGTACTGCCTCCCAGGAAGGCACTCATCTTGGCAGAGTATCACCTCCAAGTTAGCATCTCAGCTATGCCTTCAAGAGGTCATTGTATCACTCCATCAGGCCAGCAATTTCTGAGATGTGTGGTAAGTGATAACAACAGTGTGTCCAATTATTTTGTTCCCATGGTCATCTTCCTAACTGGGTCCCTCAGTCCAAAGAGATGTATGACAATTTCTTGTTGGTAGAACAAACATTCTATAAGCCCTCAGACAGCGGTCCTGTCTGAGGCTCAGAAGGCAAGTAAGGCAAATCCATACCGAGAATATGTGTCAATTCCAGTCAAGTTGATTGCTGCCCTTTCTCGAGTGAGAAGGGTCCAGTGGCTGGTTGGTCTTCTCAAGGAATGGTGTCATACTGGGGGCTTGGCCTTTATCTCTCTTGCTGGTAGATTGGACATTGGGGCTGTGAGAGTTGCTAAATCAGTCTTAGTGGAAGCCTGTGCTCTTGGGCCTATTCAATGTTCAATCCCTGCCGCTAAGTCTACTCCGTTAATGACTCCATTGTGCCAATATATGAAAGCTGAAGACAGAGGCTGGCTGACTTCTCCTGACCAGGCCATTCTATCTGGATGGTGGTTAAATGCTTATTCCTTCGTATGTGCTATCTGGGTGACATCATGCAAGACAAAGACTTTCACATTTCATCCTAACTCTTGTAAGTCCACCCATATGCCTCTTTCTCATACCTCCTTGTCCCTCATCTTCCAGCTAAACCATTCATCTCCTTGTCCCTGCCTGACTAGCTAAGCTATTCACTTTGCCTATGGGTCCATATATTTTCTTACTTTGGCAACTTTTCTCTCCATGCAAAATGGAAGACCAGTTGCACCTCTGCCTTCCCTGTAGCTCTGCCCATTGGGAAGATTTCTTCTCTCTGTTCCTTTCAGAACCACTCTTAAGTGGTGACCAGCAGCCTATTTTCAGATTGCACTCAGATGCTCAGCCAATCCACTTATAAATCCTTTTTCTTCCTTTATATCTGATATTCAGGAGCCCTAAATATGCCCCATCTATGGCAGTTGAGGGTGGCTTACTGCCCCCATAGTGATAGATGTCATGGCGGTCTGCTCATATAGCTTGCTTGTTCCCTCTAGACTTCAGCCTAATCTTGGACCTTTCATCTAATGAAGGATTACCTCTAGCCTGCTTGATATCATGGTAGATCTAACAGAAACCAGTTCATGATGGTCAATTCTGGCCTCATGGTTGGGGATTCTATCTCTACTAGGGCTGTTTTTCAAGTAGTGTATAATTCTTTGCTGCAAGTGACATGGCCTTGTTCCAGAAACCAGTGGGTCTGTGGTGTGATTCTTCCATTAGGTCTTGCCATAAACTCACTTAGCATCTTTTCCTTTTACCACAGATACCTCCTACCATCTTATAGGCTCTACCAGGTTTTATGTCCAACCAGCGAGGCTATCCTCAGTGCAGCCTGGACCTGTTCCTCAGCCCTTCCAAAGCTGGCCACCTCCCTTGTCACTCAATGCATGGGTCAGAGCAGTATTCCCAAGTGTGGCATATGTTGTACCCAGAATCTAAAGAGGCCAATCTGGCATGTGCTTCTTTCTCAGTCGTGCAAAGTGTGCGATGCAATAATGTGTCCTTTATTATAAATGGGGACATCCAGAATGTCCCAGTCCACTGAGCCCCTAAAAACTTCACTGATACAGTGCCATACTTTGTTGGTTTATCTTCCACCCTCTGGGACACAGATGTCTTGCCAAGCCTTCTAAAATACTTACCACTTCTTGCTTATTTGTTCTCATTGATATGATGTCATGAGGATAATATACCAATGTGACATTCTGTGGGATGTCTGGATTATCCACGTCCCTTCAGACTTGTATTATGATGGAGGGCAGCAGAATCGGCACAGTCCTCAGCAAGACTACAGATTTACACTCTTTTCCTTTTCACCGAAATACCAACTGCTCCCGATTCTGCTCTCTGATAGAGATGGGAAAGAACATGTTTGCCATCAGTGACTGCAAAACATATATTTGAGTCTGTGTTAACCTGCTAAAGCAATGGTCCCATATTTTGGTTTAGCGGCTGCAGTTAGAACTAGTATTGGTTTGAGTCTGTGGTAGTCCACTGTTAATCACCAGGATCAGTCATAGTAGGGTCCGCAGAGGTGAATTTAATGGAAAAATTATAAGGACCGCCAATCACGCATCCTTTAAGCTTTAAGGGCAGCACTAATGTTTGCCATTCCTTCTAGACTGTTAAGTTTTAGATTTACTATTTTGGTGATGAGAAGGAAGAAGTTTTAGAGGATTCCACTTATGGTTCCCACTTTGTTAGCCAAGAAGCCAATATACGTTTTTGCATTTCCCTGGAAATGACAGAGCCTGAGCACCTCTTCATTTGTGCATCAGTTCTTTTGTGATGTGCCACGTCTTTTGCCCACTTTTTAAGTTGGTTGTCATTTTCTTATTTATTTGGAAGAATTCTTTATGTATTTTCTATATAACTTTTTATGTATATATACACGTATATGTACACATATACGAACTGCAAATACCTTCTCCCACTCTGTGGTTTACTTTCAAATTCTTATTGATCTTTTTTTTTTTTTTGTGAGGAGATCAACCCTGAGCTAACATCTGCCAGTCCTCCTCTTTTTGCTGAGGAAGACTGGCCCTGGGCTAACATCCGTGCCCATCTTCCTCCACTTTATATGGGACGCCGCCACAGCATGGGTTGCCAAGCAGTGCGTAGGTGTGTGCCCGGGATCCAAACCGGCGAACCCCGGGCCGCTGCAGCGGAGCACACACACTGAACCGCTTGCGCCACCAGGAGGGCCCTTATTGGTCTTTTAAAAACTGTTTTAAGAGTATAATATACATCTAGAAGCATGTACATATCATAAGAGTAAAGCTCAATGAATCTTCACAACCTGAACATGCTGTGTAAACAGATCAAGAAACAGAATATTGATGAGAAGCTCTCCTTGCTGGTTGGTATCTTTTGATGAATAAAAGTTTTTAATTTTAATGTGTTATAATTTATCTGTCTTTTCCTTTAAATTAGTGCTTTTTGTAAACTGCTTAAGAAATCTTTGCCAAAGTCACAAAGATGTTGTCTCACATTTTTTTCTAGAAGCTTTATTGTTTTACAGTGCATGTTTTAAATCCATAATCCTTCTGGAATTGTTTGTTGTATATACCATAAAGTAGAAATCAAGACATTTTTCTTTTCAGATAGATATCCAATTGACTCAGTGCCGTGCATTGAAGAAACAACCCTTTCCCCAATGACACTTTTGTCCTAAATTGACCATGTATGTGTGAGTCTATTTCTGGACCCAATAGGTGGAACCTCTATTTTGTTCCATTGGTCTTTTTGTTTATGCTTGCACCAGTAACCCTCCATCTCAAATACTATAGATCTATGATAAACTTTGACATCCAAGACTGTAAGTCTTCCAAATTTGTTATTCTTCTTCAAGATGGTCTTTGCTGTTCTTGGTTCTTTTCATTTCTGTACAAATTTTAGAATTAACTTGTTAATTTCTGAAAAAAAAAAATAATTCTTCTTGGGATTTTGTTTGGGATTGCATTGCATCTAGTAGATAAATATGGGGAGAATTGAAATCTTGCAATACTGAGTCTTTTATTCCATGAACATTTTCTATTTCTCCATTTATTTAGGAGATCAAATTTAACAATTTAATCAAAATGTTATTTGTTTTGTATAGGTTTTCAACATCTTTTGATTTATTAGATTATTCCTAAGTATTTCATATTTCTATGCCTTATAAAATGTTTTATTTTTTAAATTTTTTTCTAAAATTTTATTGATAGTTTATAGAAATTTAAATAATTTTTAATAGAGACCTCATTAAATTTGCTTCCTTATTTTAATATTTTATCTGTAGATTCTTTTGGGTTTTCTTCAAATGCAATCGTGTCTCTGAAAATAATATTCTAATTTTTTTCTTTTTCAATCATCATACCTTTGCTTTTTTCTGCCAATCTTTGTAATTTGAATTCATACTTCTTTCCATGAGTCTATGCTATTCTGCCTAATAAGAAGAAAGCAGTAGGAATACCCACTATTAATTTTCCACAGAAATGTTGGAGCATGTAAATAGTTTCCTTGGACTCAGGGATTCAAAACTTCCATTTATTTTTCTATTGGGAGGATGTACTCAAAATATATCAATTGCTGAACCTACATTTTTTTAATTTAAGTATCTTCTAGTAATTTGCATTGAGAATTTATTACTGTGGAAAATAAGCTGGAAAACTGCTCTGGAGCCCAGTGCTGATTGGACAGATTTTGGGGATTCAGAGTTCCCTAATTTGTTGTACGCTTTTCTGAAAGGTCAATGAATTTGACTTCTAAACATAATTCCAGCACTGAGTCTATCATTAATGTTATCTAATTGTTGTTTTCCCCAATCATGTTTTGAATAAAATTTCAGCCATATGTTGTAATCAAAGGGAATACCATTTTAAATTAGAATTTGAGTTTATAAATGGATGCATGTCTCAAATATGTAACCAAAAATTTCTCTCAGGCAAAAATACTGATCTTTTAAAGATATTTTAATAAATTCAAAACCACAGATATGAAATATGATGTTGAAAGGTATTTGGTGCATTGATAAAGTTCCCTGGAGGACTCTGGATGTTTAAAGTAACAGTTTGATTGAATAGAACAATAAATGCAGGGCTGAGTGTATTTTTTCTCTTTCTTTCTCATCTACTAGAAAAATATAGATAATAGAGCTCATTTATTTCCTTAACATTTCAGAGCTCCACAGATGGGAAAACACAACCCAGTGGAAATTATTTCTGGCAACCTTGAGAAGATATGTTAGCATTTTGTGGCATTTCTTTCAGTGACATGTAAAGCATGGCTTTCCCTCATTGCAGTGTCACAGTGAAGTGTCACAATAAAGCCAAAATAGTGTGCCCTCAGGGAAAACTAGGGAAAAGGACCATTTTCCATGCACACACAAAGGGTAATATTTATTATAAAGCCTTTCATTTTAGCTCCAAATGCTGCCTGGGCCCTGGCTACTTTGCAATGGAGAAATGCACAGAATGTGAGATTTAAAGCAAATGTTATGTATAAATATAATGTAATTTATGTAAATATAAATAATATGTAAAAAGGTAGAATGCGTTTGTGGACATACAAGCATGCATCAATCTGTGCAGCGTGCCAGGGAGAGAGTTGGTGATGCTGCATAGCGGCAGCATCAGCCTGATGTTGGCGGAGTCCACAGAGCACTGAGGTGGGAGTCAGAACAGCTCTGTCTTGACCTATTTTTGTCACCGCCAGCACAGATGTTATCTTCTCTATCCATAACATGTGATATAGAAATTATTCTCCCTATTTGATGGATGAGGAATTTGGTGTTCCAAAAGATTCAATTATTTTTTGCAGATTACACAGCTAATATTGCTTAAAGTACTTCATAAACAGTATCAAATACAGTAATTTATTTTAAGCTCTCTATACTTTTCATAAAAGCTTACATATCCCCTTCATCCTTGCACAGTTATTATTTGGACCCAAATACTGAATTTGATTTTTATTACCATTAATGTCATCTTATTAGGTTCATTCTATTGCTCCAGACTATGGACATTTTAGGGGTCTTCATTACATTTTGCAACGTGTTTTTCATTGCTGCAACCCAGTATTATCTCCTGTATTATCTGCACCTTAGTGATTGGGCAAAGCTGTGTTGTGAGTAGCTTCTTTCCGCTTGGAAAGGTGGCTGGTTTATTCAAGTACTACTTCACTCAGTTGTCCAATGCATACAGAAATTACCCAAATTCGTTGTTCTGACTTGGCAACATGTAGGAGATAGCGTGAGCTTTGGGGCTTGGCAGACTGGGATTCAAATATCAGCCCCATCAATTATTGGTTGTGTGATTTGGGCAATGTTAGTTCTCTTTATAAGTAAATGTGGATGATAATGTTAACAAGACAAGGTTTGTAAGGATGTTACAGTGATGTTCAGCCTCATTCGTCACCCCAACCATCGAAGAAAGAAATGACATTTTTCTGACTGACAACTTCTTTGTTAACCACACGCACCACCCCAGGTCTCTTTGATCAATGTTTCCTGGTGCTGACAAAGTTTAGTTTTCATAAACTTTCCTAGTCTTTTTCCAGTGCCAATGGTATGCTTAAGTTGCAATGGTTTTTAGAGTCCACTTTCTTTCTCTGCTTTAATATCTGAATGACATTTGCCAGGAGCCTCTCTCATTTTCAATAAATCTTGGTTCAAGATAGTGGTTTAGTGGTCTTACTTGTATATCTTCTGAACATCTTTGATGGAAATTCACTTGGTTTAGGAGACTTTAACTAGTTTAGGAACTTCTTGAACACTCTTCACATACCTAGGAGCTGTATCCCCATTTAGTATGTGTCTCCTGCCTCTCCGCCTTCAAAGCTCGGTCTCCTTGACAAAGAAGGCAGCTGTACAGGCAGTTCTGTTTCTCTGTGCTGGCTCTCGTTACATCATAACCACACGTCGCAGACTGTTTTCCTTGACAAACTGGCAGGTTCAGGCCGTAGGTCTTCACTTTCTGCAGTCTTCTTATAAATGGATGTTTTTGCTCTCATAGTCATCTGATTGTATTCTCTTTTGCTCCATCTTCTGTACATGGTAATTTTAAATTTGGGCTCATCAGAGAAATTTTGCAAAAGCATATTAGTTTATTTAGGAACTCAATTGTTCTCTTCCTGAGGATAATTTTCAATTCTCCAATTCTCGATCTTTTCTGAGATATTTCTAACCCTCTTAAATTATTTCTCCTTCCAGAATCTTTTTTTTCCTAGAAGCAATAATACTTTTTTCCTTTGAAGTTTTTGAATCTACTCTTCTAAATTCAAGAATTTATTTGACTATATTATTTATTTGACTATAATCAAATAATTTTCATGAATGAGCCACCATCTTTGCACTGATGTTTCTAAGAGAACAATTTAAGGCTTTTGTCTGTTTAGTAATATTACTGAGTATTTAATCGTCTTTTAGAGATGGAGTAAGTAATGTCTTATTACTTGGAGTCTAGGATTCTCTCCTCAGGATCTTTTCATCTAAAGCTCTTGCATTTTTCTTCAAAGAGCATTTAATAAATATCTCTCATAGAGTCACTATTGGCTAAACCCTCCAGTCTTCCTGGATCTTGCCAAGAGAACGTTTGTCTTAACTTCAACACATAGAGTGATCTACGTTAATTCTGAGTGAGTTGTATGTAGAAAATCTATTTTGAAAGGGCCACCCTCAGGGGCATTTCCAAATAAAAGCATATGAGAACAGGAGTAAGGATAAACTGTTGTCCATTTTTGTGAAATCCAATCTTATTTCTCCTCTTTTTATTTGTTTGTTCCGTGTGCCAAATGGGTGAGAATCAAAAGGCAGAATGCCATGTAGCAGCCTTTCACTTTTTTTTATGGTGACTGGAGATGGGTTGATTGAATGTTCATAGCTTGTCCCCTCGCTTTATGCTCCTTTCTTTCAAGTCAAAGCCCAGGATATGGCATCTCAAGTTTGAGGTGCAACTGTGGCAGAGATAAGCAGTCTCAGTAGCAAACAACCATTTGGAAAACCTTGTGATTTATCCATACTGGGCATGTTTTTTGTATCTGGTGGTATATTTTTCACATTAGCTGTTTCTTAGGATTAGCAAACCAGTGCAAATCTTGTTTCATCCCTCCCTGGGTATTTAGTGTAGTGCCAAGCAAAGCACAGATTAACATATGCTTACTCAGGATTAAGGATGATTTTTTTTTTAACTCTTCTGATAGGCAGTAAAATAGAATCCACAAAGTTCAATGGATTCAATGGATGGGCTGTTTTTATTAGTGCCAACAACTAACCCTAAACCTTTTGTCCCAAGTTTCCACAGGCTTTGAATTATACTTCATGAAAGTCAAATGGCAAATAGTTTAGAGCAGTAAACAGTAAACTATTTTATCATGTTCTTAATTTGCCTCAATCACTACAGTGCTGCATGTGATTGCTCCATGGCGAAGAAGAGGAGAGCTGAAGAACAGGCTTTGGGGGTCCCGGTCAACAAGAGAAAATCCCTGCTGATGAAGCCCCGACACTACAGCCCCAACATGGACTGCAAAGAAGGTGACAACAGGACCGAAGCAGAGGAGGACGATGGCCTCTTGGAAACCAACGATCACCCTACATCAGGTAGCAAAGGACCAGCCCAAACTTTATCTACTCCATGGCGCCAAAGACTGAGTCTTAACTTATTTAGAACATACAGTCTGTGTGATTGTAAAGCATATTCCAATTTGCAAGCGAAATCAAACATCTATTTCCCGTAGCATCCATTTATTGAGGGCTAATTCTGTGTCAATAACTGTGAAGCGTCTAAAAATAAGCAAGAGAGTCCCTGCCCTGAGTCCATTTTCAAAAGCACTGGATTGGACTCTGTCTCTTTCTGAAGAAAACAGAAGACACTAAGCCTGAAAGTTGAAGAGTACCTTCATTCTCTAATAGGTCGGATGTCTAATGCCTGGAAACTCCTTCAAAATAAAATCACATATTTAAGTTTTAAGATATTTGAGATAGGACATGTATAAACAAAACATTTATTCTTTGTTTTATAAACATATATAGCATTATTTAACCCTCAAAATAGAATTGGTAATAACAACCTGGACAACACAGGTGGACTGTGACCTTAATATTTTCAACAGTTTTTAAATAAGTATTTATAGCAATGGACTGCAGAAGGGACCTAAAGTTGGCAGCCTAGAGTCTCCTTCAGTAGGAAAATGATGTGTTATAGAAAATTTATCACTATGCTCAATTTTTCCAAAATAATTTTAATTTACCTTTAGGCACACATTATATTTCATGAATTCAATTCTTTACTCACTCATCAAATGCTGTTTGCATGCTAAGTAATATGTAGTTACTATTTTGAAATTTTAGAATGTGTTCTCACCGGGTCACAGTTACTCCCATTAGCCCTGGTGGTCACAGTGTCTCCAGGGCTTGGAACATCACTAACCACTTGGTGCATGAGGCTGACATTGGAGGGCATGTGAAATATCTCAGAAATTTATGAGAAAAATAAATACCTGGAAAGCTAAAGTTTGACTTATTAGAAATAAAATTAGGCGTACAGATGTCCTCTTAAACGCACGTTTTTTCTGAATGTGACTTTTTAAGGAATCAAAATATACTAAATAAGTTATTGAAAAAAAGTATATATTATACAAACCAAAGGCAATGAAATTCTTAGGTCATAAATATCTATTGCATATACAATTACAGTAATAGGCGTTAATAGAAAAGACATAAAAGCATATTGACTGAGTGAGCACATATCTCAGATCAGAATCATCAGATCTCCAGTAATCTTGGCTTGCAAGTAGTTTGAGATTCTGTAGTTAAAACAAAATTGTATTCTGATTTCACAGTATTTAAGTACATTTTATGGATTTTCTGTATTTAGCATATGGCTTAAAGCCTTATGGCTCATCTGTAAATTGTAGTCGTCCTTAACTCTTTTTGTTTCCTTGAGCTGGTCGGTTTTTTTGTTGATTCATGAAAATTGGAGGTTGAGTCTCGTATTAGGGAAAGTCTGAATCAGTGTGATTAGACTTGAGGTGTATTTATCTGGCTGACATTAATTTGCCAAATGCTTAGGACATGGGCATCTTTCACACCAGCATATTCTCGGAAGTGCCATAGGACAAGGACTGTATCTGCCTCCTGACTGCCCGCCTTTTATTGTAGTTGTGTGATCATCATAGATGCTTAATATTAACCAAGAAAATATATTATCAAAATGTACTCAGTTAAACACTCAGTTATAAATACTGATGGACATCTATTTGCAGGGTCATAAATGTTAATTATTTTTGTATTTAGTCCTAGAACCACTACTAGTAATAATGAATATGCTGAAATTACAGCAGTAGTGGCCATTATTTTTGAATTCTTAATATATTCCAGGCACATAAATTATATCACTTAATCTACCCAACAATAATATGAGGTATGTGTGATTATGGTCACAATTTTACGGATAAGATCGTTAAGGACCAAAGAGATTTAATGCTTAAGGTAATGCAGCTTGTAGGTTTTGGAAAAAAGATAATTAGGAAACAATTGAAGGACAAACAAAATCATTATTTCCCAGCTAACCATGCTTCACGATCCAGTTCTCACCATGCTCTGAATACCTTCAGAAAGCAGACTGGGCAAAGTTTCTACAAAGTCAAATCATAAAGTCACATTTCTAGAAGGGACAGGTCACAGATGCTCCTATCCCTGGTCAAAAGACCAAAGCTCTAAGTTATCTTTAGTCCTCTGAGCAAGTTATCCCCCACCTTCTGGAAGGAAAGAGAGTTGAGTTATGCCCAAGCCTGGCATAAGGGCTTTTCGTCTACGGTTTTATTTACTCTGGGTATCACCAGGTTTTTACCTGGCCAGGTGTGTGCCCAGTTGTGTCTTCAGCGGGCAGTTCAGATGATGAAGAGAGTGCTTGTGAAGGCTCAGGTCATGAGCTTGAATCCATTCAATGGCAAAGCTACATCCCATACCCTCAACTGGCTGTCTTTCAAAGAGCTGCAGGTGGACATTAAGGGCTGTAAAAGACAATGTGGACAAAACCGTGCAGATACACCTTCTTTACTGGGGCAAACAGAAGACAAGTTTGTGAAGTACTACCAGGAGGTAGGACGAGCACATGCTTTCCTAATGCAGAAGAGGAAAAGAAAGGTCACCTCGAAGTGAGATTAACCAAGTGTGTGGAGTCCCCAGTTTATAACCATACCCATGATGTGGGGAAATTAGGAGCTCTAGGGGCTGGGATGATGCTTTTAACACGTATTAGCTCTCAACAAATAGCAAATAAGTGATAAGCCACTCCAATATTAGAAATTTAAAAGACAAATTCATTTTTCTAGGGCTTTTATTCCCAGCAAACTTTACTTATTCAAGAGAGCTGGAAAACTAATTTACCTACAAAAGTAACTTAAATAGTTACAAAAACAGAACTAAAATCCAACTATAATCAAATCCAATTATACTAAAGGAATCAAACTCAAAATGTGTTGTAATTTTTAGAGGATTTCTTTTAAGTTGTTTTGATGCAGAACAGCTGACATATATGCAAGAATCCACTAGCATGTACCTTCTAGGATTACCAGACACTTCAGAGTAGAGAATTTGGTTTAAAGCAAATAAACAAGTGTGAACTTTTTCATATCAGGTAAAAATGTTTATTTTTTTTTTACTCTGCAAGAAAAGTGTTGTCCCAGCTCCGACCCCTCTCCGTCTCCCGTACTTTGAAGTGCCCTCAGAACAGAGAAGGGCTGTCCTTGGTAGCTGTCCACCTCTCTGACTGCCCCCCAAGAGTGCACCCTTGGAATTTTCTGTTGTGGTATTGGGAAAGTTGAGGTGGGGTTATTTGTTGGTTTTTGTTTTGTTGTTGTATTTGTTTTTACATATTTTTATTTATAATTTAGGGATTGTTTTTTCATTGACAAATGTATTCTACTGTCTTCCTATAAATTCACTCTTGAAAATATCCAAACTTGGGAAAATAATAGGCTATTAGTATTCTGAACGGTTTCTCCTAAGCATCCTCATATTAAAGATGAGGACCCAGGACTCAGGAGACATCGGCCTGCCTAAGGTGACACCACCAGTCTCTGGACCTCAAACCTACAGCAGTTTTCCCTCCACATTGTGCGTTGTGTACTGACCCTCCAGATTCCCATGGCAGCTGGCGAGCTGTGCCATAGCCTGTGTGGTGTGGGTGGTGAACTGGGCTGACCTTCTCTGCACTGTAGACTGTGCCCTTTCACAGGGGTCAATTTCACTATTTATTCTAAATGAAAAATAGGCCCTACCCTATTCATGTGGAGGGTCCCATGTATCCTCTGCCATTACTATCTTCTAAAATAGTATCTGGGAAGGGAGAAGAGAGCCGTCATTTTCTGAATGATGTGTGTCCCCTGATTTACGTGTGACCTCCACAGTGTGCCTCACTGTGCAAGGGAGGACACCAGGCTCAGAGAAGTTAAGGAACCCGTGGGAGTTCGCACAGAGACGAGCGCCAGGCCCAGAATCAAACCAAGGTCCCTCTGACTCTAAGGGCAGGTCTCTTTTAGTTATGTCAGGCAAAGGCACAAAATACCTCACCAGGCCACCAGGGACAATGAAAACACACCAGCATATAAAAAGTAGGCAGCCCGTTACAAAGCTAGAAGAAACTAGCGCCTCGTCACAGATCTGTCAGGTTCAAAGGCTAGCTCAACTTCTTTTTTCTTGTAATTATGGTGCAAGCCAGAGAGAGGTGGGTATATAGAAAGTTGGTTCTCAGGTTTGCAGAACATCCCTGGAAACCATTGCGTGCGATGCACAGAGGCACCCCTATAGGCAGTACTCCTCTTTTTCTGAAGAATAATTAATAAATATTTTCTTTTAGCATATAACAAACAGTTGAACCAAACAATTATGTAAACTGGAAATGACCCAAAATGCTAGCAGTTGGCAGCGGCACAGTGAAATGCATTGTAGTGCACATGTGCGTTTTTGTCACTCCCGCCTCTCTGGTGATCTGCACTTAATAGGAATATTTTAAACTATGTAGCTAAGCAACAGAGGTAATTGTTGCTTTCGAGAGCTTTTGTTAGCACTCTAACATAGCCCAAATATGCATAATTAGGTATAATGTCTATAAATCATTATTGTACACATGTGGGTAGTTAAGTGGAGTGAGAGAATAGTTCAATGAATTGAGCATATTCACTGAAAATGCTTTTTATTTGTTTTCTGTAGTTCATAATACTTTAAAATTATCATAACCCTTTACACTTTCTCTTAATAGCCAACCGTGATATTGAGAAAAACTTCATTTGCATTTTAGACTATGTTTAATATATTATTTAAACCTGGAGTTCCTCTGATATGAATTCAGGAGAGGATAGACCGTCCTATCAAATATTATGTGCTTGTTTATCCAGCCTCTTTTCTAGGAAGTAAAATGTTAAATTTTTCAGTTTATGTTGAATAGATCCCAACAAAAGACTGCACCCTATAATCAGCATTATTTAAAGGGGCTAGTGTTGTGACTAAATTCTTCCCTTCATCCAAAAATGCTTTTAGTTACTATGGCAATATTTACTTGATCCTGGCAGGCCAGTGTTGATTTAGGGAGATAATTACCAGAAAGGAAGATGATGGAGATGTATTTTTGAGTGTCCTTGTCAGAGACAATGTTTATAAAAAATTAAATGAGACACAAAAAGCACATTGTCTTCTGCACAGACACCCTCTCCCGCGGCCCCGCACTGGATGCCTGAGCCTTTCTTCCCTCCGAAGATGTTTGTTAACACAGAATGCACTTCACTTGGTGTCTTTAACAGTCTTTAAGGGGGCTTATTATTTTGGTTTCCCATCTCCCACCCTGCCTTTTGAGACACAGAAATGGTCCTGCTTCTTTTTTTTTTTTGTCCTAGTGAATATCAAAGGGCCATTGCTGGGTTGTCCGGCGCATTTCACAGCCTGGTGTGTGCTGGGCACCGTGCTCCCCAGACCACTCTTCATGCTGGGCCAGGGCTAGGTCAGCAGTGAATCTGCACCCTCAGTTGGTGTGTTTGCACTGGGAGAGGCTTGGGTAGGCTGACACTATATATATACATATGTATACGTATATATACAATTTGTCACCCCAACTGGGCCATTACTGAGAGTGAAAGTGGGCGACACTACAACTGGACTGGGACAGCAGAGACCCAGTGCACTGTCTGAGCAGACTGGCACTTGGGCGCCTGTTCTCAGTCGCAGGGCTCCTTGACTCTCAAGACTCCAGTTGGCCCTGAACTGAGAACAACCAGTTAACGTTCAACATCCTCCAATCATCCCCACCTCTTGTCTCATTTTCTTTTACACAAATGCACGCAAGTACCAGGCCAGAAAATGTGTTACTGTTTAAGATATTATTTGATCATGCTAATTTTCCCATTTATTTGTATTTCTCTCGGCATGGAATTTTCATTTGACAATTATGATAGTGATCAGGAAGTTTTGAAAGCTTCAGAATTCTTTTAGTGATCCTCTCTATGTAGATGTATTTTGTATTTTAGCTAACATTCCATAAAATCTGAAAGTATGTTTGAGAAACTATGGAGGTAGAGAACACAAACCAAATAAGCTTTGAAAATGCATTGCCATGCTAACAGAAAAATCTGGTGACTATTTCTTTTATGATGTATAGTATTATGTATATTTGATTTCCTTATGGTTGGCTAAGATTTGCGAATATATGAAGTATAGTAACAACAATTTCACATTCGACACTGTCATTGTTAAGTCTCTACTTCAGGACTCTAGAAGCACTTAGCTCTTAATGTGCTGAAAATTTGAATAGCTCATTTCTTTAAAGGTAATTCTCAGAATATTAAGGTCTAAGTTTTGTTTTGTTTTGTTTTAAGAGGATATATATTTTTCTCCCCAAGGTTTATAAAATTGACAGAGCCCACATATCCACATATTGCACATATTATGTGTGCATATGTGTGTATGTATATATATATATACATGTACAACTTCTTTAAAATATTTTTTGTTCTTTTCAAATATTGGTTTTCTTTTTCCATAGAAGAAATCATGATAAAACCTATGGATGAGAACCTTCATTCAACTGCACAAGAAAACTCCAATGGGAAGGAAGACAGATATGGCTGTTATCAAGAGCTCGTGGTCAAATCTTTAATGCACTTGGGGAAATTTGAAAAAAATGCATCTGTTCAGACTATAAATGAAAACTTAAATGACAGCGGCATCCAGTCTCTAAAAGCAGAGAGTGACGAAGTAGATGAGTGCTTTATGATTCATTCTGATGTTGGAAAAGACAAAATCGATGATGTCCAGCTACAGTTCTGCTCCTCTGACGACAATGAAAGTAACTCTGGAAGTGCAGAAAATGGTTGGGACAGTGGCTCCAGCTTCTCAGAAGAAACCACACCACACAGAGTCCCAAAGTATATTTTAGTGGAAAATAGAAAAGACCTCCTGGAAGTTCCCGAAATAAAAACTGAAGGAGACAAGTTTATCTCTTGTGAAAACGTGTGTGATTCTGAAACAGAAAGGAGAGCCCCACAGAATGCTCACATTTCGGAAGCGCTGGATGGCAAAGCCCAGCCCTCGTTCCCTGGGGCTGAGGAGGATGATACTGAGTGCCTGGCGGGGATGACGGAAGAGTCTGTTGACCTGCAGAAAGCGAAGGGGAACTTAAGTTTGCTGGAGCGGGCGATTGCTCTGCAGGCTGAGCGAGGTTGCGTTTTCCATAACACCTACAAAGAGCTGGACAGGTTTCTGCTGGAGCATCTAGCAGGGGAAAGGAGGCAAACCAAAGTTCTTGACCTCGGTGGAAGACAAATCTTTAACAATAAACGTAAGACATATTTTTGCACTTATTTTAGGAATAAAATTGTTTTAGGGTAGAAAGAAATTAGTAAGATTTGATTACTTCTTCCAGATAGCTTTTTGACAACTTAATGCAATTTAAGAACTAATTTATATTATAAAATAAACATTTTTTTCCCCTACTGTCTAGATTGTTCTCAGATCAAGCTTGGTCAGTTTTGCAGTGTTTTCATACATAAAAAAAAAAGATCATTGCCTCTATTTCTTTTAATTTGACTGCTTTTTAAAAATATATAGTACTTTTTAAAAGGTACTTTATTGTACATGTTAGAAGTACATTAGTACTTATTGGATTTTAAATCATTTTATTAATCAGATCAATTCCAGAAATTTAATTTTTCTATTCCACCTTCTTTCTGGGATCTTCTGACTGCTTTGGCGCTTCAAAATAATGTCAAGCTACTTGCAAGCCAAGCAGGATGCTCTGATCCTTTTTAGGATAAAACTGGATGTTAATGCTTTTCTAAGCCTATGCTTTTACATGCTCTCTAACTCAGGGTCCACAAACATCTGGGCCAAACCCGAATGAGAGAGTATACGTGCTTAGAGGAGACCTTAAAATTGTTCTTCAGACTTTAGGGACCTTGTGTCCCCTGCGTCCATAAAGATACTCCCCCGCCCCTCTCACCCCCAGTCTTGCACCAGATGGGCCTGGTGATGATGCCTGCCGTTACGTGAAGTTTCCCAGATGGTGGTCCTTAAGTGCCCAGAGGGCTTGTTTAAGATGAGGATTTCCAGGGTCACATCAGACTCGCTGCTCCAGAACTTGCATTTTTTTAAGCAAGTTCCTCAGGTGATTCTTGGGCACCCTGAAGTCTGAGAACCACAGAATTAGGGGAGGAGTATCTTAGAGAAAATCAAGGTTGTGGGCCCAAAGAGCTTACAAGAATAATGTGTTAGCATGGTTCAGAGTTTCCGATTGCTGAGACTGATCCAGAAATCAATTGCATATTTTGTCATTTTAAGTCCATTTTAATACTCACCTGCAATCTTGTCAAATAATGTCTTGCAGCTTAGAGCTGAGAAAACAAAAAAGAATAAAATAATGTCATGTAGTGAAGAGCAAGATAATAATGCTCTGCAAACATACTGCAAGATTGGGATGGGGACAGAATATAAAGGACTAGTGTGTGGTTTGGGACAGGACACTGCATTTAGCTCTGTGCCCTCCACTAATATGCAACTTGTTGAACTGACCCGTGTGGGGTTTTTTTGATGAACTACAAAACCAGAAAAAAAGATGAAATCTACTTCAAATCCTCAAAACACATAATTTTCAGTATACTGTATTTTATTCATTTTAAGATACATAGTTTTCCCATTGTTAACATTTCTGAAATCAGAATGGTGTGCCATAATTTAATTTTCAATAGTTTTTTCTTTCTTACTAGCACACAAAATGTTTTATCTTACAATTGATGATATCTTCCAGCCAATGAAACCCAGTATTTCGAGAAACTTTAATTATTTGTGCTATAGTTTAAAATACTTGACCATCCTTTGGTCATTTTTATAGAACTTTAAAAAGTATTTTTTGTTTACAAAAATTAACAAAGCAATGGAATCTGTGTTTGTAAACCCGGGTCATTTTGGAGACTTAGAGAATTACTAATGGGCTGGATGAGTCAGTAGCATATCCTATTTGTAGGGTGTGGTCCTGCCTTGGGACATAAAAGCATATTCAAGGGGATGCAGAGCAGACTAGTATGAAACAGAGGCAAAAAAAAGCAAAGCCCATGTTGCAGAGGAACTATAGGTTTCGTCTGACAAGTATTCACTTTCCCATTCCTTGTTCCAGGTGTGGGAGCAAGCAGCAAAGAGGTCCTTTGTGCTCTGGCATGCACTCTGTGCTCCTAAGTCAGCACTCGTCCCAAATGATAGCCATGCTCTCCAAAATACCATCCTAATTTCCCATACATCTTGGGCATACGACTCTGCTATTAAGGAGAAAACACTAGGATTTTAAAATATCATTCCACCCAAGCCTTCAGATGCATAGGCAATTCTAAAATAAAAAAGTTTGGCTAGGGGCTGGCCCAGTGGCATAGTGGTTAAGTTCACGCGCTCCGTTTCAGTGGCCCCGACTTTGCAGGTTCGGATCCCGCACAGAGCTACACACTGCTCCTCAAAGCCATGCCGTAGTGGTGTCCCACATACAAAATAGAGGAAGATTGGCACAGATGTTAGTTCAGCGACAATCTTCCTCAAGCAAAAAGAGGAAGATGGGCAACAGATGTTAGCTCAGGGCCAATCTTCCTCACCAAAAAAAAAAAAAAAGTTCTGCTCTACTGTTGCTATTAAGCATTTAGTAAGACATTAGGTAGCAATATAAGTAGAGTCACCATATCATTTACTGTACAGCCTATGAGACTTTTAGAGTAAAGGGGGGTGATAGGAACCATCACATGAGTATATCAGATGTGAATAGGACTGTCCCAGGCAAACCAGAGTATAATGATCAGTCACCAAGTATAAAGTCACCCTCATTATGCAGCATTCAGTGAAGAAAATAAGAGGAAGAAGAGCCAGGCCTGAGAGAGCCGAGAGCTCCAGCTCTGGCTCCTTATCCTGCACACTGGCTCTGCCCTCTAGAGCGTCTCTGCTGCATCTTTGTCCCCCTGCAGAGAGGAGGCTTGCAGACAAAGGGGCCTGATGGACTGTTAGTGGACCACACCTGGGCAGGTGCCAGCCCTGCCTTATCTCCCACACCCTCTCTGGATTCCTGTAGACAAATGGTGTGGCAAGGAGGAGAAACGCTCAACGCCAAACCTTTCAATGTGGCTTAGAAATGTGGCCTCACCTGGACGAGATTCAAGGGAGGAAGGGCATCAAAATACACATTGCATTTCCTTTTTTCTAATTCACTCTTAGACGGTGTCAGCCCTCCTATTTTTGCTTAATCAAACTTCGAGGGTTTTGACTAGCTGTCTACAGATATTACATGCCCAACTCAGCTTGAAATTTGGCAATATTTTTAGATTAAATAAAATATATATCCACAAAATCATAGAACTTGTCCAAATTCTTAATATGCCCCTTTGTCTCTTACAGAAAACAGAGCATTGTCTCGACATCATGGCATTTAAATCCCATCTCTCATTAAACATAAATGCCTGCTACTCAAGGCATCCCTGTCTTTCAGCTGTTCATTTCTCACTTAAAACTTACAGTTTTCTCTCTGCTGACCCTCCCCTCCCTGGCAGTGTATGCGATAACCTGAAGGATCCTTGGCTCCTCCCCCTTTGCTGAAACCATGTCCCCAAATAATTGCATTACATACAACCTGCTGTGCCCATCTGCCCAGGACCGTTTATAATCCAACGACTGGGGTGGCATGTTATCACGGAGGCACGTCTGCTCATCGCAATATTCCGCCCGGGAGATGTCTGTCGCATCCCGCGACATTGCCCTACTCTCGGTCCCACGCTCGGAGCAGGAACATATGGGTCCTCCGCATCCTCGCACCGCAGGACTCTTCCCCGAGTTTCATCCCGGCAGCTTTCTTGCAGCAGGATCGTACAGATTCTTTATTTTTGCTCTCAGCATCGAGTGTGCTCCTTTTTCCTGATGCTTCATGTTCCGAGAAGCCTGCAGCCTGCCTCCATTCCACACTGGCCCTGTCTCTGAGGCTCCCATGCCCGTTCTGATTCTGGTTCCTCTGAATGCCCGGTATGCTTGCCCCAGTGGTTGGCATTATCATTCCAGGCACAAGTTAGGGGAGAGATTCTGGCTATGAGAAGGCGTGTCTGTTTTATCTACCATCTCAATCACCAGTATGAAAATTTCTAAAGAAGGCCTCCTCTGTGTTAGCTCTAACCTCATCAGTATTCATGTTAGTCCTCATTTATTTTATATATTTATATAACTCTTTATCTACCCTTCAGCAATGGGTGTGCCAGAAAATTAAAACCCCAGGCTTGTCTTCAGCCCTTCAGGCTGCCGTCCCATGGCAGCCTGACAAATTGTGTCACAAGGTGTCCCTTTTCTCCACCTGGCTGCACCTGTGACCCCCCACCGCCACCCCGTGTTCTTGGCAACACCCTCTAGACCACTCACGGTGGCCTCCATTCTCTGTATTTCCGTTCTCTGTAAGACTACTGCAAGAACGTTTCCTTGCCAAGCCGTCATCCTATGGCCTCAGTTTTCAGTTTCTGCGTTCAGAGTAAAACCAGTTTCTTCTCTGTGGCTATCGCATATTGATCCAAAGTGGCAATCCACTGGGGTTTTGGAATCTCAGTCCTCTGAGCACTGCCACGCGGTCAGGCATGGCACGAGATGGCATTCCTGACTCCCTGCTCTAACTCTTGTTAGATCGGGCCCTGCACGTGTCTAGGAGCAGCTGCTTGGACCCAAAATCCTAGGGCCACATGCTGCCAGGACCCGCAGGGACACGGCCTGACAGGCCCTTCTCAGATACGCTGGCGTACTTGCTTTGTAATTTGAATCCGGCTTTGTCCAGACTCCTTCAATAGGAGATAGTTTTTGTTTAAGTAAATTCTTTATCTTTGTCATTTTTTTATCTTTTCGGGAGCCTGTGCATCCTCTGGTATAGGGTTGATTTTTCATAACGAGGCGCTAACTACAATGTGTGATATGATAACTTAAAACTATCCCTATATTTTAACGCTCCCTTGCCCTGTGTCAGCCTTTGCTTAGGAAACCAAGAAAATTGGAAACATTTTTTATGTTTCCACAGGTCTTGGTTGAGGGTCTTATTCAAGGCAATGTGAGAAGAATGCTTATGATCATGAAACTGAATAAAGTGAGAATGTCACCCTGCAAGGCCACTCTACTGAATGGGAAGGGGAAGAAGAATAACCAAATGAATCTCTTGATTTAATGTCTCTGTAGATTCACTGAGGCCTGAAAAGAGAGAAACCAAGTGCCCCATCCCGGGGTGTGATGGCACGGGACACGTGACAGGCCTCTACCCCCACCACCGCAGCCTTTCGGGGTGCCCCCACAAAGTGCGGGTTCCCCTGGAAAGTGAGTACTGCTTGCCACTAAAAGAAGTGGGCAGCTTCTTATATGTGCCACAGCATCACAATGTTATCCTCTTTCTCCTCCAATTTGGACTTAGGAATGGAAATATAAAGGTTTCTCTCTCTGTGTCAAGACAATTTCCGTCTAGCTAGATATTTAAAATGTAGTGTATTAATAGAAAACCAGGGTATCGTGTAGCCAATAGATCAGGAGATGATTGACATTGAGAAGAAAATTTGTTCCTCACAGTTCCCAAGAGGAGGGGCACGCCATTCCAGGCAGTGCCACATGGGGAGGTACCAGGGTCAGTCAGGAGTAGAAGGGGGGTGGGAATTGTGGGCAAGAGCCTTTGTTGTGGTTTCTGTGGGAAGGAGCATGGTAAGCAGGCTTAGGATTGGCTAGTTTGAATTTTTTCAGTGAGCTCTGGGGCTTGTGGACTGTCTGTAGTTGTCTGGTACTGGCCCTGGAGGATTAGACAGGTGGAGAGTGTCTTGAAGTATGAGAGCCCAATAAAGGAGGGGTTGGGTGTGGGCTTGGAATTGATTGGTTTGCATTTGAAAAGTGTTTACTATTTCCAGGAATTAGCTAGCTCTGGCGGTGCAGTCTCTCCAGAGTTAGCAAGGCCCCAGATGTCAAAGCATCAGAATATAGAAACTAAAAGACATGCTTAATGCAATGTGGACTGCACAGTCCTTTCTCGCCTGGAGGAATGGCTTCTGTAAGCCCATGAGCAGTCTTGGCCTCAGCGCATCAGCCAAATATGGGAAGTGCATCTCATCGCCGGTGTCCTCTTGGCCTCCCCTTGGCACAGAGGGACATGTGATGTTTGTGATGTCGCCCCAGGACATCCTGCAGCCTCCGAGGGTGCTGAGTGAGAGAAAACCTTAGTTGGTCTCTCCACCCACAGCCCCTCTGTGAGCTAAGAAACAAGGAAAAGCAAAAGGCTGCCTCCTTCTAAGATACTTTGAAGTATCTGTGTCTTACATCTTCTACTTTTCGAACCTACTTATTGAAACACCTCTTGGTCATACAAACTGCAGTAGTGAGAACGCCTCAGCATCACCCTCCTCAAAAGCATGGTCTTGCAAATCACTGAATCTAGTCAGTTCGGCACTGTCCTACTGGACTAGCAGTTCTCAGATTGATTACCTGAGGGTTCGGTTCGCTCAACCGTACCCCTTCACCAGTCACCAAAAGGCAGTGGGGTGGGGAGCAGTGGACAAAGAATCAAAATAGTATCTCTTAGGAAATAAAGAAGACTATATTCAGAACTTCATACTGTGGGAAAAAGATAGAAATAACCCTCTGACAAATAATGCTCTCCATCTGCTCCCCCAAGGAAAAGCACATAAATGTAAAAGGAAGGTTATGAGCTTTTCAGTTTAAGTTAAATATAAGCCGAATAGTCTTGTGTAAGGCTAGTGTTAACCATGACCTGAAGTTTAGAGAAACTCAAACTTGAACAAGCTTGCTGAATTTAATTTTTGAAGTTTTTAAGTGCTCATTTATTTCAATTCAATTTATTCAGGTTATTTAATCAATTTATTTCAATTCAATTCTATGGGGAGGGAGCATGGTGGATTATGTAACTAAATTCATTTAAATGCAAAGTTGAGAAATCAATTTGTTAGTGTGTTATGTATTTATGGTATATTATTCTTTTCATTTATGTGATATTTTGTGCTTAGTCCTTGCCATGCATGAAAATGTGCTCAAGTGTCCCACCCCAGGATGCACGGGAAGAGGGCATGTGAACAGCAACCGCAACACCCACAGGAGGTAATGGCAATGAGACGCTGATCCTTTACATTACAGAGAGGAGTGGGAGAAACTGTCCACCAAGGAAACAAGGGACTAACTGTGTGTTATCGAAATCCTGGATTACTACCAAATTCCTTACCGCTTGAAATAGATAAGAAATAGCCTCCATGTGTGTAAAAAAATTTTTTACCTCATTATTTACTTTCCTAGAAATTTTCATTTCACAGCCAATTATACTAACAAAAAATATCATATTTGAAGAGTGGGGTTGTATATTCATATAGTCACACAAGTAGAACATGTTATATTGTCCTCTGGAACCACCATGGCCGTTTTGACATTGAAAAGAGATGCTCAGGGGTTATCTTGGATCCCATCCAATAAGCATTAAAAAGGTACCAAAAGGGCTTCAATATACTTTGGTTTTGACTGTAAACCAGGATGAAGGTAAACATCATTTCATTTCATTGAGATTCATTTCATTGAGATTGCAACTGACTTAAAACATGTATGTGCATTTATTTACAAATGTCTTGTGTATATGTAAATATTTTTGGTGAAAATACTTATTGTTTTATGTGTATTTTATATTATGCATAGATTATGTGGTCATGAGATTCTATTTGACTCATAAGCATATTGCCAGAAAACTTCATATTCTGTACTTCCAATTTAAACTAAGATATAAAATTTAAGTCCCTAATTTTGCTAAAAATCCTAAGGTAAATCATGGAATTATCATACTAACATCTATATTTGGATGCATTATAATTGGAGGGAGCACATTCCACTTAAAATGTTATGAAGTTTCAGAATAATTTAGTTATTTCTCCCTTATGTAATATTTTGATTTTAAAAATGAGTTTTTCTTTCACCTCTGAGATGGAGTTAGCGGACAGATACTGACACTATAGTTTGCAAAACCCTTTGGGATATTTTAGTATGAGAATAGTGCTAAGTGAACTATTAATATGACTTAACATTTAGTGTATGCCAAGTATGCTGTGAGGGACATGTCACATGATTTCACACTATCATTTTAACTCAAATCCTCCCACTTTTTCTTTAAACAGTCTTTCTGGTTGTCCAATTGCCGCAGCTGAAAAATTGGCAATGTCCCAGGACAAAAATCAGCTTGATTCTCCCAAAACCGGGCAGTGTCCTGACCAGGTTCACAGGTATGACCCTCCCGTGATGTTCCTGATACTCTCTTCACGCTGTGCTCCTGCACAACGCGGGCTCTCGCCCACGTGCCCACTCACTGTGGCCTGACCTTCATTCCCAGCCACCAATACCCATTTGAGAGGCTGGTCCAGTTAATCATAATATTTCTTAAGTGAACTGGTAGACCCTCCAGAAGTTTAACTTGAAATTAATCTGTATGCAAAGGTAAGACAAATGTGGATGAGTCTAAAAGAAATAAAGTATATGACAGCATGTATATATTCATCAAAATTCTGTGTCGCTCAATGCGACCCATCTCGCTAGTCAGGTAAGCTCTCCCTCATGGCTGACTCAACCTTTCTGCCTGGAGAAAATGCCGTCATAAATCACTCAGACCCACTTAAAATATGTGATGTTATATATTCATCCTGTCCCACATATACATGTAGTTTCTTTAAAACAAAAATTCATTCCATGAGTTGATAACTACTAATAAAATATCTCGTATTGGTCCTATGTGCTTCACAATCTCTAGTAGTTTGCAAGACCTTACTTATACCTAAATAATAAACTATGTATGATGACACAATGTGAAGTTATACATTTATTAATACAAAAATCATATATGTAGGAAAAGTGATTTCAGGATTAAAATAGATAACCAGATCTTCATTGTTGTCACTGAGATGCTGAAATGCAAAAGAGTTGTTAGGAATATTTTCAAAATATTGCTTCTCTATTTGCTTCCATAGATATAATTGAGTCAAAATTGGCATTCATATCACATGAATGAAGAACATAGGTCAAGCAAAGATCATGAATTACTGAATAACTAGCAATTAAAAATCTTATAACAAGATTCTTTGTTGATATTACTATATTCTCTAGTTTCTCCCTGAGTAGGTTATTTATCAAATATAGAAACAGCATTACGTTTCATTTTGCTCATTTCTTTAAAGATAAATATTGTTTTAGACTAGAACACTTATGCAACATTAGGGGTATAAACCAGCTTATATATACCACAACAAAATCAACTAATCACTCAAATATTTTTATGTAGCAGATAAAAAGTTTTTTACCTAATCCAAGAAAATTTGACATTCTGATAAGTCAGGCATGTTTTGGTGGGAAAAAAAAACCATTTTCGATATTACTAAATTCTGAAAGGTATATGTGTTTATATTCTTTACCATTAGACCACAGCACAAGAACATTTGTGTTTTTCTTGGCTGGAATTATTGCTACACAAATATGAGGCCCTTGTTTAATCCAAGTAATTCTAAAGAAATATTTAATTCACATTTAGCTTGGATTGGGATAATCCTATTGAAAAATGTGATAGCTATTATAATACAGTAATATATTATGGCAATGGAAATGATGGCAATTTAATAGATCAAGTATTGAAATACTATTTAAATCAGCAAGAACATTCAGGCTGAAGGTGGGAAAAAAGATGAAAAGCCTAAGAAAAAACTCAGAATTCAGGAATCAAGTTTGTGGTGCCTACACTGCCCTGTTAGGTGCCAGACTCCCGCCAGCTCTGCTGAACAGAGGGGAGCTCAGCATCGCTTCTTCTGAACAGAATATTATGACATTTTCTCACTAGTTACAATTGTGACTTTTCACTGCTAATCTGGTTAACAGTCCTAACAAGCAGAATGTGCACACGTGGCCAGTGCTCTACTGACAGTTACGTGACACTTTGCTTTAAGGAGCTCAGAGTGCTAACAGATATCAAATACTTGCTCTTCGTGGCATCTGCGTAAGATGATGGAGGATTGCACATTCCTCTTTTTTACCGAGGGGAGACTCGGACATACAATATGCAGCCTCACCATAGCCACCTAGAGCCCAAAGTGCCACCCATCTCTCACTTTAGGTGCAGAGCACTCTGCTCAGCCATGCTGGAGTGCGACCAGAGCTCTTTGCCAGGGTGCGGTGTCTCTGTGCGTACCTACCTACAGGAATGACACATCCGATCTGCTTTAAATTCTGATGCTAATATGCTCACCAATAGTTTCATCCTATTTCTTTTGAACTCTTCCCCTCTCTCTTCAGGACAAGTTTGGTGAAGCAAATTGAATTCAATTTCCGATCACAAGCCATCACCTCTCCCAGAGCCATGGCATCAAAAGAGCAGGAGAAGTTTGGGAAAGTACCATTTGATTATGCCAGTTTCGATGCCCAGGTTTTTGGTAAACACTCCCTTGTGCAAACAGGTCTAGGACGAAAAACACCACCATTTCCTGAATGTAAGCTTTAAATTCTAATACTAATTCCAAAAAAATGCATCTTCTGTATGTGTGTGTCAGAGGGGAGGGTATACTCAAGTTTATAATATGCTACTTACTGCTGGGAGGAGAGAAAATATATTGTACAGTGAAATAAAATAAGGAAAACAGTAATAAGTTGATTGGTGTTACTGATTTTACATGAAGTTACGCTGAATATGGTGAATAGTTACTGGATTAATTCTACAAATATGGTGCCATTGTTGAATCTAAATACAGTCACTCTAAAGTAATATTTATTTCACATTTAACTGAGATTGGGATTAACATATTGAAAACTGTAATAGTTATTATAAAACGGTAATTTTGATTCATATTGAAATTGTGGAAATTTAATAGTTAAAATGTTGAAATACTACTTAAAATATTACTTAAATCAGTAGAAGTGTTCAGACTGGAGAAAAAATGAAAAGTCTAAGAAGAAACTCACAATTCAGAAATCAAGATTTTACTAGGAAAAAAATGGGTGTGGCTATAGAGACATTTGTCCACAATTTAAGAATTAATATAGAAACATTTAAAATGTGTTAATACTTTAATGCTAACACATCCATATAGAAGATCATAACTCAGCAATGCTATAACATATAAAATTTGTGTTTTTACTAACACATTTTCTTCAAGTTGTTTGGAGTCCTTGAATATTCTAATGAAAAGGTCAGAACGTGATTGTTGGGAATAAACCCAGAAATAATTTCTGCATTAAGGTAACTTAATCATAAGGGAAGAAGCAAAATAATTCCCCAATCTGAGACCTCCATAGACTACGAATTTTTTACAAGGTTCTACAAATCCATGGAGTCCCTTTGGTCTCATACCTACTTACCTAGACTGAGTGTTCCTAGGAACACAGAATATTTGCTTCATTCTGTGATGTTGATCACCTCTTTCAGAGAACTAGAATGCCGTGTACAACTCAGCAATGGATAAACAGACTTGAAAGGAGGTTGCCCATCAACAAGAAGTGCATTATACTCCAAAAGATATTTTACCTATTCTTACCAAAAATAAGGCCCAGCCAACATAAATAACCACTGACAACCTGTTAGATTCAGGAAAAAAATTTATACACACACACAATTTATCTATCTGTCTGTACAAATATATATATATATACATATATCCAGTTTTATTATATATACACAAAATATACACACATACTCATATACATATATGTTTAACTCAGGTGAAGCTAGTTAATAAAAGCATTCTATATACTCATATAATATGGATGTTGATTTAAAAATGCAAAACATTTTCTTTTTTTTTTTTTTTGGTGAGGAAGATCAGCCCTGTGCTAACATCTGCCAATCCTCCTCTTTTTTTGCTGAGGAAGACTAGCCCTGGGCTAACATCTGTGCCCATCTTCCTCCACTTTATATGGGCCGCCACCATAGCATGGCTTGCCAAGCTGTGTGTCGGTGCATGCCTGGGATTCCAACCGGTGAACCCTGGGCCACCGCAGCAGACCGTGTGCGCTTAACCGTTTGTGCCACTGGGCTGGCCCCGACATTTTCATAGTTTTATAATTATAGGAATAACAGTAATGTCTTAAAGTACTTTATGAAAAATATTGATCAAATATTTAAAAGAAACAATTTTTACAGCAAAATAAATATCTAAATGCTTTTTTATTATTCCACATGAAATCTTGGGTGTTTCTCTGTAACCTTGAGTGATGTTTATGAACATGCAGAGTCAAGAGAACTATGGCTAATTCTCTCTCTCAGTAACGCCTTGGTACCCACAATAGAAACTTAGAAACTCAGCCTCAAGACTAAATTGGCTTTCTGTTCACCTTGAGAACACTTTCTCTGTCCTTTACTCATGGTGCTGTCCCCAAATATGCAGAATGCCAGCTCAGTAAAGCTTCCGCCATCTAGTTAGTTCCATCCAGTTAAAGGAAGAATAACTTCTACTGGTTTAAATACAGAACAAACCTGCATATCAAATAAAAAAAATGCAATTCCATGTCTAAGTATAAATCGTGTTACTGTGAAAACAAACATTTAAAGGATGTATTTCTCTCTGCTGGAATCACTTGTCTTCACACATACACAGTGTGTAGATGTACTAGCCTTAAGCCTCTGTAGTCCCTCATGAGTTTTGCTAGTGTGTTTTTTAATCCACAATTTTTGCCACAAATGCTGCCAGTGCACCTGTCGTACAACATTAGTCATGGAGTTTCTGTCGTAAGAAGTGTAAATACAAAAAATATTAAGAGAATAGGCATTCTTTCCCAGCAATCACATCATTTGATCTGTGAACTTCTGTGGAAACCAATCTGAATAACCTTCACTTAACATACCAAAGGATAATGGATCATCTTTTAATTTATTCTTCATATTTTTTAATGCAAAAAGTTATACCTCTAAAACAAATCTGTTTAATGACTAACACCACGTACATGCAATTGCTAATCAAATCTCTCTTCAACAGCAAAGCATTTTTCAAATCCAGGGAAATTTCCTAATCGACTGCCTAGTGCAGGCGCCCACACACAGAGCCCTTGCCATGCCAGCTCTTACAGCTCCGGTCAACGTAGTGAAGACACCCACATAGCAGCAGCTGCTGCCATCCTGAACCTTTCCACCCGCTGCAGGGAAGCCGCAGACCTCCTCTCCAACAAACCGCAGAGTCTGCATGCCAAGGTAGGCCAGTCCAAGAGCCCGGAGGGTGGGCCAGCGACTGAACCGTGAGAATAAACTGCCTTGCATGTTCCTAACCATGTTCACTGCCACGCCGCTCCCCACCCGTAAAGCACATTCCCTCCTTGCCTTAGGAAGAGACTCAGAGGAACACTGACAGTGAAGAGCTTGGTGGGTTCAAGGCAGAGTGAGAGAGTGGCTGTCTGTCCTTGCAGGTGGTGTACCAAAGTTTGGGGACAAGTGAGTTATGGAGACTGGCTGGGAGATTTATAGATTTCAAACCCATTTTGTGTGTTGGAGTCTTTGGCACATAAGAAAAGAGGATTGCCATTAAAATCAATCTGGACAATGGAAGCTTTTCACTGACTGCAAATCAAAGATAGTAGGAAGTGTTTGATTAAACTGTGACTCATAAAACATTTGCAAAATTGACTCGAGAAATTTTCTTATTGCACATGTTGCTGTTGTAAAACATAAGATAGTCTAGGTTGCTGGAGTATTCTCAAAAGACACCTGGTAAAACCTGGATACATTAAATCAGCAGGAGATGGTTTGGGGGGCTTGAGAACACAGGGCATTCGAATCCAAAATCAAATTCTGTGAAGTTTATGAAGACACTACATTTCTGAAGCCCATGAAGTTAATCACATTTCTCTAATAACCTCTCGTTTTCAACTAACAATGAGAACTAGATATCCGTGTTTATGATACCTGACGAAAACAAAAAGCAAAGAGCTTCCCGCTCTTGCCGTCTGAGGAGGAGAGGTGTGTGGGCCGCAGAGGGGCGTGATCCCCAGAGGGAGTGTAGGAGCTGCTTTGAAGTCACCTGGAGCCAGGAGCACCTGGCTACACAAAGGGCTCAGTTGAAAGAAACCATTTTCCTACCCAGATGGAGGAAGGCAGCGGAAATAAAGTGCCCAGTCTTATTTGGAAAGGAGATTTGACCCTGGCTTTAAGTGGAAGATTCCCTGGTTAAACACTCACCCTGAAACAGGTCATAAAGGATACAGCTCTCTTTTTCCCTTTAAACAAAGCCCCATCCCCGGTGTGGTCAGCCGCTCACCTGTGCCGTGCCAGGCCTTCAGGAGAGCAGGGACGCCGGGCCATCAGGCATTCGACAGAAGAATCAGAATTAGCTTCTGGACAAATCTGAGCCAAGTAAACCCCAGGAAGAGTTGGTGGCCAAAAACCACTCAAAAACAATTTTTAAACAAATGAGGTTCTTAAACAAAGAAAAATCCTCTAAAAAATATAAAGGAAATACCAAGCTATCCAAATTCAAAGGAATCCGAGTTAGAAATTATTTATATAAGTGAATGATTTAGAGCACTTTAAAATGCACCTTTAGTCATATTTAAACTCATTTTTTAAAACCTGAATAAATTTCTCCTATTTTAAAGGGGTATTCTAGTATGCAGCTAGTTGGAGAAATACTAAAATATCTTCCTTTTCAGAGCTTTATTATTTGTTTGTTTAGGCTGTCCTCTGAGAATAAAGGTACCGAGATTATAATAATAATGCTACTTAAATTACTTCAGTAAACGGTTGTAGAATGAATGCTTTCCATCTGCACGTGTAGATATTTTTCTGTTCCTCAGAATTCTGCCTTTAACCTTTATATTCTCCCTATTCTATTAAATGTTGAAGCCAAACAATGAATCAAACAAAGATGACTGAAGTTTAAGGGTGTTTTTCCTTATCGGTATATGTTGTTCTCTTTTTCGAACATGTTTCTGGTCAGAAAAGTGGCTGTTAAATCAGCACATTTCCAAAAATTCAAATAATTGACTTCCTGTGTGTGTTGTTCCGCTCCTATCGGGAGCACTCCATGCACCAGGGATGGTCTGTGGGGCAGATACGCTGCCCAGGTGACAGGAACCCCACCACACGCCTCACCTCCCAACTGCCAACCCTGTCTCTGCTGCAGAGGCCAGACCATCGACATGATGAGGAGGAGGGAAGACACGGAAAGTGCACCTAGTGGCTTTTAGAAGTTTGTTATGCTGACAGTTTTAAAAACGGTTTTCCCATGAAAATTTTCTCATTTGACATAGTGGTTGTTAGAATAGGATAAATATGGCACCCTGCAATGTCACTTTGTGCAGAATCCTTCTTCCAGGCGTGCAGCCGCACACAACTGTAGCAATTTGCAGAATTCTGTCCTAGTTGGAGCCTATTTTCTGAATATAAGAGAGAACCTCATAAATTCCTGAAGCCACAAAAAATAATTATTGTAGCAAAAAGTGAAAAAAAGCCAAAATAATTAACCTTGACAAATGGCCTATGATCAGCAGTGCCCAGTGTGGGCCGTCTCTGTTGTCAGCATTGCTCTTGGCTCCGTGTCCTTTACTTAATGTAAGATTAAGTATAAACAGTCTTCCCCTCCGCATTGAATACCAGCCTGATTCTCTACCCACTATGATTTGGTTTCTCCTCTATGGCAGGTTGTTAGCATGTTTGTTTCTGCTAGCCATAATCTGTTCATCTCTTGAGTTCCTTACTTAGAAAGAAGGACATAGGGATGTACATCTTTTCCCTGTTCTTGACTTCTGTAGCTGAGCATAGAAGCATTGTTGATGTACTAGAGAGAGATTCTGGCAGATGGGCTCTTAGCTATACCAACCAAATGTCTGTAAGTGCTGGACTGGTCAAGCCCCAGGTGAGACTCCATCACAGACGCTACTGTCAAGGAGTTCATGGACAAAGCAGGACGAAAGAAGTGGTTGTTCCATGCAGAGAGCTAGGCTTTCAGAGGGGATGTTCCTAATGTCCAGGGGAGTCATGGGTGGCTTTGCAGGGAATTTGATCAGAACTTGGGCCACAGCTGATCTCTTATTTTCCTTCTGCCTCCATCCAGTCCTTTCATTTACGTAACGAGTTTCTCTGAAGTTGCTTAAAGAGCCCAATAGGAGAACAAATTACAGATCATGCTGTCACATGTGGGCATGACTTTTTCAAAGTTGGGCCAGCGGACACTAACCTTGAAATTGCCTTCATACCCACTTGTCAGGGCTAATTTGGATTTTTCATGCTATGTGCATGGGAGATCTGAATTCATGATTTGCAAAATCCCTACTCTTATGGAAGATAATATGAGCAGAGGCTGTCTTCAGAGAAGCAAGAAAGCTTTGAGTTCCTGCACACTCTGAAAACAAAGAAGGACGATATGGATGTTCCAAATTGTTCTTCCCCTTCTGAAGTCTCTCAGCCCTGAGCAGCTGTCTACCCAACACCGAAACCCTTCCTTCAAAGACCCTTTTCCAGCACTGTGCCGAGGATATCAGTGCTAACGCTGCCCATCACTGCCCAGACTTGAGTCCATTATACCTAAAAGTAGATCTTAAGAGGAACTTTTTATTTCTTAAAATATAATCCAGCATGTATGCAACACATCTACACCATCAAAATCGCTGGTATGTGTTTCAAGTATCTCTTTGAGGAATCAAGTCAGGAGAAAAAATTAATATTATTAATACTTAGTGGTTATCATAATGGTTTTGCCTGAAGTCTGAGCCCTCTCTGAATACTAGTACTTTCATTGGTTCTAACATTTGTATAATGTCCTTCATTTTAATTTGGAATTAATCTGAGTTTGTAAAACATCCATGGACCACAGCTTCAAACACTCCCTTTTTAGTCTGGAGCCTGTTGCTACTGATATGAACACAGCATTCAGTAGAAACGAGACAGCAGGCCCGGAGCGAGCATCCTGGGTTTGTTGAGTTTGCTGAGTGCTTTTCTCCAGTCCCATGAGAACGTGTGCCAGCACGTGTCAGAGAGAGCCCCCATTTTTCTTCCTTCCTCCCATCCTCATCAGCAGAGGTAGGAACATGCTTCACAGTCTATCTTTATCCTAATCACTGCTGCTTGCCAAGCATTCTGTTGTTTGTTTTGGTGTTTTCCCCACCTGTTTAGACAAAGTGACATATGCACAGTGTGCCTTAAAATAAAACAAAAAATTGACACTTGCTTGAAATGTTTAAAGTTCAAAGTCTGTTTTGTACTTGAACAAGGACTAGAAACAACATGATATCACATCACCATTCTTGCTTCCTGATATCAGAAATAGCCTGGTGGTTCTCAGGATGGTTAGAATCCAAAAGTAGCCTTTTTCAGTAACTTTAACATCGGGATCGATTATACCACATGAGTGTTAGTGTTATGAGGGACTAGTGTTAGTGTTATGAGCGAGTGGAGTGTTATGAGGGACTTGGGTCAAGGATCACAAGGAACCGACTGATACATGTGGAGGGAGACTGGGTGTTGAACAACTGTCTCTTTACCTCTGTGTACGGTAGTGTAAGGATGTGTCTCCTTTGGTATTCAAAATCCCAATCAAACCACGATTATTTTTAGTTGTCATTTATTGAAGACTTACTATGTACCAGGCACTGTAAATAAGCACTTTGCCCACATTAATCCTTTCTAATCCTTCTAGAAACTCTGTAAAGCAGATATTATTATCCCATTTTGCAGATGGAGAAACAATAGTACAGAGATATTAAATCATTTTCTCCTAGGAGCACAGATATACCTATTGGAGCTGAAATTGAATTCACTCCTATCCAACTTCTTCTCTTCTGAAAGTGCATGTCATTACATGGTATATAGACTACTGGCCCACCCAAGAGGTTTCACTGACTGTGATTCCGAGTCCCAGACAAAGATTTTTAGGAAATGGATGTAAATTTAATTTTAATTTTATGCTGTATATCAGTCACTTATTTCTTCTCTGAATTCCATCATTCTATATACATTGAGTATATTCAAGTTTATACTCCTAACTTAGTAGTTTTAATACTCAATTACTATTTAATAAGAATAAAATCTTTTCATTTTATTTGTTTATTGTTAATACCCTGCCTGCTTTGAAACATATTTCAGATAGCTTTCAGTACCAAAAAGATACTCTTCAAACCAAACACCCTGACGCGAGGATGAAAGAACATGAGTCAGGAGGTGAAAGCCAGGAGCTGCTCACAGCAGATGCCTAGGCTGGGGGACACTGCATTTGTACCTCCTCTGACCAAGTCAAAAAGGCAGAGATGGTGGGTGACCTATTTTGTATTCATAGAAAACTTTCCAAGTAAGGAAAACAATGCTGTCTTAATTAATAGAGCATTAAATTTAAAGTTAGGAACATTAAATTAATAATTTTCACAATCAAAACATTTAAGGCAAAATTATAATTTTGCTTTTACTTCCACCACCTTTGAGTGTATGATAATTTTGAATTGTTGAAACAACATAATATTATCATTTGCCTGTAAAATATTGAAGGAAAACAGCCGTAAGCCTATCCTCTAATACAATAGTTTCTGTGTTTTCTCTTTTGTTCTTCAGAAAAAAAATTTCTATCTTTTTTCCCTAACTATAAGCATAAGAAGAGTGCCAGGTTGTTTCCTGCTGTCAATAATATAAGTCTTTTCCTTGGTGTATCACAGTCTTCATAATTATCATTTTATCAATTATCAATTTTATTAATTATCATTTTACTGGCCACTGATGTGCCATTAAATCGATATAGCATAATTTCATTAATCATTTCTCTGTGGGCAGACATCTGAGTCACTTCTTATTTTATAGTACAGATAAGGATTATAATGAATAATTATCTCAACTTTCAGTTGAATAATAATTTATAATATATTTATTAAATTACCTTTCACTAACAATCTCCTATATGCATAAAATAAGCTCCTTGAAGGCAGGAACAATATATTTTTCAATTTTCTTTTCCTCAAAATATAGTGGCTTGAAAATATTAAGTGCTTTCTCAATAATTTAATGAATAAATAAATCCTTGGTAGCATCTGTAACTCAAAAGTGGCTGAACTAGATGGTCTTTGATGTTGCTCCTAAGTTGCAAAGCACATGAGTAGTGTTGGACCTATACTTACCCTCAAAAAAATTTAAATTTAGCTGATTAAAATAGCACCTTGAGAAATCAGAATGTTCGAAGTCTGGGGGCGCTCCATGTCAGCTGTCCTGCGGCCTCTCCCCACACCCCTCCTTTTTGTCCTGCCTTTCGGAGTTTCAGGCGCAGAGAAGTGATGTCTATGGATATTGCAGTAAAAGTGTGATCCCCGATCTCTGGGCAGAGAGGGGCCTTCTCTGGTACTGTGTGTAATTGTCGAGTGCATCTGTGAACTCACTTAAAGCCCATCTGTACCCTACTACCCAGACGTGCTGCTGCGCTCTCTCCCAGTCAAGTCAGGTGCTCGGCGCAGCCGGCGGGGCGCGGGATGTAGAAAAGCGCCTCTTTTAAACATTAGGAGTGATGTTTTTTTCAATCAGCACAAGAGTACTCAAGATGCATAATCATAACAACTCTGAGAACCTCTAATTTTTTTATTTTACTATTTGGTTTTTGTTTCCTGTAAAAACTAAAATACATACCAGTGTTGTCTTGGAATAGTTGATGTTTTTTCAGCGAGATCGAATCTGCACTATTTATGGGTTTTGCACTATAAAACTCTGCAGCCCAGTCACATGGCTTCTTTTTCCTAAGCCATCTGTCACAGAGGTCTGGAATTTTATGTGAATGTTGGTTGTGCAGTTTTAACCCAAGTTTTTTATTTTTTGTGAAAAATGTCAGCAACAACAACATTTAGCATTTTACTTTACATTGGCCATTAAACTTGATTACCATAGCTCTGTTTCATTGCTATAGTTACATATCAGCTATGAAGCCAAAAATTGTTTTGATGTGTTCATGGCAGAATACATTGTTATATCATGGAGAGAGCATGTGGCACTGATATGGTTAATATCTTGGATTTTTGTAACTAAGGTTTATTAATGCTGGTATAAAAACGTATTTGATATTATACAGATGGCGTAAGATGTTGTGGTTACTAAGTTATTATCCCGGATAAGCTGTGCTGTCAAATTCAGGGTTTAAAACTATCACAGGAGATTAAACTATTTACTAAAAAGGACAGAAAGATATGGCCAAAGCATCTTAGCACAAACGTATTAGAAGTGTATTTGCCCCCCACAAATATAATAAAGCATATCTATCTCATAGGCTGAGAGATTGAAAATAGGAACTTCGCAGGTAAAACAAGCAAACAGAAGTGGTGTTTTTATTTTCTAAATCAGGTGCTAGCCGTGGGCCTTTGGAGCCCAGCCACTGTGGTCCACACTTCAGTGGCCACTGTTGGGGCTGGGAGAGGGCAGAGCGTAAACGGGAAGTTCAAATAAATCCCCTGGGAAGTAACTGACTACCATGAGCATTAGGGATCTTACTAACATATTCAAAGACAACTCCTGCTTTGCCAGCCAAAAGGAAGAAGAGTAGAGACATTGTCCAGAAGTTAATTGTAAATTGGTAGATGATAATGAAAATACCAGAAAGGTATTCATTTGACCCACTTAGGAAAATTACAAGCTTATTCTTCTCAAATTCTGAGAGTTATTGTATGGCAGTGTTCACAATTCATGACACCACAGAAGTCATCCTATAGTGTGTGTCTTGTGGAAGATCCAGGTTGGTCAGGACTCGAACCTTAAAAGAAAACTTAGCCAAAGATATCCCTAGGAGAAATGTTGTGAGGTATAATTTAAGTCTCATACTAAATATCTGGAAAATAATCACCTTTATTCTGAAGTTTTCACTGTAGAACTTGAACTGCAAGTAGGCAGGCAGCTGCTATTTGAAGAGTGAACCCTGGTTTGTCCTGTCTGCCTCCCCAGACATGCCCCCACAAGTTAACAAAGCTTTTCTGGTTCAAGTAACCCAGGGTAAAATGTCACTTTCATACTAATCTAATAGTCCAATAAAAATTCTCTTCCAGCTGGTTATTTCTGCATATTTCTCGTGTTAGATTAATATTGTGATTTGGGGGGGGGAGTTGGGAGATAGTGTTGTGCCTTTTTATAAAATCAAGCATTAATGTTTTAAATGATGCACTGGGAGTGATAATTCCGCAAACTAGGAAAGAAGATTTAAAGCTAAACTTAAAAATATGTGTATATAAAACAGGTTTAGCCAATACATTTAGGATTTGGAACATCTTATTTATATTAGGCTTACTTTGTTTAAACCCGGAAACAGGAGGCTTACTAATGGGGCTGCTCTTAAAAGTCTGCCTAAGAATTGAACATTAACCAAAGCAAATCAGAAAGCTAGATTTAAAATCAGATATACTTACATAAAAGCTTGCGTTTAAAATTATCCCTTAAAAGCCCCACATGGCTAGGCTATAACTGCAAACTGCTTAAATGTTTTTCTGTTTCCTATTATATACCAGGGAGCCGAGATAGAAGTGGATGAAAATGGCACATTGGACTTAAGCATGAAAAAAAACCGGATCCTGGACAGAGCTGCACCCTTAACGTCCTCTAACACTTCTGTTCCAACTCCTTCCTCTTCCCCCTTCAAAACAAGCAGCATTCTGGTCAACGCAGCCTTCTATAAGGCTCTCTGTGATCAGGAGGGCTGGGATGCTCCTATCAACTATAGCAAAACTCATGGGAAGACAGAGGAGGAGAAAGAGGTATTGTTTCGATATGTCAATCAATACGTTTAAGACAGAGCATGATTGGAGAGTATGATTAGCTTTTTCCTCCTAAATTATCTTTCACATTCCTATTTAGATGATACATAATTCTGTACCTTGTTTTAGATTTTGGTAAAGTGATGGTTTTAAATTTCAGAAGAAATTTATAAATGAATCCAACTTTTCCTGTGACTTGCCTAAAATGATATGTCATTATGGTGAATTTTATCCCCATTATGGCTTCAATTGTGTGCACTGCATGAGAGATTATATTATCTATCCCTTCAGATACAGCAGCCTGTAAGGGACAATGTATCACTCAACACTGAAATGCCACTTACTAATTCTGAACCAGAAGGTAGAAAATTAAATCAAATCAGGGACAAGTAAGAATCACATCAAAATTGTTTTCGTGAAGGAACTGTGTTAGCATACCTATGTGTGTGGTCATTGTCTGAGGCGTTGAGTCTTGAATGTTGGATGTCTAAGTTGTATCAATCCCAAAGTCAAGGAGATGCGTTTGTGTATTTTGTTACCTTGGAGGTGGTTTCACTCCTGAAAGCCAGATATTGTGACTGTGTGGGAATTCATCTACCCTTCCTCTCCATAGTTTGAGCCACCTGGCTTTGCCAGATTAGCCATGACTTAGTGTCATTCAAAATAATTCATGGCCGGAACCCTCCTTTGTTTAGACTCTATATAATTGCAAATGAGACCCTAATTATTACAGTAAGTGATTCTGTTTTGCTGTTTGTCAGGAAAGTCATTGATAGACTTGTCAGTTGATATGTTTAAAGATCTGAAATAGCTATTCTCTTTGGAAGTGTGCACCACCTTTTTCACCTTTTTGAAGTTCAGAGACTTTGTGGGGAAGACTAATGTGATTTTAGCACATGCTTTAAGGACTCAGAACATAAGTTGACGTAAACAGTAGTGATCACAAGATTGGATTGTTTACAATTCCCCTTCCTGCTTCCCTTCCTCCCTTCCTTCTTGTTTCTTTCCTTCCTTCCTTCCCTCCCTCCTTTCTTCAGCACACTGTGACTGGTATCTCCATGTCCAGACAATAAGATAGGTCCTGCGGATGCAGAACCAAATAGGACACGCTTCCGCCACGCGTGTGTCAGTCTGGGAGGAGGACTGGCACGTGACCAAACACACTGATAAACGGCGCAGCAGGAGCAGGCACACAATGTATAGAGGAAGGAATGGCCAGCTCTACTTGGGGGCTCAGGGATAGGTTCCTGGAGGAGCCTCCTAGGACCCAAGGCAGGCTCTGTGTCACCACTGCCCACACGGTCACGGAGAAGGGTGAGGGAATCACACAACAGCAGCTTCTAGTTAGATTCTGCCATACTGGTCTGAGTCATTTTATTCTGCTTGGCTTTTTAAAATTCACCTAAAGTATTTAAGGATGGTCTTAATTAGTCTATCATAATACTATTTTAAAAGAATCACTCCTTAAAATAATATATGTTGACTCGAATAAATATAAAACTGAACATGCAAAGTGTAAGAAGCTGCTTTACCTTTTGTGACAACCACAAACTGGCAAACGTGTCTCCCTTCCCTCCCCGACGTTTCCCCTTGGCATTTCAGGCTTGTGCAAAAGAACAAGAGTTACACCCAATTTCTGTCTATTTTTTTTTTTTTTTGTGAGGAAGATCAGCCCTGAGCTAACATCCATGCCAATCCTCCTCTTCTTGCTGAGGAAGACCAGCTCTGAGCTAACATCTATTGCCAATTCTCCTCCTTTTTTTTCCCCCCAACACCCCAGCAGATAGTTGTATGTTACAGTTGCACATCCTTCTAGTTGCTGTACGTGGGACATGGCACAGCATGGCCGGAGAAGTGGTGCGTCGGTGCGCGCCTGGGATCCGAACCCCGGCCGCCAGTAGCGGAGCGCACGCACTTAACCGCTAGGCCAACGGGCCGGCCCCATCTGTCTATTTTTATAATCTAGAAATCTGTTGATGTTCACATTAACTGATCTTCCACATGACTGGTCTGAAACGGAAGTCAGGAGGCGGTGGTAGGTTGTTGGGAAGTACAGTCACGATGAGGTCAAGATTGTTAATTCAATCCCACTCCGTGCAAGTCAGTTTTAGAAAAGGGAGATTCACCCTCCAGTTCACAAGACTGCTTAATCTCCAGCCAGTGGATTGCATAGCCCACCCCCCACCACTAAAGGGAAACCTAATCCTAGGCACCAGATCTGTTGGTGGGGGTTCAGTAAAAGTCATAGGTTACGTGAAGGACAGTGCTTTGCAAAGTAAGCATAACTGTGTCCTTATTCTTGGATGAATCCTGCTAGGATAAAACCTACTGTGTTTGAGAGCATCTCATTACCATGTACAGGTGGGACTTAGGCTTTCTGACCTCATCCTTGTGGCTATGCTGTAAATGGGCCATGGTCGACATCCACCAGAAATCTTTCTGTTTGTACACAGTGTCAGACATTCGGATCCAATCCTGATTAATAACGAAGGAAATTTGTGTCAAGTGATTCTCATTTCCATTTAGGGTCTTGTATTGTTTGATATCAGTTATAATTTTGTGCCCTCAGCAACAACGTCAGCGTTGCCTCCCTCATATTCTGAGAGAGTCTTCCCATTTGGGGGTCTAGTTAGTACCTCAGGGACCTCCTCGGCTACATTTCTTATCACTCAGCCAGAAAATGAGGTATCATCACAAATATTTTCATCTTTATTTCCAATCTCATTTTTTGCAAAATTCCAAAAAACATCTGGATTCACCTTGGCAGCTTTATGGATTCAACTGGAGTATGTTCATGTCTAATGTTTATATATCTGTGACAGCGTTTTATTTCCCAGCAAACTCATGGGAAAAATGGATTTGTTTAGATTAGATTTCTCCTCTTTTCAGAATGGCTTACTTACTTCAGGTCTGACAATAGACTTTTACTGCTACAGTTTCCAACCTAGGTATTCTGAAATCTGGAATTGAGAAGCTATGTGAAAATTCAGTGTCACTCAGAATAACAAAGAGGCCTTGGGAGATGCTAAGTGAGTTCCTAGAGTCACAGTGCTGGCCCTGGGTTTGAGTTGACAAAGTATTTTTTAAGCTTAATGCTTATTGTCATAGTTATCTGAACATGGGTGATTCATTGCTTGGGGACACTATAGCTGATGGGGATACACACACAAAAGTCCTTCTGAATCACCGTAGTTCCCTAGTACAGTTTCTCACTCCTTGTTCTTTCTTCCTTCGTCCGTGCCAAGGTCATCTACTAGGAGAGAGTATTTTTCACATCTTGTTCTGAATCTTGAAAATGAGAAATGTGATACTTATATTATTATTTTGAAAAAGTAGACTGTATTCAATGTCCTTGTTGTGAAGGTAGCAGTAGGATACCACGTTCAGTAAGAAAAAAGAGAAGAGATCTTTAGACCCAGTGTCTCATTATCCTAACAATCTTTAAAAGGAGGATTATCCTCAAAGTTTGTAGAGGAAAAAATTGAGGCTCAAGGAGGTACAGTTGTTGGTCGTAGATCATGTAAAAATTAAATAATGGGCCTAGACTTCCCTACAATGAAGAAAATGGAGAAGGGAGAAAATGGATACAAAGAAAATGGAGACAAGGAAAAGAAAAAAAAATACACCAAAAAATGGAAATGACTAGGGAATAATGAGAAAAATTAGAGAGGAAAGAGAATAATGAAGAAATGGTATGTGGCAGGTATGGTGAGGACAATGGTCTATGGTGCTTCTCAGGACACAGGACCCAGATCTACAGGATATGACCACACAAACCAGTTACAGGGACTGGTCCATGCTTGTCACTTCCAGTGAGCTTTACCAGGGTGGCTGCACAAGGCCCAGGCAATGTGCCGAAGACCGGAACGTGGTCTGTTGCTGCTCCCACACCCTCATCGTTCGCGTCACCACCTCTACCACCTACCCGCACCCCACCCCACAAGACACTCACATATGTACAAGCACACAACCCGAAACTGAGCGGTTATTTCTAATTCATTGTTATCTGGTTCATATGCACAACAGTTGCTTAATTTTGGTGGTAATTTTCAGGAAATATTGTCTGTCTCTCTCAGTGAAATAGCCTGTCCAGATGCCCTCTAAAAAAAAAATCCTAAATCTGGAAAAACCTCAAAATATCTCGGAAGGAAAGTGCTGAGAAATAACTAGGGCTGTCAGTTTCATTCAACTGTCAGTTCTCCAAAGATTTCAGGGCTTAAAATGTTAAACATGCCAGATGCTATTATCTGTTATTCATGTTACCATTATGTTCCGGTCTTTACTGAAATCAATATAAACTTCCATCTGTACATTAAAGGAATTTCATTGCACCCATATACTCTCCAAATATACACATATATGCCACATTTTCTCTTACATATCCACAGGATAAAATTATTTTCAAAATGATACTTTAAATTTTCAAAAAATTCTTACAAATGATATTGACTTATTTTTTACTGGTAGCTGTTTAGGAATGTATCCAATATAAAATGCTATTTAACCAAATTAAGAATTCTTTTAGTGATGGTCACCTGTATTTTAATATATGTGCTTTCTGCAAGTTTCCAGGGCTAGTATGCTGAGCAAAGAAAAGGGAAAAAGACAATTATTTCACAATGCAATTGCATACATAAGAGTTCATAATTTTAAAAAGAAATTACAAAATATTTAAAAGGTCATATTTAATAAAATTATCCTATTAAAACATTACCACATATTACTATACCAGATTAAACAGCACATATTTTGCAAGCATTATTTTTGTATGCATTTTAGTCAAATAATAACTTAAACTTTCATGATTGATAGTTTCTTTCAAAATCTCTTATTCCCTTGCCTTCCATAATGTATAGATTCAGCAGTCAGACAACAGCTGATAACCTTTATGTGTTCGTCTATAAATGTCCATGCCTTCGGAGAGGTACTTTGTTCTTAACTTTATCATAAAGAAGGTAATCAAATGGCTCTTTTTTACTCTATGCCATTTTTTAAAAAATAATCAGCACCTAAACAGAAAAACAAAGGCTGCTCCACATTGACAGTATTGCATTTAGCATTATATCTACTTTCAAAAAGCCAAGACATTTATAAATTGTAGTGGAAAATACTACCCAGTACCAAAGGGAATGGATGGCAGTATCAGAAGTTTAAGGTGTTATGATTAGGAATTGCTTCACTTTAGGCATTTACACTGTAAAACGTGAAAAGGGAAAGATTCATTCACCCATTGTGCTATAGATTCCATGGAAGCAGCATTAAAATAAGACTTCTCTTTAGAACTTAGTAGGCAACTATTATCAAGCACCCATTTCTTTTTATTTTGAAATGATGTATTATTATCTGCTACTATTATCAAACGTTTCTCAATAAAATAAAATGGAATATGTAACACTATAAATAATATGAAGAAAAAAATTTTACCAAACCAGATTTTGTTAACTTAGTGAAGATATGTTACTTGAGATAGTTTACCACTGTAGGTTCTTGTGTAAAATAATTGATTTAATTGTTATCCAAGTAATTAATGAAAGAAATTACATTTGCCTTTATGACTGAGATCAAGGTTTAGAATTTTTCTTTGGTTGGGAAAATCCAGGGATTTTGTTTTTCCATTAATTTTGAGTGCAGACTCAGGATTATTAAAATTATACTTTGATATCACATTTTTATATCCATTTGATTTAAATGAGATTTACCTTGAATAATTCAACATAGTTTTCTCACCTTAAATAGATTGGTATTTTGGAGAATTAGAATACAGTCTTCTATATTAGTTAATCTGATTTTAATATCAAATCCAGAAAGTATTATATTTACTGGATATAAACTTAATGATGAAAGTAAGCTAATTGTGTGATTGAGGAAAACCATCATTGATTTTCTATAAGATAATATATCAGATGGTAAATAAATGATTTGAAAGAATTAATGAGTCTTCCTGATGAAATCAAGATCAGTATTGAGCTTAAAAGAAGACCATGAAAATTAATGGTAATCCAGCAATAAATTTCATCCGATGAGTAAAAGCGTTCGTTACAAGATAATAATTTAGCAAGAGGTAACAAGAAAAACAGCAAGTGTTGTGAGAATAAAAGCAATTATCCAGAAAAATCAAACTAAATGCCCAAATATTATGTACTCAGTTATTATGTATTTAAATAGATAATTTAAATCTTAATTATTTGTATATTAGAAAGGACATTCTGTTAACCTAAGTTTACTTCTTCCTTTTATGTTTAAAAATTTGTGTTTCATTTTTGCAGTATTTCTTTTGTTTTACCAATGACTGCTGTGTGCATAAAGAACTACTCCTGTGTTCTCTAGTAAAGGTTCATTATACAATAAAACTTGAAATATATTGAAATATTAATAGCTCAAGAAATACCTCTATAATTATATTTGCCAAAATGTGAACTTTTTAAAGGTGTTGCCATGAATTATAATTTCTCATTCTTCACTGTCCATAACAATCTGGATATAAACTTATACTCATTATTTTATTTTGTGTACAAATCCTATGAAGAATTTCAGCTAAGTCTTTAAGCCAAAGCTCAAATTTGACCCTGACAACTTCAAATACAGTTGTCTTTCCAGTGTTCCCTAATGCCTTCTGTGCTTCTGTATTTCTTTTTCCAGAAAGAGCCAGTGAGCTCTCTAGAAAATTTGGAGGAAAAAAAGTTTCCTGGAGAGGCCTCCATACCAAGTCCTAAACCCAAGCTCCATGCAAGAGATCTCAAAAAAGAACTAATCACGTAAGTGACCTCTAATAGCATATTCTGTGAGATTCTGGAATTAGGAGACTCAAGTTCATAATTTGGAATAATTATATCTTCGCTTATGTAGTTGACTTTAGGAATGTTTTAGGGCAATTTCAACCCGTCAATAGTTAAATATTCTATATGTACCTAAACCTATGCTCAAAACTAAGAGGATTATGAAAAAAACAGCGTACATGACATGATCTCATGTTAAAAAAATTAAAAGTCTAATTGATTAAAAAAACAAAACAATATGAACAATTGGAAATGTTAATGTTTTGATCAGAAGTTCTTAATCTGAGATCCACTGACCCTAGAGGGTCCAAGTCAAGTCTTCAGGAAGTCTACAAACTTTATAAAACTGAATGCAAATTGTTATTCGAGTTAAGGGTTTTTATTGCATTCACAAGGAGTTCTGTGACTCAGAAGGGTTTAAAGATCAGGGCACCCGATGGCAATAAGTACTAGTAAAAACTGCAGCAGAGGGGCCAGCCTGGTGGCATAGTGGTTAAGTTCACACTCTCCACCTCAGTGGCCTGGGGTTCGCAGGTTCAGATCCTGGGCGTGGACCTACACACCACTCATCAAGCCATGCTGCGGTGGTGTCCCACAGATAAAGTGGAGGAAGACTGGCACAGATGTTAGCTCAGGGCCAATCTTCGTCACACACACACACACACACACAAAAAAAAACCATAGCAGAGTTCTGAGACCTCTGTTGCAGAGGTCAGGATGCATAGAGCAGGGACAAAGTTTCATGGAACAGAAGACCTGAGCTGAGCCCTGAGGACCAGCGGGACCTCGAGAGAGAGTGTGCAGTCACACAATGGAGCAGACGAGGCCCTGAGAAGAGTGGCCTGGTTGCAGGTTTCTAGGGAACAAGCCACAGCGTGTTTGAGCAGAAAATTGAACTAATTATGTAGTATATAGGAAGAGCAGTGTGCAGAATTATTCTGAGGCTGGATGGGCTTGGGGACTGCCTGGACTCAGGAAGATCATCTAAAATGTTGATGTGGAGTTTCGGATGATACATAGAGGGAGGGGGTATGGATAAAAAAGGACAGAGTGCTCAACACAGAATTGGAGGACACACATCCTGCTGGGACCCGAGACAGAATAAAGCTCACAAAGAATACAGACATGAGGCCGCTTTGAGACGGAGGAGGGGAACTAAGAAAATGATTGCCATGGGAGCTAAAAGCTGAGAAAATTCCAAAACTGGCCCCTGGAAGTTCAAAGAGATTAAATCGGAAAAGGCTGGGCAAATCTTTGGAAAAGAGGTCTTCTGAAATCCTGGAGGCCAGCCAGCAGGTGAACCGAGGAGGCAGGGAAGGGAGAAGAGGGTGGGGAGATTCACAGAGAAGTGTGTGTCCAGGAACAGAAGAGCTGTAGCCGCCAAATCACTGCAGAGATAGCAGCGAGGACTGTGGACTTGGCCCACCTCACACACCCTCATGTTGTTTTAACCCTGAAGATCCCTGACTGGGGTCCTTAGAATTCAGAGTGTGAGTCCCACAACTTCCTTAGGGATGGGAGCTTGTCTGGGCCATCACCAGGACAGAGTGGTCCTGAGCGCCTTCTCCACCTCAGCCTCCAGCAGTCCTGCAGGGAGCTGGAGAGATCAGGGCAGAGTTACCTGAGGGGGAGAAGGAGGAGGAGGGCCTTTCAGGCAGACAGGCAGGAATCGTGTTTTTTGCATTCGTATCCTCAGCAGGTAGTATAGTCCTGGCTGGGTTGTGTTTAACGTGAGAGAGTGAGTGAGTGAGTGAGTGAACAAAAGGCAGGAAAACATTTTCCGTGTGTAAATGATTACATGTTAAAGTATACTCATACTCGAATGTATTTAAAGCTGCCAATTAACGAGAGTTTCTATCAAAGAGTAGTCCTTCCACTTAGGCACCAGTGTCTGTACCCTTTCTTCTGAATCCCTCAGCATAAAAATATGTTTAAATTTCTGTAATAAAAAAAATTAAAACCCTCTCCTGACTGGGCTTCCACCTAGACCCCCTGTCTCTCCCTCCTGTCACAGCTAAACTCCTCAAGAAAATTGTCTCTACTGTGTGACTCAGTTTCCCTCCTGAATCTTCCCCAGACAGGCTTTCCCTCTCATCGCTCCACCAAAACTGTCCTTAAGTCCTCCAGGGACCCGTCCGGATGTTTGTTCTCGGTCCTCTTGATCCTACTTGACGGGCCGCAGGAGGTGACAGCTGATCCCTCCCTCCCTTCCTCCTCCTGCATCAATTTTCTACACTTGGCTCCTACAGCACACCTGGGGACATTCTTCCCCAGTCCCCTATTACCCCTTCTCAGACTCCTGTGCAGCCCCTCAAGATGGGAATGCCTCAGAGCTCAGCCCTGGAACCTCTTCTCCTCTGTCTACACTCACTCCTCCTGGTCCTCAGGGTTGGAACCACCTCCACGTGGAGGACCCCCAGGCTGGCGTCACCTCCCGCCCATTTCCAACAGTCCACACAGCAATGAGCTCTCCCCTTCCTTCAGACCCCCCCTTCTTCTCCATGCTTTTCCTGGAGGCCTCAGGGCCTCACAGAGGCTGTTCCCTCTGCCCAGAATGCTCTCCCCACAGATCGCTGTAGGGCACTGTCCTCTCCTGCCTCAGCTGTCTCTCAACCATTACTTACCTGAGAGGTCTCCTGGCTACTGCAGTTCTCCGCCCCCCACCTCCAGCCCCAATACTCTCATCCCCTTTTCCAGATCTTTTTTCCTTCAGCATTTATCATCGCCATCTAACGTCCTTATACATTTTGCTTCACCTGTATTTTGCTTCACCTGTATTGTCTGCCTCCCCCCGCCCCCCGAGCCCCAGGACAGAGGCCCCAGGAGGGCAGGGGTGTGCTCTTTCGTTGATGTCGTTCTCTTCCATGTCCACACCGTTGGTACGTGATATTTACTGTGCTGCCTCTTGTTTCCCCAACCACAAGGACGGTGACTTGGGAGCAGGGACCATATCTCAAATGTTGTTCCAGGGCCTTCCACATAGAAGGCATTCAACAAAATTATTCCTAGTCCAGCATCGGTTTGTTGTATTGATGTGTGAGTGATTTCTAAATAGTTGTAGACTTTGCGTTCTTCAAGGATTTCATAGGCAGACATTACTGGCTCAAATATCACGTTGTCTTACGAGTTTAACATTCACCTAGAGTGTGGTGGCGGAAGCAACATGACAGGTGTTACTAAACATACTAGAACCTCAATTTCACTGAACACTGTTTCTTCCCAAGAGGTGACGTGGAGTCAGCCAGATACTTACTCTCTCATGGAGCTATAATTCAAGTTTTTAAAATCTTTTTGTGGATTTTGTTTCTGCGTATTATTTTGAATATCTGCAAAAATGACAAATTTTTATCCTTTGAAGGTAGATTTTTGGAAATTTTCAGAGTCTTTCCAAATGAAATGTAGTGTAAAAGATGGATAATTAACCTGCATTACCATCTTGGACAGAAAGATGGAGTGTGATCATTTTGTAGTGGGCATTTCTCCTTGGTGCAAAGGTAAATACAAGAGAGGAAGGGTCTCAAAAGATTTTGAATCACTTTTGGAATATAATCATGAATTCCTAGAAAATTAAGGCTCTGGAGACCTCATGTTCTCACCTCGTTTTACAGACAGGTGAGCGCTTCAGTGGATTCCACTGATTTACATGGATCTGTGTGAGCACACTGGTTTTGTAAAAGTCCCACTACTCTATGGTTTCACCCTGTCCTTATTATGCTTGGTGTCTTGTTTCTAACAGATAAATGTACCTTAATTGCTTAACAAAAACTGTTCGGCGGGAATAGGATTTTTCTGATGTCATTGATTAGCATAAATTTGCTTAGAGTTTGAGTGCCACTTACAGAGGGAACTAGCTAGTTTTCTTTCTCTAAATTTTGATACTTTCATTTGCAAAACTTCCCAGAGTATATCACCCGACTGGTAATGGCACGTGTTATCGTGTAAAATTTTTTGTTGAAATTCGTAACATAAGCCAGCTATTAGAATCTGAAACAGAAGCTTTTCCCACTGCAGCGCTGTCTCCAACCCTTTCTGTATTCCTTGACCTCTTTATAACACCAAACTTAAAACAATTAATTAGCAGCTAATTAAATGCACACTTTATTATTATATTTCCTAAGTAATTTATAGTTGACTGATTTAAAAATCATTGGCATTTCTTTGCCTCTCTTGGCAGTATTAATAGGAGTAATTTTTTTTAAAAAACATAGAAATAAAATAAAATAAATGCAATGCTGTTTTGGCACACTGGGTGGCAACATATTTCCAAAGTGGGAATTCCTAGGCAATTAAAACACATCTCTCACGCACTGAATATTCTAATTGTATAGTGTTCGGAAAAGATTGTTTCTCCATTTAGTGGGTGAATGGCACTTGCATGATAACTCAGCTCAAATGTTAATCATGGTTCATTTTTTTCTTTACTTTTTTACATATATTTATAGCTTCCATACTTTTCTTTCTGATATCCATCTAGGAAAAGTGGTGGGAGAAGAGCCAGATGATTCAGCTTGGATCAAGCTCTGAAAATCAGACATCTCTCTGAGAGATGGACATGTTCTAGTTCTTATAGTTTCTTTAGATTACCCCAAAATGATTGCAAAGTAGCTTTAAAAAAAAATACTTAGAAGGTGGTATTTCAGAAAATGTTGGATGTTGTCAATCTGTCCCTAAATGTCCCTTCAAAAGGGTAAATTCTGTATTCCACACATATGGATGAGCCTTCGCTTTAGGCAAGATGTCACAGGAAACCAGAAGCCTGGGTGACGTAACTGATTTTTCCTCTGACTGGGGTCAATCTGCTCACTCCAAATGAGCAACTTGGAGAAGCATCCGAGGAGAATAAATGACTAGGAAACCAAGGACTCTATTAACGATGGAAGCAAAACTTCTCAGGATAACTACCCTCTTAACATTATTTTTAAAACATACATAAGAATAAGATGCACAGAGTTTACCAGCTTCTGAGATAGAATGAAGTGCACCAGCACAGACCCTGGTGCTCTGCAGACCACCTGGAGAGCCTGCTGCTTAGGTTAATGGTTAATTAGCAATTGTCTTTGTTGGGTTCAAGCCTTGGATGGAACTGATCACAAGCTCTATTAACAAAACTTTTTATCTATTTCTGTACTGTCAGCAACTTTCCCATCTAAAACATCAGTTTACATTCCAGTAATATGTAGAATTTTCAAAGATTTTCTTCTTTTTCAGATGGTTTCCAAAATGTTATAAAGTTATTATGTTGCCTTTCTCTTAAAAACTCACAAAAATTCCTTTCTGAAATCTGTTATATAATTGGTGCCAGTATTCCTAAGAGCCACTATCATTATAAAGCATAGAATTATAATATTTATTCTTATAATACTTATATTTTCAAAGAAATAAAACACCACTGCTTGTTGACTCACAACATCACTAGGACATATATTTTAGCATCACTTCCCTACATCATTTGAATCAGAGAATTGGATGTGACACTGAAAACTAATAGCTGAAGATCACTCCAGTTTTCTTTTAGCTAGCCTACCGGTTCTTATTTAGTTCACTAGCTTCTGCATGTCCTGTACTGTGTTAACTTGTCTTGAAAAGATAAGCTACCTCATAACCAATCAGACAGAGCAAATGAATCCATGTAATGCACTTGATTCTAATTATGTATTTTTTATTCACCCAGCTGTCCAACGCCAGGATGTGATGGAAGTGGCCATGTCACAGGAAACTATGCATCCCATCGCAGGTACCTAATGACCTCGTCATGCACAGTCACCTTTTTCATGATCTTGTTCTAATTTAAATACTTACTCCCACCCAATCTAGGAAGATATTATCTGAATCGTGAAGTGGAGAGTGAGTTAGGCGGATTTTTCGTTTGTTCTGTTTTTCAGAAATAAAGCTAGATTAAAGCTTTAGTCTTTTCACTTATGTGCTACAGAAATCATGATTTTTGGTCAAAAACGGCTTTCTGATCCTTAGTCCAGGTTACAAACCAAAAGTTAGAGTCCATGTCAGGGCTTCGGTTCTGTCTAGCTCTGGGACTCAAGTGAAGCCAAGGTAAGACAGCAGAGTGACTCAGGTTGATGGTTCACCTGTGGGATTCGGCATCCTCAGAGCCGCACAGATAACAAGTCAAGGTGTCAGAGAGGCTAACCAGTGCAAAAAGGCCTTGTTTAATCTTTCCACTTACCTTCTTCATTGCTGTGATTTGCTTTCCCTTTGGGCACTGGTTTAAACCTTTAAGCCACCATCCCTTGGTGATGCAATGGGAATGGACTCTGTGTGAGGAATCATTGTATTGCTGAATTCTAGAGTTGGGAAGTCTCATTGGATTAAGCCCTTCATTTGATAAACAGAAAACCTTAGTCTGTGAGAGATAATTGAGGTGCCCACAAGTCCAGATTGGTTAGAGTTGCAAAGCCAGATTCAAACCTAGTTATTTTTCCCAATCCCCAGTCACCACTAAATATAATGTATGTCCACAAACTCAGGGTGCCATTTGAGCTGGATTTGTATATGTCAGTGTTGTGTGTTTTTGTTTTTCTCATCCCTCTTCAGTGTTTCTGGATGTCCTTTAGCAGATAAGACTCTAAAATCCCTCATGGCTGCTAACTCTCAGGAGCTTAAGTAAGTATTGGAAGCATGACCTCCTTGCCCTTCGTCCCCTCTGGTAGGACTCTCCTGGTTCAGGACCAGTGTGGTCACTAATGAGTGGTAAATCGTGCCTCACTAAATTATAACCAACACAGTCTCTCATCAAGAAGTTCAAATGACTAAAACCAAATCACTGTAACTTAATTTAGTTAATTTGCTTGTTTTAGTTAATGGGTTTTGTATCTTACAATAATTTTTAAAACAATGATGTAATAGTTAAACAAGATACTTTTTCTGTTAATTTCAGAATTTATATGCTAAATCAGACCCGTAAAGGTATGGCACAGCATTTTCGTCATCCAAGGAGAAAACTGCATAATATTTTACCTTATGGGCATTTTGAATTGTATGACTGCCTTGGGTGCTAGCCAGAATCTTGGTTCATTTCTACCTAGTCTAAAGGATCTCAAAGTCACATGTATATTTTTTACTTATTGACTTTATTTTTTCCACTCTCATCTTCTTTTATTCCAAATTTATCACTTATTTTCATATTTTGTTATATTATGTATAAAATAATAAAAAGTTATAATCCACCTTATTTCATTAAAAAATATAATAGGGCATACATTTAGAAAGGAGAATAACATTAAACAAAATTAATGAAATTTATTTGCAAATAATATTTTAGGAAAAACAAGTGTTACTAAGTCTATTAATAAAACATTTGTATAAACAATAGAATCAACGTTTGATATCTAAATCACAGGCAAAATTTCAGATATTAAATCTTAATATTTTGTTAGTATTTCCATTTTCTAACTTGTTTAGATGTTTTTTAAAAAATTACAAAAAATAAATTTATGAAAGAAGGCATGATATTAAACAGATATAAAAATTCAGAATTTTAGTACAAGAAATAAAGGGAACTATGAAATATACAACTTTTCTCACTTTCAAAGGGTAACATACAATTTATTGTGTCATTATAGACTCTGGAAATCATTTTGTTGATGGCCATTTTTCTAGACTGAACTATAAGAATGTTAACTAGAGACTAATAATTAACAGATTGAAAAGACAGAACTACCAGGCATACTTAATCTTATTTATTCAATACTTATTCAGTCTTACTCAATTGCTCTAAACCTCTACATTGCCATATCTTAATAATAACTATCACTTTTCTTAGGTATTTTCTCTAAACATTATTTCTAGAAAAAAATTGATAATATATTGAAAACGTAGATTGAGAGGTGCTATGGCAATATTCAGTATTTGTATGTTTTATACAGCCACCTAATAAGTAACATCTTTGGGTTTTCTCCATACAAAGAAGAAAAAGGAACATTTCATTGACCTCTTGTTTAGATACTCAAGGAGAATTTCAAAACAACGTTGTTTGGCACAGATTTTTCCATAATTGCAATATGCTAGTGAACTACTATTTTACTAAAAATGTTAACAGAAAAAGACTAGCAGTCAAGCCTTTCCTACGATATAGAATTCCTATATATTATACCTTTAAATGGTGATTAAAGACCCACTGCAGGATTCTCTGGGTAGCTTGAAGAGATGTAGGCTGATTTTATATTTCCTTTCAAAAAAGAATTTACTCCCTATTTTCTGTCTCAGATTAGATATAAAAGCATTTCCATGAAAGTTCAGTGGGTTAGAGTTTAAGAGGAATAGTATTCACATTTTTCTTTGGATTATTATTTTTCTTAAACTCTTGTTTGGGTAGAAATCTGAACCAGGATGAGCGTACAAGTAAATTTTTAATAACAAAGATAATGTCTACAAGAACCTTCAGAATAACAAACATTTTATGACAGCCTCAGTGTTTTCATTAGTATTGGGGATTCTTTTTAAAAAGATAACAGAAGGGTGAGAATCTGTCTAAATTTTTGCACTGCAGTGTATTTTGACGCCTCGTCCTAATCAGCATTACAGGTAGAATTGGATTCCCTTTCCTCTTTCACCTTCACCGTTCCAAATTTAATGGTTGACTTTCCAAAAGGCCATTTAAGCTGGGCCACGAGGCAGAACAGACCAGGTGCGAAGGACTTAGATTCTTTGGCAACTAGATGAACGTGTCAGTTTCTGGAGGGCACATGTACCACCGTCGTCCACCTGGATTTGATGGATTATTGTGGTAGTGGAGCATATCAGAGAAAATAAATTATGCGCAAAAACAATTTGGAAAACTTTTTTCTTAAGCAAAAAATAAGAACTTTACATGATGTAGACAGAAGCCCAGCAATAAGTTGTGGGCTGAATTTCAGGTTCCTTCCAAAATAAGATTTTAAAAAAAACAGAAAAAAAAGAGTATAGGATAACGACTAATACACTGTCTACCAAGCATCGCCCAATGGTTACATATCTTAACATTTTCTTTAAAAATGGATTCTTAGCCAAAAACGAATTATATTTAAGCAAAAAGAGTCCCACAAAAAGCAACTCCGTCTGCTTAGTTCTATCTGAACGTGTCATGACCCGCTCCCCCCCACCACCCACCACCACAGTCTGTTCTGTGTTTTCAGGTGTCCGACCCCGGGTTGTGACGGTTCAGGGCACGTGACTGGAAACTACGCTTCCCACAGAAGGTAGGCTCGATCTCATTTCTGAGAGATGGAAATCAGTGTCCGAAGTAGTGGCCAGTGAGGTCACGTGGTTTTGTTTTGTTCTTTGGTGGTATATATTTTAGCTTGTCCGGCTGCCCTCGTGCCAGGAAAGGTGGTGTCAAAATGACTCCTACAAAGGAAGAAAAAGAAGACCCTGAACTCAAGTAAGTGCGACAACTGAGGCCGCAGCATGAGGGCCAGCTGTAGCTTATGGTGTATTGGGTGGAACGTTGGTTGGGATGCAACTGAGCATCAACTGAGTTTCAGGGATGGGGTACCCTATCAAACCCAAGTACCCTTAAAGCAGCAGTTAGAGCGTTTGGAAATTCGAGAAGGATTTCCCATTCCTATCTATGTTTCCACAGTTCTTTGACAATGCAAAAGAAAAAGAAGGAAGTTCATACTTTTTCCAATTGTTTTAAAGGAAAGTAGCATTGTGGAAGTGCTATAGAATAACAAATATGGCAGCATTTTCCCCTGAAACTTTAATTTTGCTCAAGATGAAATTTTATCTGAATTGAATTCCCTTCTCTGAGAAATATACTACCAAGTCTCAGATGATATATGCAGATGTAGATGTAGAAATTTAAATTGCTTGCTCTACAACATTTCTAAATACAATATTTAGACATTTGGAAACCAAAATTCCAGTTCTATGAACGGTGTGCTGTGTGACATAGGGCAAGGCAGTTAACATTTTATGCCTTTGGTCTTTGTTAGGAGACAACATAACATAGTGCTTATGTGGTTGGCTGGAGATAAGAAGTCTGGGCATGAACTTGACTCCACTTCTTGTTAACTGGGTGGCAAGTTACCTAAGCTCTGTGAGCCTTACTTTCCCCACCAATAAATGGGATAGTAACACACTCTGCCCAGGAAGTTTGTGGTGAAGATTACATGAGACAATGCATGAAAATTGCTTAGCTCAGAGCCTGTGGATTATTATTACTGCTAGTACATGGCTGTTTTGCTTGTTACCACAGCATCTTTTAAAACTCTATCATTTCGCCATTTGCCTTCTGGATAGTATAGAACCGCCACTGCCTCCTTATTCACTCAGTTACAGCGCTTCACGTCTCTTCCAGCTGGTAATGTCTCTGCTGTGTCTCTCTAGATGTCCTGTGATAGGGTGTGACGGCCAAGGTCACATATCAGGTAAATACACATCCCACCGCACAGCTTCTGGCTGTCCCCTGGCTGCCAAGAGACAGAAGGAGAATCCTCTCAATGGGGCCCCCCTCTCCTGGAAACTGAACAAACAAGAACTACCACACTGTCCCTTGCCAGGCTGCAATGGGCTGGGCCATGTAAATAATGTTTTTGTCACCCACAGAAGGTAACATTTGTTCTCTGTCTTGTTGTTGTGTTGTTGTGATTGTCACCTAGGTTGCTTTGTGGGGGAGGAACCCTCCTCAAGGCCATATATCATGGCACTTTAGATGTTATAACAATGAGTCTTCCAAGATAGATTTGTGACTAGTTTGAGGAATGAAAACTGTTATTTCCTCTATTTCTGAGAATTCACTACACAATTTTCAAGTGCTCTAGAAACTGTGCATTTGTTTTTTGTATTCTAAAATATTGCTTATGCTGCGATTTTTTAATGGTTCAGTCTTTTAATGGTTCCCTTCAGTTCCAAGTGGTGATATCTACTCTATTATATTGTGTAATTGTAAACTTTCACTTTACATATTTATATCACTCCCTTCTTCTTGTGAACTGGCTCAATTTCAGGCCAAATTGTAGTTATTTTGCTGCTGGGAAGATGTGACTCATCCCCAACAGCCAGAAAGAAAATGACACAGTGACTGCTAAGTGTACAACAGGATGAGAGATTTAGAAAACCCTTTATAGTCTCACAATGACTTAATTCCTCTGTCACTGAGTGTCGTGTATTTCAACCCAGCCATTTGTCGGGAACAGTGATCTTAGCTCAGCTCTTTGGTTCACATTCTACCTAAAGGAAGGAGCTAGAAGGTTCACTACACAGTTCTCCAGTCAATGGGAGCCCTCGGCCACTGCGCATAATGCGGACTGAAATTCTATGAAGCTGTAGGGAACCCTGATGCTTTGCTTATGAGCGCTAAGCAAGTATGAGCAAAGCTGGGCATTTTGACATTTTGTGCAGTTTTAAAGATACATATCGATGGTATCAGAAAATGAAAGCTTTTAGGAATTACTGATGTAAGTGGATATGCAGCAACACCTGCTTATGTAGAAAACCTGAACTTTTAAGTGGCTTGTTTTTTGATGGTTTTCAAATGCATAGTCACATCCACAGTAGCGCACACTTTTATTCTGAGTTTGAATCGTCATTTCATATTCAGGAACAATAGTAACAAATCAAGTGTGCCTAATAGCACATTTACTGCACAGTAGTTTACTTTCTTATCCTGGACTCAGTAATATCCATTTTAACACTGATAACGAAATATTAGCGCTGTACTATGGTGAGCACATCCCTCAGTTAGCAACAACAGAATTGTCTTTAAAACTGGTGTAGAAGTTTTAAATGATGACACCAAAGCCTGGTGAGGCTGTGGAGCAACAGGGCCTCTCAGGCACTGCAGGTGGGAGGGTAATTGGTAGAGCCATTTGAGGAAGCAAATTGCCTTTGAAGAGTCAGGTTGAAAATGAGCAAACGAATGTGCCCTGCCACCTAGCCGCTGAGCTGTTAGGCTTACGCCCCAGAGAATCTCCTGTACAGTGAGCCTGGAGACACATCTGAGAGTGTGTGTGGTAGCACTGCTCTGCTAACTCCAAAGTGGAAACAGCCCACGTGCCCACTGATAGTCAAGTGCGTAAATAAATTCGAGTATCCACATGGGGGGCCGCCACTCATCGGTGAAGATGAAGGCCCAGCAGGGGTGAATTTCAGAACACAATGCTGAGTGGCAAAAATTGGTGAAGAATATGGCTGCTTAGAACAACAAAATCATCTGATCATATACCAAAGAAAACAAGTTTTGCTCAATGTCGTTATCATTTTGGTGCAATTTAAATACAAGAGTTGACATTGAGAGAGAGAAGCCGTGCCGAGCACCCCTCCAGGACATGCCCTGCCGCCAGTGGGTGCGGCTGAATACACCCACAGCGGTTCCCTTCCTTCTCCTTCCAGGGTAGAGATTATTCTAATGAAAATAATGTTTTAAAAGTTAAAGAATAAATTAGACACTTTCCCATACCCAAACTGAATTTACCGTGGGAGGGTGGTTATTGTTTGGGATTTGTATTAATTTGAGTCATTCTGCAAAGATCAGACTATAGCATGTATAAAGACAGGAAGAGCTAGATTCTACTTTATTACTCATGGAATTTTGACTAAATTGGAACAATTCTTATTCATAATATATATGTACAGTTTTAGCTTTACAGAAAATAAAGTAACCAATACTAAAGAAAGGCACTTATATGAATGCAGCATAGTAACATTTAAACAAAACTAATTAAATGACCATATCAGCAGTAGCTATTTGTATTTTGATTAAGAAAAAAAAAATACAAAATATTTCTACATTATTTCAGGGCCTTTTGCTTTTGTTTTAATAGACATTTGCTTGTTACTTTCTACAGAAAGATTGCAGGTTATAATGTAATTAGCAGGCAGGCAAAGACTTAGTAGTGAATAAATATTTTTAATTTTTATAAGAAACAATATGTTTCACATATCTGTATAATTTCTATTTTCACAGCTTATCTGGATGTCCTCTAAATGCACAAGCCCTCAAAAAGAGCAAGGTCTCAGAAGAGCTAATGACCATCAAGCTCAAAGCAACTGGAGGTGAGAAGAGCATGTGGCTGGAGGTGACCATCCCCACTGAGGTCTAGAGTGTGGCTCCCCAGAGGGTTCTGCATACCAAATTATCTTCTGTAGGGAAAGGGTGATTTCCATATGCAAGAAGGAAGCTTTCTTCAAATTTGAGCTAAAACTATAATTTATCTCAAAAGCAATTTCGTGGTTATTTTCCTTACTTTTTAATGAGGATCTCTAACAGAGAAAATCAAGCAATGATACTTGATGGGTTGAGATACGCTGTCCTTTGTCTTCACAATGAGAGTTTTTTACTTGAACATGCATGTATATATGTGTGTGTTCCTGGTGTAAGCCCTCTATCAGATTTCAAGAAACACAGTTTCTGGCATCTATATTTGAATCCTTAAATTTTGTTGTATACTCAAAATGATTTTTTTTTTTTTTTTTTTTTTGCTGAGGAAGATTCTCCCTGAGCTAACATCTGCTGACAATCTTCCTCTTTTTGTATGGCCACTACCACAGCATGGCCACTGACAGATGACTGGTGTAGGTCTGCACCCGGGAACTCAACCGGTGCCGCCAAAGTGGAATGTGCGGAACTTAACCACTAGGCCACCAGGGCTGGCCCATACTCAAAATGTTTTCTTATGGTGAATCCAGGTTTAAATTTAGCATCTACGTCTATATTTCCCTACGTGTTCCTTAGCGTCAATTCCTTATCAACGTGAACATACGGTTTCCAAGCTCCGTATTTGCATCCTTCCGTTTTCCTTTGATTCTCGAGCACTTTCCTAAGACTCGCCGTCGGCTTTATCTCAGGCGTGTGTTGTTCTCACTGCAGACCACACTACAGCGTCTGAGAACATGACAAAGCTTTTCTTGTGCTTTGGAGATTTTGGTTGACGGCGTCTTGAGCACATGACTAGAATTGAGTTGGGGACTTTTAACTGTTGTTGCTTTACTTCTCTGAAAGTATTCCTCAATCTTTTAAATTAGTGTGTGATTTTTAAAAAAAGAAGATATACAATATCTGAGGGAGGAGGCAATCGCTCAGGCCTCCTGCTGTTGTCCTTCTGAGGCCTCATCTGCCGTCAGAGGCTTTATTTAAAGTGGCCCCGTAGGGCCTGCTCCCCTCCGCGGGCGCTCACGAGTGCGGAGCAGGAACAGAAGCGCTGGCTGTTAGCGACGGGGCTGCGTTCCCCATTCTTTCCCATATTCAGAGGCTCAGTAATAGTTCTTTCTCCAGATGCTTTCCTTGTTCCTTGGAAATACTCCTCATTCCTCAAATGCCTCAGCACATTTTCTGTGAAATTGGCAAAATTTAATATTTATTTATTTATACATCACCTTATTTCAAGCAATATTTAAAGGGTGGGAAGTGCAAAGCTACATTACAAAAAAGAAAGTTACTCACAAATTAATTCAAAAATTGAGACAAAAGAAAATGAAAGATAAGAAAGCAAGATGGGGCAAGCCTGAAGATAGTAAAAGAATATGTGGAGCGAGCCCTTTCAGTGGGTGAAAAAGGATCTCAGATTTGACTTTCAGCTTTCTAGAAGCCAAAGCAAAAGGAAAATGTAATCTCTAGAAGACTCACACTGTCAGTAAGTAAATTCAGAGCAAAACTCTCTTTGGAACTGAGTGTGAGAAGGAAATACTTTCTGTGAGTCTTCGTTGTGAGAACACCAGCACCTATATAGTAAATGTAACACATGCCACAGGCTGCTCTTGATAAAGACAGAACAGGACAGTAAGCTGTTGCATTACAGCAAATTACAATGAAGCCTTACAGAGTGCCTGTGCCACACACCTCTGCTGGTCTAGCGGAACCGCTGGGAAACTGTTACAGTATCTAGGAGCAGCTGGACTGAACACACGCCCTTCGAAGGGTCCTTTAGAAGTCCAGCATCTTCAGTTGAGCTTTCAAAGGATGTGGAGCAGCAGTGAGACAGGGGGCACACATTGACAAGGGTCTGAAGTGCAGTGATTCTATGTGGGCAAGAAAACTGGAAAATTATGTGTTTTCACAATCTAAGGAGCTAGAGGCTTGAGAACTTACAAAAACTTGTGCATGAAGAAACACCCACCTGAGTTCAGACTGGTCATCACTTGAGGGTCACGCAGGACCTAAAGTGATACAAGGTCTGCTCTGACAACTCTCCATCCCCTAGTCCCCCACCTAAAGCTTGGCTGCAGTAGTTGCTCCCTGGATGGCTTATAAAGCAGGTGTAACCCAACATTCCTTCAATCAATAAAAATAAAATCAAAGTGCATACGACTTTAAACTTCTTGGTGTACTATGTTAATTTAAACTAGGTACAAATCATTCATGCAATTGTTGAATTAGGAAACATGTTAGGAGAATCTTACCTACAAACCAGTTAAAACATGGAAGTTCTATACCAAAAATACTTACATTAATTTTAGAAGACTTGATCTTCATTTCTCCATCCTTGCTATAATTAAATTGCCACACTAATTTTTTTAAGACCATTATTATCTTTTTTTTAATAATTTTATTTTTTATTTACTTATCTTTCCCCCAAAGCCCCAGTAGATAGTTGTATGTCATAGCTGCACATCCTTCTAGTTGCTGTATGTGGGACGCGGCCTCAGCATGGCCTGAGAAGCGGTGTGTCGGTGCGTGCCTGGGATCCGAACCCAGGCCGCCAGCGGCGGAGCGCACGCACTTAACCACTAAGCCACAGGACCGGCCCAAGACCATTACTATCTTTGATAATAAAATTAGATCATCCGTACATGAACAAATGCTTGCCTTTCTATTCTTTGTAGGGACCAGTAAAAGTTATGATAGTCGACCTGCGTATATGTTCTTACAGTTAGTAGATCCTTCTAGTTCTTCTCCTGTGGCAAAGTAGCATGTTCTAAATTAGTGATACATCATTCCTTTCTGGATATTAACTCTCCTTTCCCCTTTGCGAACTAAAATAGTCAAATTTACATTAACTCATTTCCCCCTAAGTAAAAAAAAAAGTAAAATTTTTAGTTTGTAAACACGGTATTAAAAAAGGTTCACTCGCAAAATGTAATCTAATTTGTTTGAAATATAATAGAATTGTTTCATTTGTATAATATGAAAAAAATAACTACTTTAAGCCCCTTCTAAGTTGAGTATACCTGCTATCTATCAGAGATACATCACTTATAAATTTATAAAGAAAATATTATTAGCAATTATATAATCCCTAATTATGTAAATTAGGCATAGATTTGTACCAAGTAAAAATTAGAATTATTGAATGTAAAGAAAGCATATTCTCTTGCTTTTAAATAGGTAGACTCTATAAAGAAACAAGGCCATTGACTAGTTCAGTAAAATATCAGTGGAAAGTTTATATGGTTTCCTTGATCAGCAATACCTAGCTAGTCTAATCCAATACTCTACATTCTACTCTATATTCTCTCATAAGTCTATCTGTGAAGGAACATCAGTGCACACATTTTATTGATACTTTCAAAACAGATTAAATATCCGTGAGTAAAGATAGCATTATAATGGCTAAGAGAACATATTCGGGAACCCAGAGAGCCTGTGCTTTGAATCCCAGCTCTTCATGCTTTGGTTTTGCCATCCACAGATGAGGTAATAAGTGTATCTACCTCACGGGATCCTCAAGAGAATCAAATGAGTTAGCATTTGCAAGTGCAGTGTGAAATTCACAATCTGTGGCATCCTCTCAGCTCCACTAAATGGTGAAGGCTCTTAAAGACTGTATGTATGGAGACGAGGTTGGCAGATGAGTGTCTCAGTGGAAATAGATAAGGTAATGTATTCATGGAAAAAAATTTCAAAGAGATTGACTGAATTTGTTCCTGGGCTAAAATATCTCCCCAAATACCAGAAATCATAATGAAAACATTAGTTCATTCATTTATTAATTTCATGAGAATTTATGGAGTGCCTGATATATATTAGATTCTATCATGTTTCTTTTTTGAGGTCCCATCTCGTAATCATACCTCCCCCATAGGCTTCCAGGGGCCTTTTGTTATTGTCTTCCAAATGGTCCCATCTTGATTAAGAGGCTTGAGTGTCTTCACTCACATTGGGCGTCAGGGAAATGTAATCCTAACTAGATCTCAGTACCGAGAACCCAAGCTCTGGCCTAACGAGTCTTCTCATGGGCATCCATAATTTAGTCAAAATTGAACTCTTCATTTTCCTGCTGCAAGCTGCTGCTCCTTGAGTCTTCCTTATCCCAGAAGCACCGCTAGTTTCCCAGCTGCTCGAGCAGAAACGGGTAGTCATCCTTGGTTCTTCCATTGTCTCACCCCCTTCCTCCAATCCCTCAAGTGTTGCAAATTCTATCTACAAGTTTTATCTTTAGTCCACTTCTATTCCTCCTACTTCCATTGCTATGGACCTAGCCAGGACCCCAGCAATAATCTCCTAACTGGTCTTCTGGCTTCTGCTCTGTCTCCCCTTCAATCCACTCTCTGCTCAAAAATCTCAGTTATGCTTTTGAAAAGTCAGCCAGATCACATCACTTCCTACTTAACATCCTTCACTAGCTCCCATTGCGCTTAGAATAAACCCAAGCTCCTTGTGAGATCCGCCATGACCAGCTCCCCTCACTCCCTGTGCCTCCACTCAGGAGCACCTTCTTACAGTCCCAGAGCAGAGCTTCCCATTTCCTTCCCACCCCACCTTTGTGCTTTCTGCTTCCTCCACCTTTTCACACGCCTGCCTCTTTCGTATCAGTAAAGTCTCAGATTAAATGAGTCTTCTCCAATGAGGGCTCTCATGGCACCCTGCTTGTTTCCTTCATAGCCCTTCATATTTTATGAGTGTTTCCTTGTTTATTGTCTGCTTCATCAGATATTACGTAAGAAAATACCATTCCCTGAAGTGGAATTTTATTCCAAAGATCAGAAAGGAAAGACAATATGTCAAAGAAATATAGCAATAGAAGTTTTTATTTGCTCAAATCAGAAAAATTTCAAGTGCTGATAGCACTCAAAATACCTGTATAATTGAGACTCTATGCTCCCTGAAGTTGTTGAAAACCAATATTTCAATCCCAGTTGTCTGAGAGAAGATTCCTCTGCCAGAGTACTAGCCAGTAAAATATGGTGCTCGGAATGCAACACAATTCTCCAGATACCGCCGGCTGGTGCAGAGTGAATCCTGCTTCCCTTGGTGTAGTCCTGGGTAATTGTTTTCTTAGTAGCTGTCAAACTGTTGCCTCATATTCAAGTTGACCTAGGTACTAAAATACCTCCATCTTGGTTGTTGGTGGTCTGCTTTTCTTTTATGTTGAATCTTGGAGCCCAGTCTTAGTTCAGTCTTATGACACATTCTCTTGACTGGTCCACTTTTGTTTAGGTAGGTAGTTTCTTTTAATAAAACAATAAGTACCTACAAAACAGCCACCTGTTTTATTATGCTGTATGTAACCTTTCAGGGCTTACTTTCTTCTCTTACCATTATATTGCTAAGAGCCATCCCCGTTTTCGGCGGGCATGTGGCTTTGTTCCACGTTGTGCTTTTGTGAACAGTATGCCTTGTACATCTTGTGCATGCCTCCTAATAGACGCGTGCAACCGGTGTGTACCTAGGACTGGAACTGCTGGGTCATAGAGCAGGGGAAGTGCATCTTCAGTAGATAATGAACTATTTTCCAGATTAGTAACCCCAGGAAAGTGTAAGAGCCTAGATCTCTTTCAAATTGTCAAGTCTCCCCATCCTGCTCTCATGAAATCAATATTGCTAAATCTAAATGCCAAAGTTTATCCCTCTTAATTGTCATCTCTTTGGTTTAGATTCATCATTCTGGACTGTTGAGATTACCTAAATCCTGCTTCTGGCATCCACAGTATTAGCTACCAGTCCCAGCTTTTTAAAATCTTTAAAATGTATTCATAGTCCTTCTATAAAATAGTGATGGGAAAATAACTCCTGTTCATTGAGAGCATACTCCGTGTTCAGCACTTTATATTTTATTGCATTAATCCTCATAACATAGATTTTCTGCCTATTTTACAGACAAAGAAACTGAAGTACAAAGAAGTAAGTTGCCCAAGTTCAGGAACAAAAGTCAAGGCCAGCACTCACACTCCAAAGCCCACGTTTCTTCTCCAGATCGCATTTGCTCCTTATCCAAGTCCATGTAGAGAGCTCAAATGGTGTGGCCCGGACTCTACCCCACCTCCCAGCACCCCAGCCTCTGATAATGGTCCTAAGGTCCCCTCAGTTGACAGATATACGATTGATCCGCATCATTCTCGTCTCGCTGTCCTTGCAGTGTTGTGTGTGAGAGAATGCCTGGGCTTTGGAGTTCAGTCCCAGCTCCGCCTCTTACTTTGGACTCAGGCAGGTTGTATAGCCTCTGTCGGTGATTAGAGAGGCCTCATTTAGCCTTTCGAAGGCTCAGTGTCTTCATATGTGAACAGGGTATAGTGGAACATGCCCCACAGGGCGCAGTGAAGTTTTAGTGAGAGAACATTTACGAACATGAACGTGTCTAGCAGCATACCTGGAACATAAGGAAGCGACGGTAAATGGTGGTACATCTATCCACCCTTTTTTCTTACAAGGGAATTAAATCCTACGACTCCTCTTACCCACCTCTTTAGAATCTTGGATATGGATTTCAGTAAAAATTCAATATTTCAAATTAAACTAATTTTCACTTCACAAACCACAAATTAAATGTAAAATGACTCAGATTTGTCACAGTCTTATATTTTCATTTTGAACTAAGATAGTATGATTCTTTACAGGTTTAGAGAGTGATGAAGAAATTAGGCATTTGGATGAAGAAATAAAGGAATTGAACGAATCCAACCTTAAAATTGAAGCAGATATGATGAAACTTCAGACGCAGGTAAAAACGCAGAAAGTTATCTTTACAGTAATCATAATCTTTAGTGAAGGCAAAACACTGGACTGTTAAACCTTGTGGTAAAAAGTATACTGTTATCTTGCAATGATACTGAGCATGTCTCGATTAGACAATTATTATAAAAACTTGAATAAGCGGATCACCCTGGGGCGTCATTAATTTGATAGCTGTAGGCAAAGCTACTCATGTTTTTGCATTGGGTGCATCTTTATAAGCAAATAGAGCAGATCATTCTATAATTACAGAGTCCTGTAGGGCATATGGTGCCTTAGAGAAATTGTCATGAGAAGATATGAGAGTACTTAGTTTTATTCAAAATTCAAGTAAAACAGAGCAACTTTTTTAATCTAATTTTTCTAGAACACCTCTAAATGGGTCAATATTTGTTAGAAACGATCTTTTTTGGAGATTTTCCTGAATAGATTCTTTACTGAAAATCCAACCAATTTCTCAATTCTGCATTCTCCTATGTAAGGTCTGCCCCATCCCTGATTAAATTTATCCAAATGGAAATTAAAAGTTCAGTCTAGGATTTTTTAAAACACTGACAATGACTCTATTGCAACAAGTCAGAAGGGAAAGAATAGCGAAACAAAGTACAGGCTGAAGTATCTTTCTCCCTCTGTCCGCTCTTGAAACGTAGGGTTCTGAGACCACCGTGATACTGCCTCTCAGAAGTCCTCCTTCACAGCAGCTTAAGACAGAGGGTTTAGTCCACCGGAAATGCAAGTTTGGTTTCCTTACCCAGCGTGCCCAGTGTCATAATCGCCTACTCATAGCCATCAGGTCTACAAAAACAGCTTGATGCGTCGGTTTACAAACCACGGGAACGCCTCTCGTGAACCATTAGTGAAGAAAGCAAAGGCCTCTGTCCTCATGGAGTTTAAATTCTAGAAGGAGGGGCAGACAATAACAAAAAAATCGTAAATTACGTTGTATGAGAGAAAGGGCTGGGGAGAAGCAGCCAGATTTCAATATAAAATAGGATAGTCAGGCGAGGCCTCAGGGTGAAGGAAACATTTTGACAGAGACTTGAGGAATTGAGGGAGTTAGCCAAACAGGTATAGGAGAAGAGTATTTCAAACAGTGAAAATAGCAAGTGCAAAACCCCAAACCTTGAGAAAGCCCAGAGTTTTGAAAAATAGCAGAGTGAGTATGGCTGCAGGTGAGTGATCTGGGGGAATCCTAGGAGATAAGTCCCAGAGGTAGCATGCGGAGCCTGCTAGGCTATTTTAGAGACCTTGGTTTTTATTCTGAATGAACCATTATTGGGTTTTGAGTCAATGGTTAACATGATCACTTTTGACCTACATTCTGGCTTACATTTTAAGAGACTAAAATTGGTAGCTGTGTTGAGAATAGGCCAAGAAGAGATTGCATGGGGCAAAGCCAGACACAGGGCCGCCCATGAAAAGGCAGTCACAGTCACTCTGGCAGCTGGGCCCAGGGGGCAGCAGTATAGGTGGGTATAGTCATCCCATCCTGGACATTTTGAAGGAGGAACTCAGTGGACTTGAAGTGTGAGAGAAGGACAGCCATCAGGGATACCTCGAGGGCCTGAGCAACATTGAAGTTGCTATCAACTGGGAAGGAGAGGACTGTGTATGGAGGAGGTTTGAGGGAAATAGCAAAGGTTTGCTCTTGAACATACTGAGCTTAAGATATCCATCAAATAGCCATGTGGAGACGTGGAATCTGCAATTCATGAGAGAAGTGTGGGCTAAAGAAATAAATTTGGAAATGTGATTCCCAAACTTAGAGCAATATGATGGGGTTGCAGTTTTGTGAAGAGAAGTTACAATGTATACATTCCTTGGCATTTAGATTCAGTTGATACATTTTCCTTCAGAGGCAAACCCTTTGTACTCCTTCCAAACCCTACTTCTCATATTCCCAAGTTATTTCCACTTCAGATCACATCTATGGAGAGCAACTTAAAGACGATAGAGGAGGAGAACAAACTTATAGAACAGAACAATGAGAGCCTGCTGAAGGAGCTGGCGGGTCTGAGCCAAGCTCTCATTTCAAGCCTTGCCGACATCCAGCTCCCGCAGATGGTAAGTCCAGGGCCAGAACGTGGCTGCTCCATTGCAAGTGTTTGCAGTGTCACTGTGCAATCCCAGGGACCACGCCTCATCATGTATGACCTGCAGTGACCTCCCTCCTTGGAACATGATGGATAGGTACATTTAAATTACATTAAGGCCAAGGGTTTTTACACTGTAGGAGTCATTTAAAGATGAGTGTTTATTTGAAACTTGTTTTATAGTGTAATATGAAAGTTGGAGGCCAAAGCTCCCTTGCTAAAAATTTGTTTCCAGATAGAAAGCTTACAGGTTTACAAAATCTGAGACCCGGCTGTTTGCATCATCTACCCAACTCAAGAACTAAAAAAAAATTTTTAACTTGCTGCTTCCTTTATACTTTACATTGAAGTATGAAGAACATACTTCAGTTCTCCTCATATGGAATAAAAAGCACAAAAGTGAGCAAGGTATCCTTATTTCCAAAATCTAAACACATATTTGAGGTGTGGCAACTATTTAAAATTCATAAAAAAATTAGTTTCCTTTACATTTTCATAAACACAATAAGCATCTGGAAGTGGGGCTACATTGTTGAATACTTTTAATTTCCTTAATGTGTGCATTTTTAGAACAAGGTTTCTAAAGCTACGTATTTTATACAAAGAATGGTTTAAAGAAGCGGCAATTTAACTGGTTTTCCTGAAAGCAATAAATCCCTCAATTTACCCAATTTCCCAGCATAGAGCCCTTGTCTTAACCAATTCCAAATGTGTCTTTTGACATTAAAGAAAATCAATAATTTTAAAAAATCAATAATGTAATAATAAAGAATATAAAGGAAAATAAATTATTACTTTATGGCCAGTATTAAGGTAATTATTGGATATTATTGTGATATTATTTATTAATGTTTAACTCATACTTCAAATTTGTTTTCCTTAATATTTTTTCCTTCGCCAGTGCCATAAAAGTAATCGTTGCCTTACAAGAAAACTTGTACTTTGTGTAGTTACCATACAGGGCACTCTAGTGGTAATTTCTGGGGCTAATCACACTGAACATTCACAAAAGCACCAAAGACTGAGCATTGGCATTCCCATCCTACAGGTGAGGCACATGAGGCTCAGGGAGTTTACACAATTTAATCAAAGTCTCAAAGCAAGCACCAGTCAGGTGGGGCTGGCTCTACAGCATGGCCTTTATCCACTCTGCCAGCTGGGTCCTGGCCAGTTATGTGACTCTCCAAGAAACACGTGACTCAGCAAAGGCAGAAGTTAAAAGGGAACAGAAAACCACAGCTAGACAACACTGATAGTTTAGATCAGAACTTTGCTGAGCACAAGATACTCTTCAAATTTAGAAATCCTACCTTAAATAGCAACAATAACAATAATATCCTTAATATCTACAGTATTTAGGCCTTTTACAAGTCCTTTCTTCCAAGCATTTTGTGAAGTAAGTAAGGCATATGTCATCTGTTTTCAAAAAGATGGGAAAACGGAGGCACCAAAAAATGATGAGTAGCATTCCCTGTGTGTCATTCATTTCCTCTCACCCTTGCGTGCAATTTCCACATACAGAATGTCTATTCTCTTTGAAGCACCACATTAGGCAAAGGAGAGACCAAAACACACAAAAAGAATAAGGGATGAGCAGACCCTGATTGTGTGAATCTGATATTCTCCCTGGAAACACAGAGAAGTAAAAAAGTATACTACAATGATGCTGCAAGGGAATAATGGACAAAGAGGTGTCTGAGGATGAAAGAGGACAATTTTTCACCAGACAACTGGTTAGTGAGCGACTTGCTCACATCTTAAATTCCTTAAGTTCCAACCCAGTGCTGTTAAAGGAACCATCTGGTACAAGCAAAGCCTTCCTCCCCAGCCTCCTCGACGTTCACCTGCTGCCAGCAGCAGGTCTGTTTTGTGCTGAGCACGTGCAGTTGAAGCTGACGCTGCCTCTCGAGAAATGGGGGCAGTTTGAGGGGTCCAGCTCAGCAGCCAGACATCTACTTTATGTGGCTCCAAGCTGACCACAAAATGCTGTATGATGGATCAGCTAATACCGTTAATTGAGTAAAGAGTGAGCAGATGAAGTCCACACACACACAGCCTCTTTCCATCTGCCCAAAGTCCACAGTCACGTGGATCCTCACCCTCTGCCCGACTCCGAAGTCACTGGTGCTCTGCTGTGTTACGTGGTCCTGCTTTTGCCTCAGCCTGAATTGCTGTGATTGGTTCAATGTGTCTTGTCTCCATTTAGGGGCCTATCAGTGAGCAGAATTTTGAAGCATATGTGAATACACTCACAGACATGTACAGCAATCTGGAACGGGACTATTCCCCGGAATGCAAAGCTCTGCTGGAAAGTATCAAACAGGCAGTGAAGGGCATCCATGTGTAGGAGTGCAGCGCTGCCGGGCAACCAAAATCAGCAACAGCAGTGATACAGACGGATCTGCCAGGGGCTCCTGTGCTGCTAAGGCACGTAGGTTGCTGTACCGCATTTACAATTGCAACATTGCACTAATTTTTTTTCCCCCAGCTGACATAAAAAGAAAGAAAAACTATGATAGACTCTGTAGATTAAAAGCAATGCAGTCAAATATTAGATCTTATTTATTTTCATATGTTTTTCTTTTATTTCTTCATTGCACTCTTTTGGTTTTTTTTTTTTTTGTAAAGTAATGTAAAATAAATGTGACATTTTTATATTTTATTTATTTCTAATCAAAGAGTTTTTTATCTTTTAACTGCATTTTGAAGTCTGCCATATTTTTACACGTGTGTTTATTAATTTATTTTCCAATAGAATTTAAATAGAAATACTATTCTCAAATGACGTATCTTGCTGTGTTTAAATGAGAAAACAAAAAAGTATGAAGGAAATCCTTGTTTAAGGACTGCACTATGCTCCAGTTTGATTTTTATTGCACACTTCTTTCCCCCTTCACTGGCTTTGTATTTATCAACCGGCGTGTGGTGAGATGTTTGGAAGGCATAAGAAGGTAAATGGCGCCCACTAGCGGGCATACACGCTCACAGAAGCACAGTACACTGGGAGACGGCCTGTTCAGAATTTGTTAGCAATAATTAAATATAGCAATCAGCAAAGTATTCAACTTAGCTGTACGGTTTTAGTTAATATGAATTATTTATTTGAAACGTTTTAAAAAACATAAGCTTTGTTAGTGATGCAAATTTGTCTGTTTGTTTTTCAAGTCATATCAGATAGTTGGCAACTCTTATCCCAAGACAAGAAATAAGACTTGATGTGACCAGCCAGGCTTTCTTGCCATATGTTGGTATAATATACAAGTGACAATATTGATGTAGATTTGTACTGAGCAAATACAAACACATCCAAATCGAAAATTTTGTAGATACCATATCCCCTGAAATAGCATTTATCTTACTGGGTTGACTGGAAAGGAATGGAAAATATAGTAACAGGTGAAAAAATGTTACTCTGATCTGAATAATTACTTTGAACACTGGTAACATTGTTCACCCTCCTTAGGCAACAAGACAACTTTCAATTTGATCAAAATCTTTCTGCAGAACTACAAGTGCTACAAAGTATACACACTCACACACGGGCACACACCCACATATACACACTCACAGACACTCACACCCATGTAAAATTGAGCTGCAATCTTGAATTTCTGGATGGATCAGAGTTTAGTAGTTGCTGTAGTAAAGGCAATGTCTATTTCAGGGATTGTAAAGTAGTTAAGCATTGTTTCAAAAGTTTTTTTATATTTATTTTTTTTAAGAAAAAGGTATAGACAACCAGCTAAACTGCCTTTTTGGTGTGCACACACACCTCGTGTGCAATGTGCCTCCGTGTAAATGGACACTTGAACTTAGTGTGGGCTTAATTTTCTGTGCTATAACGAAAGTGTTTATTTTTTATTAGCCTCATGGAGATGTAGATTGACTGTGACGGCACTCACAGGCGTGATATGTTCCACTGCTGTTACTGTAACCTGCACAAATTAAAAGTCCCATGAACAGTAATTCCACTCCATGACACTGTGGTCATTGCTATGTATTAAGTGGGGCTGATCTTTGGTTTGGGGTTCATTTGAACCCTTGAATCTTAGTTTAGTGAAAATGAGATGTCTGTTCTTAGGTAGGAACGGTGTTTATTTAAAAATCAATTTAAAAGGAAAAAGAGCTACCATATGTGCTGTCTATTATAAATGGGACACCAAACAAAATTTTCTATTAAAGGTATGTACTTGCAAACATTTTGCTATACAGTACTTGATAGATACATACAAATGAGTTCACTTATTACAAAGACAAAGGTTTAATTTGCTAAATATTTTAACAAGTTCGTTATATATTTTATTTAATTTAAAAGAAATCTCTTACCAACCTATGTATTTATTACTATAATTTACTATGACTTCAGGTTAATTTATTTGTGTTTGCATAGTTTGAGCAGGATGTTTTGTGAAGTATGTTTGTATTTATTTGCCTCCTTTGTATTTGATGTGTTTTGTAATGTGCACTGAAATTTTTTTCCTTTCAACTACGTTAATGATTGATACTGTAAATTGGGTCTTTTGTAAACAACAAGAAGGCAATGATGTATGCATTTTTTTAATTTGAAGTAGTTTGTTTGTATACTGTTTCTTCAAACAATTAATATTTCTTACATCAAAGCAACAAAATTGTGTTCAGTGCTGTACATTTGGTGTATGGTAGGAAATAAAAATTGATAATGAGCTTTGCTGTGATCTTTCTCAAGCTGCTATATAGACTGTTGTCACCACTCCATGAAAAACTCTGTCCCAGCAGAGCCTGGCTGGGGTGGAGGACACCTGAGCCCTGGGCCAGTTCTGACAACCAATAGGCTCGGCTTATTTTTTCACCCCAAATGGACAGGATTTTTTTGTCATTTGATAAATCGTCACGGCCTTTGGTTCAGTACACTGCTACAGAACAATGGATGTCTTTGATATAAGGAAAAACCTTTGCTAGCACCAGGAAATTCACCTAGATCTAGTGAACAATAAGATATAGGCCCCACCCTCCTGATCCAGAATTGCTGCGGATATATCTGTATATTCATACAAGTCAGTTTGAATTTCTTTCAAATTAAAGAAAAATAATAATTAATTCTTGACAGCACCTCTTTTGCTTGTGTGTTTTTCTCATCTAATGTCAAACAGCTTAATTTAATTTTCCAGTTTCTGCCCAGATTTACAGATCTCTAAGACTGGTTGCCATTCATACTCAATGTGGTAAAACCCATGTAATCCATGTAATGAAGCAAAATTGACTGAAGGGAGAGGTCTGGGTCCCCAGAGGAAAGCCAGGGGACTCGGGGGGACTGTCACGTAGCAGGGCTTGGCCTGCTGCAGTTAACGCACAATAGAGCTTGCTTTTAGTCACCAAACTTATTTGTGCAACATGCTCCTATGAGACATCCTATGAAAATGGATCACAAGATGCAGTTCTGCTCAGCCAGGTTCTTGGCTTACCGTTTGCAGATTATGTGCATCTTGCCCCGATCAGGATTTTACATCAATGAGTAGTGTCTGCATCCCTGTCACCCAACATGTCAGAAGAGGAGTACCAGTCCTATTGGAAATAAGAAGAGAATGATGCTTAATTAGAAGATGTTAATGCCAGACCCACTTCCTGACTTCCCCTTAGTGGGAGATGAAATGAATGATAGAGACTGTGATGAGGTACCCACAGGCTCCTGCGGAAACAGTGTGAGGGTTACCTGACTAATTCTGATTTCCTGGGAAAAGTGCTGGTTATAGATGAGCCGGACAAGTTTGAGGAACAACATTGCAGGCATGGTGATGAGACAAATCATCAACCAAGCAGCTTAAGCTAATTAACAAAAACCTGGTGAGAAGTAAGAAGATAACAGACAGAAAGCCCAGGTAAGTAGGAGAGGGGCTCGTATTATAAAAGGCCATGCTAAAGAGTTCAAATTTCCACAAGCACACTTCAGAATGCCAAAGAAAGATTTGAAACCAGAGAATGACAGGATCAGATTTGCATTAGAGACAATTTATTCTAGCAATTCAAACCATATCTCTTACATCAAGGCAACAAAACTGTGTTCGGTGCTGTCCCTCCGCTGTATGGCAGAAAATCAAATTGATAATGAGCTTTGCTCTGCTTGTTTTCAGGCTGCTCTACAGACCCCATTATCACCACCCCGTGAAAGGTGCTGGGCTCTTAGATGGAATTGAAATGCTGCTACTCGAACCAATGTCCTGAATGAAAAGAGGGGTGAATGATTCTTTGATTTGCCTCCTTAGAAAAAGTTTTAAAAAATAATTTGTTAGGGTACATAAATATTTTGTTAATTTTCATAAAACTAATATTTTCTATGTCTCTCCCTACATATTATGGCCATTTTAGTGTGGTCTGGGAATAGTACCCTGTTATTTCCTCTCATCATTCAGCAGATAATTATAAAGGATTTAATTGGCTAACAACTGTCTACACTGTCAGATACCATCAGTGATGCCTTGTACACTTCGTCTCATGGAATCTTCAAACGGATTTATGGAGTAAATATCACCGGCCTAATTAAACTGATGGGGAAACTGGTGCTCAGAATAGTTAGCAACTTGCTTAACGATCATAAAATTAGGAAAAAGTACAGCCAGGATTGAACCTCTTTCCACTATTTTTAAGACCTAACCCATGGGGATCTGTCTAGTCACCTGTCAGATGCCATCTAACCTGGAAGAAAGAAAATAGGAATTAGTTGAGATTAGGATATATGCTAGGGGCCAGGCATATCCAATATTCTTGAATCTTGACGCAAAAATAATGCCTGTCTACCACTACTGAGTGACTCAGAGAGCCCCTGAGCCTCTGAATTCTCTCTCGCAGGCTTGATGGCCACACTGCAATGGGAGTATTATGATAAACCTTGTACTGATGGAAACCTAAGTCTTAGAATAAAGAATTTACTTGATGCCCCAGAGATAAGTACCAAAGTCAGGATTCAACCCAGTTCTGACCCAAGAGGAGCTCCTGTCCCTTCTGCAGGCCACCATTGCTGCCTTGAGCCAACCCCTAGCCCACTGGTCATCATCCTGACCTGCCTCAAGTCACAGTCACTGGGCAAGAGGCGGTCACTTTAATCACCACTCCAGATAAAGTTTTTCAAAGAAACATCATTTTCACATTTAAACTACACTATTATGATGTATTTTTCTTGTAAAGGCATATCCTGAAAATGTGACACCTTAATAATTTATTTGACGAATTGAGATTGAAAATCTTAATATTGAGTTGTAATAGCCAAAAAAATAAGGAAAATGTAAATCACTCTTTTGTTTTGTTTTGTTTTTAGGACAGAACAACATAATTATTGTATTCTGTGGTTAGCTGCTTTGTGTAAGCCTGACAGTTTTGGATCGGCCTCCGACAAGTAAAAGGACACTTTGTACTGACTTTACCAGCTGTTAAACGTTTAAAAAGATAAAGAGAATGTAAAGTTCCCTGCGCGTAAGAAACAGCAGTTGTTTTAGAATTTTCCACTCAAATATGTATTATCTTATATAAATGCAGTCATTTTTCTTCTGTGACCAATTACCTTATTCAGTTTGAAGTGAACCCAAGGTCGGATGTTTGGACTAGATATTCTGAAGTGAGAGTGGCACTTTGGGGATATGACACTCCAATAATGCTTTCAAAGGCTCAAACTTTTAACCATTAGAAATCTTCACAAATATTTATCCCAAGACCAATGTACTTGAGAGAACTTCCAAGTTTTGTGCCCCACCAAAACCCCGAGGACCAGAAGCATCCACACCCCGGTGCCCTGGCTGTGTGCCCCGGCCATGGTTTGCTGTCTTCTTTGACACAGATAGCTGCCTTGACTACTGGGTTATCTCCATTAACATCAGTTTGCTATTCCAGGAAATTCTTGCCCAGGAAGCAACATTGAAAATATCTTCATTATTTGTTCCAGGAACATCTTAATGATAAGTTCATCTGAACAGGAACTAGTCAACATTCTCTCAGAGTAAATACCCCTTCTCAGGACAACAGGCTCTCTGAAATAATTGTTTTCTTTACGAGACACACTTTGAAACCCCAGTTAAGCTGTGTGCATCACTTCTAAACTGTTATGTTGTAAACTTGCCTAATTCTAATCACAATCTCACATTCAAGACCCTCCTTAAACCAGGGCCCCCAAACCACATAAACATCCACCCTTGCCTGCCCCCTCCTCAGAAGCCAAGACTCCGTCAAGGTAAAATAAGCTTTGTCTTATCAACAGATTGTTTGGGATGTGCTCAGTGGGAGCAGCATCCCACAGACCCGAGTAGTTCCTACACAAAGCCATGAATATACATCCATAGCCTGAGGCTTTCAGTAAGCGGGTACATAAACGGCTCAATTTTTGAATCATCAAAAACCTAAAAGCTTAACTCTAAACATTTCTAACAACCTCTTGGATACTTCTGCAAACATAAAGAAAAACTGAATGTTTTTACTCTCTCCCACATGCCCTTTCCATCTCCAGAGAATCGTCTAGATCAATAGTAAAAATATAAATAATCAACAGAACCAGAAGAGGAAGAAGGAAAGGAAAAGAGGGAGGAGAGAGAGGAAGGAAAAGAGAAGAAATAAGAATGAGAAAAATCATCATTCCCTGGTAACATATGGTTTTTCAAAAATAAATAAAAAGTGAATGTAAATTCCTTGCAGGCAACAGCAGAAGTTAATTCATGGGCCGAGACAAGCATCCCTGTACCCACAGGTACTGCAAAGCTCCCTGACATTTGTTAAAGAGGTGTGTGTGTGTGTGTGTGTGTGTGTGTGTGTGTATGTGTGTGTGTTTGTGTGTGTACATGCGTGTGTAGGTATGTGTGTGTACGTGTGTGTATGTGTGTGTTTGTGTGTGTGTATGTGTGTCTGTTTTAACGTTTATTCAATGCTTAATGTTCACCAGGAATTTCCCAAGTGCTTTACTTATTGATTTCTCACAATTCTGTGAATTATGAATTATTATAATCATCACACATTTTGAAAAGGAATCACAAAGTGGCTAAGTAACTTGTACACAGCTGAGGACGGCTTCACACCTTCTGCCCTTCCCAGCTCTTCCCCCGAGGAGGGGTCTATCTGTACCTGCGCTTCCCACCCCCCACCTCCCTCAGCCTCTGGCCCCACCGGCCTCCTGCCGGTTGAGCCTTCCTGCACTGCCCGCACCGTCCATAACAGCCACTGCTGAGCACTGAATCATGGCTGAGCCACAGGGTGAAATAAAAATATGTTGGAATATTGCATTGAATAACATATTGTTTTAAAATTAATTTTCCTTTTCTTTATTTATTTTCCAATGTAACTGCTGGAAATGTGAAGTTACATGTGTGGCTCTCAACCAATTTCTATTGAACAGTCCTGTCTAACCATTCTTTCTGCAAGAAGCCAAAAGAGTGTCAAAAAGAAAAACCAAGAAAATATTCTACTTTTTACCTTTTCTATAGCTTAGGAATCACAAGGCTTTTCTTCTCATTTTTTTTTTCTTTTCTGTGAGGAAGATTGAGCTAACATCTGTTGCCAATCCTCCTCTTTTTGCTGAGGAAGATTAGCCCTGAGCTAACATCCATGCCCATCATCCTCTATTCTGTATGTGGGACGCCGCCACACATGGCTTGATGAGCGGTGCGTAAGTCCACACCCAGGATTCGAACCTGCGATCCCTAGGCCGCCAAAACGGAGCATGTGAACTTAACCCCTACACCACCGGGTAGGCCCCTCCTTTTTTTGTGTTTTTTGAGGGAGAAATCACCAAACTGTGCACACATCTGAAAATTATTATAATTTTTATGTGTTCAGACAAAGAAACAAAGTGGCTAACCACACCATAAAATCTATAAATATGTGAAACATGCTTGCACAACCTGAAAAATATACTCATTTTAGCTTTTTTTTTTTTAACAATTACCAATCTACAAAACCAAATTCTGTTTTAAAAAATCACTGTAATAGACTAATTTTTTTGGTCCATATCTGCATATGGTGCTGAATTAGAAGCTTAAAGAACGTATTAGAAGTTAGAGAACCAAAGAAATGTCAAGAGGATTTCTTTTCCTTTAGACAACAGCTATCTCTTGTGGATCAGGGAATCTGAGTTTATTGACATCATGGGAAGAGACCATAGTTTCTTGAAGGGGTAATGCAAAGGTGGGTCTTTTATAGCTCGGACTCTGGTGTGAGACAACTCTTTTGATGGCAGTGCCTCATTGGCACTGGGTAAGGTGCACGATACAACTTACAATTGGTGGTCACCGGTTAAGAGGTGAGAGTTTTGGAGGGAGTTCTTGGAGAGTAAACAGTTGTTTGATGCTATCTATTGAAAGTTGCCTGCTCTGATGTTCATTTAAATGAATTTGCGGGAAGTTCCTGAAATGAACAGTATAGTTGTTTGCAGCTTTATCTTCCTGGGCAGAATTTCCTGGAGTAGTAAAGTCATGAGGATAGAGACACTGCAACAGTAAAGCCATGTTAATTTGTATAGTAAGCTGTGTGGTGCTCTCCACGGTAAATCTGCAGAGATTTTACTGTGAATTTAAGGAATCCTGAGGCCTTCGAGCTGACAGACATGGCCTCAGGAAAGGTGTGGGGACCAGGTAGCCAGAGTCAGCAAGAGTTCCTGGGCATGGGGACACTACACATTCTCAAAACATGGCGGGAGCAAGCCCATCATCTACCAATGACAACAGCATCGGCCTGGACATGGCGATCCAGCACTCCTTTACTGCGTGGATCTGGGAAGGGGCTGATTAGAAAGCGTGCACCCTGCCCTTGCCCTTAGCAGACAGACGCGTAAGCCCCGAGTGCAGAGAAACTGATGAGCAGCAGGCCGGGCAGAACCTACAGGAGGAACGTCTAATGGAAACCAAACCTGCCAAATGCCGAGCACGTGTGATCTTAGAAAGCCTCTCACCATGAGGCAGATATTCATATTTTTATTTACCTACGGCTCAGGAAAGCTAAGTAACCTGTCCAAGATCACCCAGCGGGCAAATGGAATCGCTGAAATTTAAATCCAGGTCTGTCTGACTCCAAATATTATAGATCTCCCGCCACGTTATACTGAGCCTGATCCTTGACTGAGCAACATACGGAACTGGGTGGGGGATGAAGTAGACGGTGGAGACGAAGTGGGAAGACCAGGCAGGAGGCCGTTGCAAAGACGAAGAGATGATGAGGGCCCGAACGCAGGGATTGCATTGAAATTCAGAGGAAGGCTAAGCTCAAGGACACGTTTCGAAAAGTAGAATTATCATAACTTTTAGCTGAGCTAAGAACATTGACACCTGTGTTTCGTTGTGCACTTGACGTTCAGGATGTTTACTCCAGGGAAGCAAATGCCCTGGAAGTCCGCTGACCGGGCACGCTGGGGCCTCTAAGTGCGGTGAGCAGGCCGCAGTGAGGCCGGGGCCGCCCTGCCGTCTGTGCGAGGTGTGACAGCTTCAGAGGAACAGGGAGAGAAACAAATCCGTCACATGCATTTTACAAATTTAAAATATGATCTAAATGATTATCTTTACAGAAATCTCATTTATCACTAGGTTCTTAAAAATTGCAAATGAGCTATAGAATAGCCTGTGTTAGTTTATACAGGCTAACACTCTGTTAATGCAGTGCAGTTCCTCTCTGCAAATTATTTTCATGTCGGGTATGCCTTAAGGTTAGGTTGATTGCCTTGTTGATACACAGATGAATCAAGGGCTCAAAATTGATTTATTAAAGTGAGGATGAAAAGGTGGCAATTCCAGCACAAATATTTCAACTTAGAAAAACATACTCCTGTGAGGCAGATACTCACACTCTCCCGCATGCTATATGGGGAAACTGAGGCACATAGCGACCTCTTACACTAGGAGGACAAAGCTCCTAATGGCAGAGCTTGGATTTGAACTCTGGCGCTGTGGGTCTGGAGCCCGCAGGTGTAAGCACTGTGAAACACTGCCACACAGTTAACGAGGGAGCCTTGTTCTGTTATCACCCAAACCTTTGAGGGTTTTTCTGAATTGATGATTTTTTCAGCCATTATTTATACTTAGTATCAGCAGTAATGGAGCACCTGCTAAGTAAGAAAAAAGGAAGGTGTTTGTACTGGAATAAAACTAGTTCACCCTGAAGGCCAATCCACAAACTCCTTCATTCCCGGAGAGCAGCTGGCCCTGCAATACGCCTCTTGATCTTAGTGCTGTGTTGAAGGGATAGTGGAAACTGAAAAATTATCGCTGGACACTGAAAGTACCTATTCTTAGCATTCTTTGTGAAGAACTAGGAAGCGAGTTTGCTTTTTTACCCTGAAGGGTGCTCTCTAATAAAGGGAAAGTGTAGGTGCTAGTCAAGATTTTTTTTTCTTAATGAAGAAAGAGAGAAATATATTTCTTCGTTATCCTGATAACACTAATTAAAACCATCTCTAAGATTTTAGGCAGCTTTGTCAATTTTGAATTTCAAAGATATCCAGTGTCTTAAATACACTGAACTTACAACTTTAAAGCCAAAATATCATAATTTTTAATGTTGAGGCTAAGATAGCAGAATTTCCCAAATAAAGCAAACTATGGATCAAACAGTTCAATCATCTGGATTTAATACTCTCGCAATACTTGATTGTTTTTTCAGTCACTGGAGAAAGAAATTAATGGCTCATTATTGGATATATTTATAAACTATACTAAGATCAAATACATTCCGAGATGCTTCCAGAGACATATACAACCAAGGAATGGATTAAGAATTCATTTACAGCTATTGTCCAAGTTAAAATTTAACCTCTCTGTTTGTGTGAGGTATTTGTCACCTTAATACCTTTGAAGCACTGAAATTAGTAAGGAGTGAGAAATCTCAGCGTTGTTTCTGGGTCCATGTTCAATTCAAAATCCAGAACTTCCTACCAGAGCCACCAAACAATTGCTGTCATCTTAATGACTTATAATGATGTTAGGCTTTTCCAATTTAATACAGATAAAGAGTAATAAACTTAGATAGATTAGTTCATCTGACCATAATGGTGAAACCCCATTAAGAGTAGCTCTAAAGTAATAGACAGTTATTTCTCCCTCTCTCTTTCCCGCAAGGTTGGATAGTTGGCAGTCTAACGCGGCTCTGGTTCCATCTGCCTCTCTCATCCATCACCCTATCACTGGGTTGTATCCTCAAGGTTATCACAGGAGCCAAGACGGCTTCTAGATCTCCAGCCATCTCACCTGCATCCGAGACTAAGAGAAGGATGGCAAAAAAGGCAAAAGAGCAAAAAAAGGAACCCACAGAGCTCAGCTAGGTTGCTTTAACCAGCCATCCCATACACCACGTATAACACTTGTACTTACTTTCATTGGCCAGAATTAGTCACAGGGACTTACCTAATCCTAGAGGAGGTCTTTCATTTTGGATAACAATGTACATAGCTAAGAACTGGAATTCAGACTTCTCTTACTCACTAGGAAGAGAAAGGATGTTGATGTAGGCATCTCGAGTTCTCTACCACTGAGCTAACTTGATGTGGAGCGTCACCTATGGCTCATTTATCCAGGATAGAATGGGATGAAAGTTCTTCAAATAATAGCACTCCATTCACTGCAATTTTTAAAATCATTGCTTTTAATTACACTTTTCATTTATTATTTTTTAAATTCTGATAAATCTTTTTCTCTCCCTAAAAAATGGAAGTTTGCAATTACTGAACACTCATTAAGAGGATTGCATATGCCCAAAGTTTGATATGCACTTATTGATATGACTTAATTTGAGGGGGCTAAAAAGCCCAGTTTCCCTAAACACCAGTCCCACAGGGTTCCATTCTCCACTGATCCTAAAAGTCCCACCATTGGGATCAGCATAAGTTTTGCAGAACCAGACACACCAAGCACTTTATAATTTCTGGCTGTTGTCCTGGCTGAAATGTGAGCTGCAGTGGGGCCAGATCTCTGCTGTGGTCATTGTTTCCCAGGGCCAAGGATATTCCCCAGCACAGAGTCTGTAGAGCTGAATGAAAGAAGAAATGGAGGAAGCAACTGGGTAAGTGAGTTGCATCTAGAATGTGACTAGATCTTTGCTACGTCTATTTTCCCAAATGTAAAATAATATATGACCCAGTTCTCAAGGTTCTTGGATGATAACAGATGTGAAAGTACATGGAAAATTTAAAAAGTAGAGTCATATAGTATTATATTATATTATATTATACTATACCATACTATACTATATATCAATTGTGATTACCAGTAATCTTCAGTACAGTAATGCTTTTTAGTTTTAGAAAGGCTTGAGGTGTCCTGAAAAAACTTATCTAATACGTTATGTGATATAATCATAAGTTCTGGCTTTTCTTTCCATTTCTACCATCGTTTTTTTTTTATTGAGATAACACTGGTTATCTCAATCATATATTTAACATTACATAAATTTCAAGTGTACATCATTATATTTTGATTTCTGTGTAGATTACATCATGTTCACCACCCAAAGACTAATTACCATCCATCACCTCACACATGTGCCCTTTTACACATTTCGCCCTACCCCTTCCTGCCTTCCCACTGGAAACCACCAATCTAATCTCTACATCTATGTGTTTGTTTGTTGTTGTTGTTTTTATCTTCCACATATGAGTGAGATCATACAGTATTTGTCTTTCTCTGTTTGGCTTATTTCACTTAGCATAATACCCTCAAGGTCCATCAATGTTGTCACAAATGGCAAGATTTCATCTTTTTTATGGCTGAGTAGTATTCCATTGTGTATATACACCACGTCTTTTTTATCCATTCATCCACCAATGGGCAGTTGGGTTGTTTCCAAGTCTTGGCTATTGTGAACAATGCTGCAATGAACATAGGGGTGCAAATATCTTTTCAAATTAGTGTTTTTATGTTCTTTGGACAAATACCCAGAAGTGGAATAGCTGGATCATATGGTATTTCTATTTTTAATTTTTTGAGGACTTTCCATACTGTTTTCCACAGTGGCTGCACCAGTTTGCATTCCCACCAGCAGTGCATGGGAGTTTGCTTTTCTCCACACCCTTTCCAACACTTATCATTTCTTGTTTTTTTAATAATAGCCATTCTGATGGATGTCAGGGATGTCTCATTGTAGTTTTTATTTGTATTTCCCTAATAATTAGTGATGTCAAACAACTTTTCATGTGCCTGTTGGCCATCAGCATATCTTCTTTGGAAAAATGTCCACTCAGATCTTAATTTGAGGATGTCAGAGGGTCCAGGCACCCACAGGCAGCCCAACTAAAAGATTGTCACCCTCTACACTCCACCCTGCAAAATTCTACTTAACAGGCAAATCATTTTGTTTTTTTCACCCAAAATGTGTAAAATCATGTTTTATATTAGCAAAAACTGTAAGGTACTTAGGTAAGATATTTGGTATAGAGCTAAAATATTGGCATCTCTATGAATTATTTTTTTACTTTCTATCTAAAGGTTTGGCACTAAGTAGGCAAAGCCTGAAAAATGTTACAGCCTGACTCATGTTAGCTAACGTTATATAGATTTAGAAAAACAATTGGCCAAGACACGGTTTTCAAAACTGCTATGCAATAATCTAATGCTAATTTCTCCACTGCAATTACATTTGGATCTGGCACTAAACAATGAGTAAATCAACTTTTCAATAGCCTTTTTTAGCTTATTCCTATGACTGAATTATACACATTTCCCATGATGCTCTTAATTTCAAAATTCATTTCCTATCACAGCGTGTATCATTTTCTGAATGTTCCCTTATGATATTGAGGCTGTTTCTATATTTGATTCCTCAAACACTTGATTTAGTTAGGGCACACAGTGTGAGGAAAGCTTATGTCATGTATAGATAAATGCTTTACTCTTTAGTAAAAGGGTTGGTTGACATGTTCTTTGGAGAGGAACTCATTAAAATGGGAAGGGGGGATTTACGTCTATTTCACAGACCATGACAACAGTGACTCAGTTTTATTACCTTTCAACTACTCATTTTAATTTGTTTTTTTTTCCATCTCTTTTGCTCTAATAATTCTTTTCCAGTCAAGCCTACACAATATTCTATTTGAAAATTAGTCCAATTTATTCTCTGATTTAATTTAGTCAAAAGCTCTGGTTAGTAGATTTCTAATCAATTGATATCCTCTCTCTGTTTTGTAGACCCGGAACAATTTCTCTTAATAATGTCCTTTAATAGTCCCTAAAATATTGACAGGCCTTTTCTAAAAATACCCATAATAAAGTTTACTTTTATTAGATTTGGGAAATCCAAAGAAGTGATCAGACAAAGCATAACATACAGCCATTGTGTGGCACGTCCCATTTCTCCCAAGGACCACCAACAGATATCACCTCACTGCAGCTTCCTCAGAGGATAATCCCCTGCAAGCATCCTCTCAAACCAGGAGGAAGGGCCATCTCCTGCCTGTACTCTCCCACCTAGAACTGTGGGGAGAATTCATCCGGTGCAGCTGGCCCACAAAGCTGTCAAGTGGATGTAACCTCCTCCTTTCAGAGGACTCATGACAGTGCCCTATCAGAGGGAAGATGGAGACAGTAAGTTCCAGGAAGCTACTCGCTCGGCATATGCCTAATGCTAAATCCACTCAGGATGTGGTCCAGCCATGTTACCCTGCCTGGCTTTGGCAGATCCATCAGGAATTCTAAACATGGCTTTGGGTTATAGCTCTGGAAATGGAAACCTAGACTCTATAGGCTGACTCTGCACTTCTCCCAACGTCTCCTGGCTCCTCATCCTAGCACAGCATGCAGGGCAGGGATGCCTGAGACAGTCAAGCCCCAGCTTCAAAGGAAATTCTCCAAACTGCAGCTAGAGACTACCCAGCAAAAGGGTTCAGATGCCAGAGAGAACTCTATAGAACTGTTAAAGGCAAAGTGAGGACCAGGAGAAGCCCATCAGCCACTTTAACAAGGAATGTTAGAATTTTAGCTCGGTGGCAAAGAAGGGCTTCAAACATGAAGTCCAAGGTAGAGCTAAAATTAATTTTCTTTTATATTTTAAAAATGAATTTCTATAATGATCCCGTTGGAATCAAGACTTTGAGAGACTTGAAGTCACAAGCTGTTTATGAGATGGTGGGAGGTTGTCCTCTAGGAGGAGAGGACTGGATTACAGCTCTGGCTCTGTTACTTACCAGCTGTATAATCTAGGATGAGTTTCTTAACCTTCTTGGCATCAGTTTCTCCCAATATATAAGGTATAGATTTAGTTTAATTCAGTATTTGTTGCGTTTCCACCTAGGAATAAAAGGCCTGGTCTCCTATATAAATCCTTTAAACAACTCGCAGCTAATCTGTCGTGAGAGCAAGACCTAGATTAGATTCCTTTTTGATGCTGAGCTTTGATAGAGGGCAGAACTAAGAACCTCTGCTCGGTTCATTTCAACAAACGTGGCCTCAGTACCTCCACTGACAGACACACACCACGTGCTGCCAACAACATCCAACAAGGAAGAAGTGAGACCCCGGGGAAGAGACAGTGAATATTCGCATGGAGGAAATTTAGTGGGGAGTGCCCTTGTTATAAGTCCTGTGGGGGCAGGAATGGGCAGACTGAGGAGCTGAACTGTGATACAGTCACTGCAAAGACTTTAGCTGAGCCCAAGGGGAGCTCCGGAGCTGCGCTGGCCCTGCAGAGCTGTGCCACTTTGAGGCTAGGCAGCTGGGGCTTTAAAGCCCACCCATCCCCAATAGATGAGTCCTTAGACGTCGGTAGCCCTGTGGAGAGGGCGTGGCCTGGCCAAGGCAACTCACTTCTGGAGCTGTGAGCTGCTGGCCACCCACACTCCCAAAGGGTGCGGAGCGAAGGGTGTCAGTGCTTCAGCCTGGTAGTGAGAGACGGGGTGGGGCCCCCGCACCTGCCTCAACCACACTCTATGCAACTAGAAGCCCTCTTTCTAAATCACTACAGTGCAAAGCGGAATGTATTAAGTGCTGTGGTAGAGGAAAAAACAGCAAAACAGTATACTCTGAGAACAGACAAAAAGATTAAATGTCAAAGAAAGTGTCATGGAAGCAGGAATATCTGAGCTGGGATTTGAAGAATGGATAGAATTTTGGAAAAAGGGATGGAAGATGGACATCCTGAGTGAAGGAAACAGAGTGAAAAGAGGATAAAATATGCCAAGTGCGGGATGAGGTTTTGGGGCAAATATTGATTGGTCAGATTTAACTAGTGCAAAAGGTAACAGAGAAAGTAACTGGAAAAAAAGGTAGGTAAACAAGAATGGGACAAATGAGAGAAGGAAGGAGGAGGGATAAGAACAGGGGAAGAGTCTGGGGTCTAGAATAAGCAATCGGAACATATCAATGACACTCACTTGGGAAATGAGGTTGAATGAGCTAATAATAAGATTGAAATTTAACCTCTAAGGTCTGTTTTACTAAGCTGTCTTTCACAAGATAAAATAACAGCTCCGGGCAGCATTACTTACAAGCATGATAAATGTTCTCAAGTTCTGGCTTCTGAATCATTCAGATATTAAAGGAAATTGTGATTTAACTCAAGTCTCTACTCCATATCGTACAGGCATTCCAGCACCTTCTCCAATACACATGGAGATTCTCAAAGGGACTGTGTTCTTCTGGTGGCCTCTCATTCTAAATTCCTGCTTCCAAGAATTCCGGTCCCCACTCACAGAAGCTGCAGCTGCTGCTCGTGTTTCGTGTGACTTTCTCCACTTGTGAACACAGTGGTGCCCTCCGGAAAAGTTAATGAGCTGGTTTGAATTCACATGGCTGCCGTAATCAAAGCCAGGTCTTCCTGGGAGCGAGGGAGACCTGCTGGTACTATGTAGAGACTTTACTGAGTTTTAAAGTTTAACATACCTATCAAATAAGATAATATAATGTATAATATATATTCATTACTATGGTGTGTGGCAGTCTTGTTATTATAAAAGATTCTTGAACAAATTCTTTTCTCTGATTCATGTTGTATGTCTTTTTAAAAATATATGAAACTTCATTTATCTTTATAATAGTGATGTTAGCAACAATTGAGTAAACAATATCACATTATAAATTCTTACAATTTTGTTACTAATCCATAAACTATTTATTTTGTTTAAAAAGTCAGAGTAATAAGCCGATACAATTTTGACTATATAATTTACAGTAATAGACTTATTCTCTCTTGGCTCTATAGAAAAGCTGAGAGAAATGCAAGGCAAGTGACTATGTTTATTATACACTGGAAATAGCTCTGCTTTATTATATTTCATGAAGGACACAGGAAAAAAAGTCACTGCCATGTTTATTTTTTCTGACCTCTAGTGGAAATAACGATGATGTTTTTCATTATTATTTAATATATGGTTGTAGTTTTTTTTTGCAAATTATTCTTCATTGGCACACAAATATACTAGCAAGTTAATATAGAAAAAAATTGCGCCGAAAATTAGGAAATAAAAAGACATATTAAAAAGAGATTTTATGAAATATTAATCTTTAAATGTACACATTTTTCATCAGCAGCCATTTCCTATAGTAGCAAATCTCTTCCCCTCATGTCCCACCAATATTTCCCCAATAATTTTCCTAACACTTATATATTTTTATAAAAATTTTATCACTGGAGAGATGAGTGGAAAAATCTTATCAGTTAAAACCTTTCTGATATGCTACTTTGAAGAAAAAAAATCTGTAATTTTATCTAGCAAACATCACTAGGTACTTTTGTGCAAATGCTCTTCTCAGAAAATAGGAAAGTTGGATATGAGTCTTGTTTTTAATTATAGATGCCAATCTCATATATCAGAGTAGAACAAAGGGGTGGTGAGTTAAAGTAAGAAAGTCACTAAACATTTTTACCCTCCCTCATTTCCCAAATTGCATTTCCCAAAACAGTGAGAAAAGCAAGGAGCAGAGAAGCTTCGTGAGCACGACAAACACTGCCCGGAGAGGAGGCCACTGCACAGCTGTGTGGTTTCTGTCCTGGCTCGGTGGTCAGCAAGGTAACGAATGAGGGTGTAGTCTAGTCCTCAGGAACCAGGAGAAGAAATGGCTGCCTTTTCCCAATTCGTCCACTTAAAGGGGCTCCTGTGCTTGTAATTCACTCAAAGGAAGCCTAAGTCCTTGGAATGGCCTTAAAGCAAAAGTGTACGGAAAGAAAAGAGCAGGGAGAAATGTGATGGTTAAAGAGGGCGTGGGAGAGGTCCATGAAAAAAGACCAAGAGCTAACAGTCAGAAATGTAGCAGAAGCACAGGGGAAAACAGTACCAGAGAAGCCAGGAAAGCGGAAATTTTTTAGGAAGACCTTGATGAACAATATCGAATGTAGCAGAGGTCCCATAAGAGGGTAATCGATATCTGTCCTTTGAATAAGGCCGTCTGTAGGTCATCTAAGACCTTCCCAGAGCATTAGCACTGTTAGTGTCAGGGGCAGAAGAGAGCAAGAAAAGAGACAGGCCAGCAGCTGGAAGGGCAGGCAAGTAAGTGCAGAGGAGTCCTTTTGTTCTGTTTCTCGTGAAAGAGCCTTGAAAGTGATTACAAGCTGATGGGCAGGAACTGATAAGAGGCACAGATACTATCCATAAAGAAATATGCTTGAAAAACAGCTTTGAGATCTTTTTTAACCTCTTTTATCTTCTTTCAACTATCTATATTTCATATCCCCCACCATCAACCTCATCATATTACTTTCCTGTATCAATTATGTTTTTGACCTATTATTTTGTGTTTATTACAATCAGTATAATTCTTAATGGCATCTCACTACAATAATTCTATGCTATTGAAAATATTATTTGAAACTTATAGATGTTACAGGTAACATTAACTCTTTTCAAAAGTATTATTAAGGTCATCCTGTTAACCTAGGAAAATCTCTATAGGAAGTTTCTACCTAAAATCATTACTTTGGTCATACAGTGAAGGGTCAATTTCAAGAAATTCTAACAGGGGAGAATTAGTACAGAGCTAAAGATTTACGTTTGTTTAGTGCCAACCTTCTCACTCCTAGGTATTGACCCAAAAGAAGCATATGCCCATAAAAATATTTGACATGAGTGTTCATAATAGTTTTATTTGTAATCGTCCCAAACTGAAAGCAACCCAAATGTCCAGCAACAAGTGAGTGGAAAAACAAACCGTGGTATATTCATGCAATAGAATACTCCTCAGTGATAAAAGGTAGTGAACTGTTGGTACACATAACAACGTTATGGTGAGTAAAGGAAGCCAGACAAAAAAAGAAAGAGTACATTCTGTATGATTCCATTTATACAAAATTCCAGAAAATAAAAACTAACCTATTGTGCCAGAACGTAGATCAGTGGTGTCAAGGATAAAATGCACTAGACAATTAAAGATATGATCTTATTCAGCCTGTTGCAATCGGCAGAATGTTTGTTTGAGTTGGTTTCTATAAGAATACAATTTTTTGAGAACATTGGGAGTACTGGAAGTTAAATTTCTTTAATTTCTGGGAACTTTAGAAATACTTAATTTATATAAGTGCTTATTTATCTCTAAGCCAATCAGAGTATAGTTGTTTTAATTTAAGAGACTTTATAATCTAATTTATTAATACCATCTGGAGGTAGAAAAATGCTACACGCTCACACAATGAGAGATAAAGACCTTTCCAAATAATAGACATATAAACATATGACACAGAGAAAGGAAGCTTACCTTCAATTCAAAATTTCACCCAGAGGTCAAAGGTAAACACAGAATTACAGACTCACTGGTTCATATCAAAGAGCTGTTCTCTTCCCAAAGGGTATGAATCCTTAATTGATTTGAGTTCAAAATAGATAAAATAGGCAAACAGAACAGACTAATAAATCAGATTCTTTATTGTCTTTCACCCAACAGACATAAGATCTCTATAAACCATGAATTCATTTAGAGAGATCACCAAATGGGTAGACCATAAAACCAAAAGAAGCCGGCACCAGAAATCAAGTGAGTACACAAAAGGAAGCAAAACCACGTCTTTACAATGCTTCCAGTGGGGGGTTCTGATGAGAGTCAGAGCACAGGACCAGAAGCGGGTCAGCTTTTGGGTCCCCAGATGGCCAATCAGGAACTGAGCCCTTTGAAGGTCTCGTCACTGGGGTGGAGTGAACAGGATTCCAAGGCAAGGTCCAATGCTATGGAGTCATGGCAGCACGCTGTCAGATACAAAATGCACCGGACAGTCAAGGAGATGATTTTACTCACACTATTGCAATAGAGAGAATGTTCATTAACAAGGAATATCTCAGAGAAAAGGAAAGGGGCCTGGTGTTTTAGAGAGGCAAGTAGACAAGAGATTCGCCCAGAGTCTGATGGGAGTCACGAGGAAGGATGGAGATGGGTCTTATCTCAGAAATGTGGTGTGAGGGAGATTGCCTTTAGGATAACCACTGGTTTCTGTCTTGTATTACTGAAGGGAGAGTGAGATACATAAGCAGAGACGAATAGTTGGACCTGTAACTCAGGTTAGGACCGAGTTTGAGGTACCCATGTATCATCCTGGGGAACATGCACAGTTATCCGCTTTACAAAGGAGCTGTGCAGCTCAGCAGAGAATTCTGTCAGGCCAACAGAACTGAAAAACTGAACAAAGAAAACTGCTCTTACACACCTCGAGGAGAAAAACATTTGTGATATTGAATTATTGATGAAACTGCTAAAGTCATTTGTTACTTTGTATAAGTTCTTAATCATTGAAAAATATCCATATGACTTTAGCAGTATTCTTTTTTCACAAAATCTAAGTTCATTTATATCTAACAAATTGGGACCTGGTATTGCCCACATACTGTAATTTTGCTTTTGGCCTTTCGTATACAAATTACTTATAACAAAAACACTTTATCCTTGTTCTAGGGTGAGTTGTGTCCCCCTCAAAATTCATATGTTGCAGTTCTAACCTCCAGTACCTCAAGATGTGACCTTATTTGGGAGATAGAATTTTTAAAGATAATTACCTTTAAAGATAATTAAGTGAAAATGAGATCATTAGGGTAGGGCATAATCCAATATGACTGGTGTCCTTAGAAGAGGAGATTAGGATACAGACACCTACACAGGGAGAATTCCATGTGAACATGAAGATGTCTCTACAAGCCAAGATCCTCCCCTCACAGCCCTCATAAGGAACCAGCACTGCTGACACCTTGATCTCAGACTTCCAGCCTCCACAACTGTGAGACAATAAACTTCTGTTGTTTAAGCCCCCCAGTGTTTGGCACTTTGCTATGGCAGCCTTAGCAGACCAATACAGTCTCCCACATACTTTTAGAATGCATAACTTACTCTGTTTATATCATATCGAATTCTTTAAAAAATTCAACCTTTAGGCCAGTCCCAAAGTTGACATCATCTACAGTCCACCCTGACTGAGATATAAGCAGCAAGCTGATAAACTAATTATTATGTTACTTCTCCTATTTTTTTTAAATGTTTCAGAGGAACATCTGTGCACTACTCATGTGTAGCTGCTGTTTCACCCACGAGCAGCTGTGGGGCGCTGAGACAAACATCCCCACATGGAGATAATTGCAGTGTGCATTACAGCCACGAAAGCAGGCAATCAGCACGTGCTTTTAATTTTCCCTGCACTAGTGCTGGTGTGCCAGTTCTGAAACTAACATACAAAAAAAGTTTTCTTAGCCCAAGTAAAAGAAAATTTAATCAGTTTTGGGTAAGTTTGGGAAACTTGCCTGATACAAAAGACACATTTTTTGGTAGAAAAAAAAATCTGTTTGATAAACATGTTAAAAAGCAGTGGGAGAAATAAGTCAGCCTTCAAAAGCCCATCCTAGCATTAAAAATTATTAGATTAGCTAAAAATATGAAATAGTGACGTTTCTGTCATTTTGTGATTTGTCGTATTCTCACTCAGGTCTTCTCAATGTGACGAATTTCAGTAAATACTCAAGTACTTACTAAGGAGCTAAAGTTTTATGATTTTTCCAAATTCCATTTTCCTCAAGGCTGGTTACTGGTGGGAAAGAAAGGCATTCCATAGGTATGAAAATTGGCAATACTGCCTGGAGAATTTGGAAGTAAACTTTCAAGCAATTAAAATAATAATAACAAATATAGGTGATCACATCTCCTTGCTATTAAAAGTATACAATTCTCGGGGCTGGCCCAGTGTCGTAGCTATTAAGTTCATGCACTCTGCTTCAGCGGCCTGGGGTTCACCAGTTTGGATCCTGGGCACAGACCTACACACGGCTCACCAAGCCATGCTGAGGTGGTGTCCCACATAGAGCAACTAGAAGGACGTGCCAACTATGACATACAGCTATCAACTGGGGCTTTGGCGAGAAAAAGGGAAAAAAGGAGGAATATTGGCAACAGATGTTAGGTCAGGGCTGGTCTTCCTCAAAAAAAAAAAAAAAACTCATTAAAAAAAGCCGTCAATTAAAAAAATATACAATTCTTCATGTTAAGCAGATTTTCAATTAAGTAAATAACTAAGAGATGCCATACGTAAAAGTGTTCCTTAAAGAGATTTGAGCATCACTAGTAATTTGAGGAGTTGTACTTTCCCCCACATCTTTGGTGAAGGCCACACTTCTACAGCTTAGAGTCTAGGGTCACACATTTTCCGAAACTCCACTATATACTTCATAATGATTTCTGTTAAGTGAGTGCTCTTAACACTTTCTTCCCTTTTACAGATACTTACAGATTCTCCATCTCCATCTTTCTCTCCTTCTCTCTCTCAATATAACTGCCTTTTCTCACCCTCTCTCTCTACCTCCATCTTTCATTTCTACAGTTAAATAATCTCATTTACCTTATTTGCTTTGTCATGTAGTATCAAGTTGTATCATTTAGGCTGAATTAAGGAGATTCTTGTGCCCTGGATACACCTATATTAAACAATCAGGACATGTGCTATCTCACATAACCTATATTAAACAATCAGGATATGTGCTATCTCACATAACACCACGTCTAGAGGCATGCAAGCTTCAAGGCTGGTTGGCTTACTGGCTCAGTTCAACCAGGAGCCGGGTTCCTCCCATCTCTCTGCTCTCTCTCCTAAGTGTCATCTTTATTCTCAAAAGCTCCAGGCCTGATGTCATTTGGAGGATGAAGACAGTCCATTTCTTCCTATGACACTCCCTTAGGAGCAAGGATGGTTTCCCTGGAATGCCCTGTACAGACTTCTCCCTGAGCCAGTTGTTGATAGGGGAACAAGAGATTAACTGGGCTCACTTCTCTGTCTGCCCTGCCTTTCTCACTGTGGACTTAGGGTGCAGAACAAACTGTCATTACCCTCCTGATACTCCCAGAGCCCCAGCTTCTTGCTCTTTGGTTTCTTTGCATTCTCTGTCTAGGCATCCACCAGTCTGGACCTATCACACTGGGCTGATGTCAGTCTCCCCCTCATGTCCACAAATCCCTCAACTCCAAGATCTTCCCAGCATCTTCTGCCCTTCAGTTTCCATCATTAAGCTGCAGGCTAGTTGACTGCCTAGCTCTTCACTATAGAGTTAATTGCTGAGGGGCATTCAGGGGAGCCCAAGACCTCACCCAAACCTAGAACTTTGCAGGTTATAGCAGCCACAGATCTAAGGAGATGCACAATTCAATGGCAAACAGAGGCTAAAGGGGATCTCAGGGTGTGGTATTTCTGGAACCCTCTCTCCAATCATTAATTTTCATCCTTATTTGAGCTCATTTGAGTTGGGATTCTGTCACTTCAACCAAAAGAATCTTGTCTAATCAACCACCCACTAGCTGAATCTATCCAAGTCTTGGGTTCTTGCTGGAATTAACATCCTGTCAAGAGGAATTGCACAGAGCTGACCAGCCCAGTTCTTCACAGACCAAATTGAGCAAGCTGTAAGGCAGTAGAAAAATCCTTAAGGAGCTTCAAAGCAAGCCAGGAAGATCCAGTACTAAGTCCAAAGTCATGAGAGTAGGGATATAAAAGGAAAGCTATCCCTGCTTTCAAGATGAGATCAAAAGAGGGAAGGGTTGAAGGAACAAGCAAGGGAGCTTGTCAGTGGGTACCTGAGTGTGCTAGACTGGCTTAAAGGTACAGGCCCAGGGTGGATGGCCTTCTTATTAAAACAGGACAAAAAAATATTTACCTCTCAAAGTTGGTGTGAGGTAACATGTAAAGTGCTGAGCACGTTGTCTAGACAAATAGTAGATTTTTTTCCTCCCCAATTTTTGTCGAAGTGAATGAGATAATGCATAAGTGAATTGTTCAGGAATGACACATTCTACCTTCTTGAATTAATCAGTGCTCCTCAGCCCTTCTGCCCTTGTACAACATGGAAACTGATGTTCTCCTGCATTTCCAGTGATTAGAATCTTCCCAGTTAGCCAGACTTCCTCCATCAATCGCTCCTCACCTTTGGAAATGGTTTGGCTAAGAGTCAGAGTTTTAGAAGTAACATAGGCTTGAACTCATAGAAGCAGAGTGTAGATTGTTGGTTGCCAGGGGCTGGTGGTTGGAGGAAATGGGGAGATGCTAGTCAAAGGGTACAAACTTCAGTCATAAGATGAGTAAGTTCTGGGTATCTAATGTACAGCATAGTGACTACAGTTAACAATACTGTATTATATACTTGAAAGTGGCTAAGAAAGTAGATCTTAAATGTTCTCACCTCATAAAAAAAATGTAATTATGTGAGGTGATAGAGGTGTTAATTGACCTTATCGTGGTAATCATTTCACAATATGTACATGCGTCAAACCATCATGTTGTACATCTTAAACTCAAACAATGTTATATGTCAATTATAGCTCAATAAAGCTGGGAGAGAAAAAGAAGTAACATAGGCTCTATTACTCCTAATTTAATTGATTGTGTAATTAAAACAGTGCTTGGCAGATTGGCTATTAACATTTTATTATTATTATTGTCATCAGGAAATAGATCTGAGAAGTAAATTCTTTATCTACAACATATAAAGTAAAAATATATCAATAATGTTTTACCTAGGTCAGAGAGAAATGTACATATGGGCCAAACAGAGGTTTATTAATCTATCATTAGCTTATTAAATCCTAATATTTTAGTGTGCCTCATTTCTGAAGCAATTTTCCCACAGGTAGTTTATTTGGCCAGCCTTGCCAACACAACTTCATTTCTTTGGCAGGTTAGGCGACTTTGCAACAAAATATTAAATTAATAGAAAATTAATTATGACATATAGGTGATAAAATATTTTGATGTGAGTGATATGTAATTTAAATCCCATATCCAGAATAATTCAATTTAATTTTTTAGTAAGCCATGTTTATATTATTTCAAATTCTTAGTTTATTTCAAGGCTCTAGGTTACATAGCCTGGGGGAAACTGTTCTAAACTTTTTTCCAAATTTAAGTACTTTCAGAAGAGAAGATTACACACACACAGATGTGCACACACACGTACACATACATAGAGAACTATGAGTACATAGATATAGATGTAGATGTAGATAGATGATAGATAGATAGAGATAGATGATAGATGATTGACAGATAGACAGATGAGAGGTGAAATTGATATCACTCAAGGTAGAAAGAACACTGAATTAAACTCAATTGACAGATATTCTGGTCTTGGATCTGCAACTAACATCAGATAAGCCACTTACTTTCTCTGACTTAACTTCCTACAGCAATAAAATAAGAGGTTGGATTAGATGATCTCTTGGATATCTTTTTCTCTTAAGGACATATTATTAAAATTCTCTTAGTGAAACGATTTCAACCCTGCAGTCATCTACTGCTACTCTCTTGTTCTTGCGTCTCTCGCTAAATCACTCCTTTTCAACTCCAGCGCTGGTAACAGAAGGTCATACTCATAACAGAAGTTATCTGGTCAAGGCTACACCAGATAATGGATAAAACAGATCAAAGTGAAATTAAGGTTAGAGTTTGCTTTAAAAAACGTACTGGAACAAAGAAAAGAAATTCTATGTCCAGCAAGAAAATTTTTCTGAAACTAGTAAACTCATTTAATCTAATAATTCCACACTAATAGCATTTTCTATTTGGGGCTGAGCCACATGAAAGCTTATTTACACAGGAACAGATCAAATCAACATCTTCATTCTAGATATTCAGCCACTTCTCTAACATTCTAGTAATGATGGATTATACTAGAATATCAAATTCACAATAAAAAAAACTTGCCATATGTGTTGAAATTCCTAAAAGATGGGCATTTTCTAATGTTAGAATGGATAAACTTTAACCAATGGTAAATTTCTTCTGATTTATACCATGAGTAAGAAATTAGGTTTTGTGACATTATGCATGGAGACAAAAAGCAATATTTGCATTGTAATTCAACTATCACAAGTTTGGTTTTTAAAGTGCTATGGCTAGATGCCTTTGGTGTTGGTCAAATTCACTGTGCTAAGCTAAATATTGATTCTTTGAAAACAAACAAGGAGATAGACATTCTGTGACAATGAGAGACTGAGGACAGTGGAAGATTTTCTATTACCCATTTATCTTTTACCCAAAATACTATTAAATATTTAGATATTATTTACATTAGTTTCAGCATTCTGATAGACTCATTTAAGCCATCTGCTAGAGAGATTTCCTGTTTTTCAAAAAAAGTCCAGACTAGTTCTGAGCCATACTCTCTTTTGGAGAACAAATAGAGAAGGTTTAACATGTAACCATATGAGAGTTTAGGTGCTCTGAACATCCTCATATTACCTCTCCTGGAACAGAAATGATGAGCCACTGTACAACTGGTCATTCTGTATTTGATTGGTGATCAATAGGCAAATCTCTTTCTCCGATCTAATAATAACATTTAAAAGGCCACAAAAATTACAAAATTTGCTTTTGCAATACGCACAATGAATATTTCAGGGAAAGATGTTAACAGACCTTGCTGTGGTTAATTTAAAAACGATAGACAGCAGTCAGGGTCTCCCAGCCCCACAGGACTGTTTCCCATGAGAAAGGGAATACAACCACACCCCACGAACATCTCTATGAATCTTGGTAACATACACTTTACTGGCATTGTCGGTGGTGGATTGAAACGATGCAGGGGAATCTGGAGAGAGAAGTGAAGCTATTTGTATTCTCGGCCAGGGTTTTCTAGTGTTTCCCACCTGCGCATCTGCGAACAGCCATAACTGCCTCTTTGTGGATGTTGCTTTGTTAGTTGGGTTGCAGTAAGAAGTCTCCCCAAAAGGAAGTTGTGTTTTTCTCTCTAGGGTGGAGGCTGGCTTTAGACTAGTGGGAGGCCCCACTCTGTCACCCTGGACTGACCTCCTCTCTGTGCAGGCTCTAGACTGCCTGGTAGGGATACAGTAGGTGTTTATTTAACTCCGGTATTTATGTCTTTTGGACCTCTGATGAAAACACACAATTCTTCATTCTCATTAGTCAGCTTTTTTGCTTTCCTACCTTAGACGGGATGGCCACTTTATGTTAGGTGCATTGTATGTAGACTGAAACCTGTATTAATGGCAACATAAAGATACTTATATAAAGGCATTTTTGAAATAAGCAGAAAACAATAAGTTGTCGGTGAGTCCTTCCTGCACAGATTTCAGGGGTGGAGATCCATGAAGAAGGTAGGAAGATCGTGGTTAGAACTATGAAAGGACCAAAACAGTAGACTCCAGTTCACTTTTCTTTTAACTTCTGAGAGTTATCATAGCATCCTAATTTGCCTCATGTAATAATTTCCTAACGTTTTTCTGTCCCAGTGTTTCTGCCTCGGCTCACTTTCATTCTTCTTCCCCAGGCATCTTCTGACAGTTCATACTGGAGTTTGCCAAAGGTTTCACTTATTCTCACAAATTCCTTGTTAAACAGGCCCAATTTTGATAATGACCAAGGCTGGGGTCCCTTCACTGCCTCTTCTTAACCTTGGTGAGCCTAATTTGTAGCATTTCTCACCTCGTATCTGGTGTGAAACCAAAAAAAGCTTTCCTTCAAGTCATTATTTAAATCCATGCATGCTCAGTACTTATAGTGTGTGTTTAATTTCCCCTGTTTTGTGCTTATCTGCATAAAACTAAAAAGAAAAAATCAAAAGATTATACTTTAAAATAAAACATACTAGTATTCAAAATATTTTAAATTAAAAATGAGTTACTATTCGTCAAATTGCTAAAGATAAAAAAGAAATAAAAGTAGTCTTGACAAGGGTTTTAGGAAATAAACCTTCTATTACACTGCTGTCAGAAGCATAAATTGCTACATTTCTGGAGGAAAATTTGGCAAGATGTGTCAAAAACCTTAAGAATGTTAGTATCTTGGACCTAGCAATTTTACTTCTAAAAATGAGACCTAATAAAATAAATATGCATGCAAAGATTTTAATTGCAGCATTGTTTATAAGGAAAATATAGAAATATCGTCATTGTCAAATAAAAGGATAGTTTAGTCAGTTATGGCATATTCATATGATAGAATGCTATAACTCTTAAGAGGTAATTTAGAATTATATGCACTAATCCAGAAAAAATTTTTCTGATATACTTTTAAGAAAAAAATTGTAAACTTAAAAGGTAACCAATGATTACCTCTGGTTAATAAAATTACTGTTGAAATATATTTATGCTTCTTTTTCTTTAATATGGACTTTTAAATTTTACTACTATAAACTTATATTTGTATATTTTTCAAGATTAATTTTTAAAACTTTCAAGTTAATTCCAATTTTAAAAGACATCAGGACTGTTAATATACCTACTCCATAATAATATTGAGACAAATTATTGGAAAGGCAGATAAACCTCTTCAGAAACAAAAAGAGCAGCCAAAAAAGACATGAATAATTGAAATACACAGATAGTTTGAAACTTATTTTCATATTTTCTCTCTTTAAACAAACATGCAGATAAGAAAATCAGTTACCAAGTCTAGTTTCAGCAATTTCTTGTGTTCCCTGACAGAACTGGAGAGTTATGATGAGTGAACTAGAACAAGAAGAATCATATATGCCCCCAAGATAACCCAGCAATCACGCATTTTTTGACCTATTGATTTGGTCGAGATTGGCTATCAGCCCTTGATAATCAACATTCATATTAATCAAAGGAGATTGACACAAAGAAATGGAAAGATATTCTGTGCTCTTGGATTGGAAGAATTAACATAGTTAAGATGTCCATACTTCCTAAAGCCATCTATAGATTCAATGCAATCCCTATCAAAGTTCCAACAACATTTTTCACAGAAATAGAACAAAGAATCCTAAAATTTATATGGAACAACAAAAGACCCCGAATAGCTAAAGCAATCCTGAGAAAAAAGAACAAAGCTGGAGGTATCACACTCCCTGATTTCAAAATATACTACAAAGCTATAGTAACCAAAACAGGATGGTACTGGCACAAAAACAGACACACAGATCAATGGAATAGAATCGAAAGCCCAGAAATAAATCCACACATCTATGGACAGCTAATCTTTGACAAAGGAGCCAAGAACATACATGGAGAAAAGAAAGTCTCTTCAACAAATTGTGTTGGGAAAACTGGATAGCCACATGCAAAAAAATGAAAGTAGACCCTTACCTTACACCATACACAAAAATTAACTCCAAATGGATTAAAGACTTGAATGTAAGACCTGAAACTATTAAACTTCTAGAAGAAAACACAGGCAGTACGCTCTTCGACATCGGTCTTAGCAACATATTTTCAAGCACCATGTCTGACCAGGCAAGAGAAACAATAGAAAAAATAAGCAAATGGGACTACATCAAACTAAAAAGCTTCTGCACAGCAAAGGAAACCATCAACAAAACGAAAAGACAACCTAACAATTGGGAGAAGATATTTGCAAACCATACATCTGATAAGGGCTTAATCTCCAAAATATATAAAGAACTCATGCATCTCAACAACAAAAAAACTACCAATCCAATTAAAAAATGGGCAAAAGACCTGAACAGACATTTCTCCAAAGAAGATGTACAGATGGCCAACAGACACATGAAAAGATGTTCAAAATCCCTAACTATCAGGGAAATGCAAATCAAAACTACAATGAGATATTACCTCACGCCTGTCAGAACGGCTATAATTAACAAGACAGGAAACAACACGTGTTGGAGAGGATGTGGAGAGAAGGGAACTCTCATACACTGCTGGTGGGAGTGCAAACTGGTGCAGCCACTATGGAAAACAGTATGGAGATTCCTCAAAAAATCAAGGATAGAACTACCATATGATCCAGCTATTCCACTGCTGGGTATTTATCCAAAGAACTTGAAAGCACCATTGCATAAAGATACATGCACCCCTGTGTTCATTGCAGCATTATTCACAATAGCCAAGACTTGGAAGCAACCTAAGTGCCCATCAAGGGACGAATGGATAAAGAAGCTGTGGTATATATACACAATGGAATACTACTCAGCCATAAGAAACGATGAAATCCAGCCATTTGTGACAACATGGATGGATATTGAGGATATTATGCAAAGTGAAATAAGTCAGAGGGAGAAGGTCAAATACCGTATGATTTCCTTCATTAAGTAGTAGATAATAACAACAATAAACAAACACATAGAGACAGAGATTGGATTGGTGGTTACCAGAGGGGAAGGGGGGAGAGAGGAGGGCGAAAGGGATAATTTGGAACATGTGTGTGGTGATGGGTTGTAATTAGTATTTGGGTGGTGAACATGACGTAATCTACGCAGAAATAGAAGTATAATGATGTACACCTGAAATTTATACAATGTTATAAACCAATGTTACTGCAATAAACAAAAAATTAAAAAAAAAAAGAGATTGAGAGGCTCAGGGATTTTGCTGGGCTAAGTTACTGGAGTAAGTTGTTAAGGAGTGAAGACCCCCATAGTATTTCTGGTCACAGTATTTTCCACACTGCATTTTACCTTCATAATTATTATCTCCTCTTAGATGGTAAACTCTTAAGAGAAAGGACACATCTGTTCTTCTCACTATTATATTTCCGTTTCCCTCCATATGCCTAGTATGGCTACGTTGGCAGTACACTGTATTTGTTAAATGAATGAATCAATGAATAACAAATGCCTTGTTGATGTTCTTCCACCCATTAAAACATATTTACAAACTTCGGTTTCTGCTGCGTCTGATCCTGTGCTCCCTCCAGCCAAGTTGGGTGGGGACCCCACACCACACACTGGGGGGGAGACCGTGGGCAACTTCCCTTCATGCTCTCAACCCCTCTCGCTCAGCCCCATGTCCTCATCCAATAAAACAATTATATCTCTCTGGGCACTGCTGCGACGTGAAGCAGCCACCGAGCTCCTTGAGGGCAGGAACAGCGTCTTAACTCCCTTAAATCCCTATTGACTGACTAGGACCCCAGCCCCCTTGGCCTTGGTAAATGTCACTTCCTTTTCTCCCCTCCCCTCCAGCTCTGAGATTCAATCAGAAGGCTAGATAAACTTATTTGTAACAGAGAAGAGAAAACAAGTTGCTTTACCAGTCTTTTAATTCAATTCCACACATTTCTTTAGTCCCAGAATGCCTCAAATGGAAGAACTGGTCTGAAAGTCTCCTTTCAGCAATTCTCCAAACTGCCATTTGGCGCCTGGATACTTATTAACACCAATCTAATAATAGGAGGACAATCTGTTTGTAGATATTTTCCTGGCAGTGGTTGTGATGGTTTTAGTCCAGTTTGTATCATTAAAAAAAAATGTTTCATCCCTTTATGTTATTAGCAAGCTGCTAATTTTTTACAGTTAAAAAGAAATTCCAATTTTATAATGGCAAAGACTTTGAGACACTTTCCTTCATTAATTTTCACAAGTGAATCCAACTTTTTCTCTAATAATAAAACATTACGTATTTTCCATAGAATTTTACTTATGTTTTGGCTCCCTTAGATTTTAGGGTTCTTCCCCCCAATGTTGTGAACTATTCTTTTTAGTTAAGCAGCATCAAAATGAATTTTTTTTCTGGTTTAAGCATTCATATATGCTTTTTTGTGTGTTCTGAAATTTTATTTTATGAAATGCGTAACATTCGTAAAATTATACGCTAACAATAAATTATGAGTGAAGTAAGTAATTTTAAAACCAGAGAATATGGTTCATCCTCTTTAGTAAACATAACATTCCCGATGTTCTTCTTCTGGCTTTATGCCATGATACCTTCCTGATGATCTAACTGTGAGGAGAGTGTTGTAAGTTCATCAAGTGACTGTTCCCACTGTTGGTAGTTGTGACAATGCACTCCCACTTGTTTCCCCCCACCTCGTATTGTTATGGTGTCACACGCACCCACCACATAATTACAGTTATCAAACACCTGTTATGTTTTATTCAGAGTCCAGAAGTATTAAATACCACCTTTTACTGATGACTTCCAAAGTTATGCCTGTGGTCCTGATGTAACCCTCAGCGTCAGCATCATGTTCAATTGCATACCTGATATCCATACTTGACTATCCAAAGGGTATTTCAAACTCAACAATCCCAAACACACTTCTTACACATAAGCCCCAAAACATATTATCCTCTCAGATTTTCCCACCTCAGTACCTGGCAGCACCTTCCACTCAATTACTAAACCTAAAAACCAAGGGTTACCATGAGCTCCTCCCTATCATTCATCCCCCACATCCAAGCTAAACAAATCTCAAGTTAACCCACTTTTCTTCTTGGCTGGACTACTAACGAGCTTCTATTTTTAACTTATACATTTTATTCTCCTCTCGGTAGCCAAAATTATCTTTATAGAACATAAATCAGATCATTTCACTCCCAAACCCCAACTTGAAACCCTTCAAAATGTTCCCATTGCAGTTTGAAAAAAATACTAAGTTATTAAAGTTGGTTTTTCATGGGCTGACTAAATAATATCTTTGTGTCCTATTAGACACAGGAGACAGGCATAGAGCGGCAAGCACAGTCTCTACTTCTGATGATACTGTCTGGCGCACACAGCTCTGGGCATGGCCAAGCGGGGCTGTTGATGCTGAGCCCTGGAGTGGGCAGTGGCGCTGCTGGACGATCATGGGCTTCATGACGTGAGCAGGCAGAGCTCATCACGTGGCAGAACACAGACACGACACAGCCTTCTGCAGGCCGATGGGCTCCCCCCATAAAGAGAGGGCCCAGAAGGGGCATGCTCCACTGCTTCTCCTAATCTCACCATTCAGTGAACTCAATGGTTCCCTTGGGATGGAAAGAAGCCAGGAGAATTCCCCTTCACAGGAGCTCCCTTCATGGGGACACAGGACTCTCCCAACCCTCAGCATGGCTACAAGACCCTCCCCATCTTGTTCCTGCCCTACTCCACCCAGAGGACGCTTACCATACTGCAGACACAGGGACCCCCTCTCTTGTCCTCAAATACGTCGTTATTGGCTGCCTGTCTTTGCATTTGTTCTCTCTACCTGCAAAGGGCCCATCCTGAGCCTCATGCTTTTCATCCTTAAGTTCTCAGTTCAAACGGCTTGTCCTCAGAGATGGTAAACAGAACACAATATAAAGCCTTAGAAATATGTCCAAATCTATCAGAAATTATACTACTTAAAAGATATTTTTTTTTAAATCCAGCAATATGATGCTTATGTAAGACAAACATAAAGCATAGAGAAAGAAATGTTGAAAATAAAGAATGGGAAAAAGTAAGCCAGGCAAACCAAAAGATAGTATAGGGATATTAATACCAGACAAAAGAGACTTTGAGGATAAACCATTCGGGCAGGTGATATGAGATGGTAATGGAACAATTAAGCTATTGGTGTAATGAAATCATGAACTTGGATGTAGAAATGGCCCTGTGGGTGTGAGAAAGAGAGAGGAGAGGTATCTCAAAACCTGATGGAATCCTAAGGAGAATTGCCGAGACTACCGTCATGGTAGGAGACTTGAATACATCTTCATCAGAAACTGATAGATCAAGCAGCCAAGACTAAGCCGTGCCCATTGGCTTCAAGGCCAGGCAATGAGACAAGCCTGAAGACGCCTCAAGAGACAGTGAGGCCTGGAAGGTCACTGAGGAAATGGGGAGCTGATTTACGTCCTGTCAGATCAATAAGCAAAACTGTTGCTTTCAGTAAATGGACAACAAAAAGGATTCCTAACAAAATTACAGATGTGGCTAAGGAGATTTCCATGACAGAATGTTGAAAATGCAAATGGCTTCCTTTAGCTGCTTGTGATACAATATGGAGGAATAAAGTGAGCTAAAGAAGGAAATGTTTTATTTTCAATCAGAATTTAGAGGAAATATAAAGGAACCAGGACTTGGTGGGTTCCAAAATAAAACTGTTTCTTGTCCCCAGTCTCTTGTGGTGATAGCCCTCAACGTTATAAATTTCCTCAGAGCAAAGATCAAATCCAGAGTGCTGCCAGTAAAAGATTAGCCTCAGGAAAAAAACTATAAGACATTTTGTTAGACTTCAGAAAAGGTTAAGGCAAAAACTCACAGACTCTCTCAAGTACACAAAAAAGCTTTGGTTTCTGAGTATCTTAAGAGTGTACCTCATAGACTCCCTCAGATAGACAGTTTGGCTTCTAAGAATTTTAATTTATCCTATACCACTCTGGCTTTCAGCCCAAAGTAGAGAGAGATCCGTCTCGAAGAGAATTGTAGATGTGGCTTTTATCTAATGGAAAAGATTTATAATTTGATACATAGAAAATCTATTAACTTTTTAAAGGACTTATACTATATTTGGACTAAAAAGGCCAGAAGAAGTTCAAAATGAAAAGAGTTTTTCTAGGCTTCCAGTTTTCTGTGGAAGAAAACAGGCTGTGCAGGAAAGGGTTAACTTAGCAGACCTGGGTGGCTCAGACTCTTCATATTCCCAAGAAAGGCCTGGCTTCAGAACTGGACCTTGGCTGGCTCCTGAGAGATGAGCTCTGAGCCTCTGAAATATTCTGCCTGAGAAGAGTGGTTTTGTATACCTGATGCCTTGGAACGTGTGGTAACAGTTTGATTGGTTAGTTTATACTAATAATATGATTTATAATGAATGCGTATTTTGCTTTGGGGGGAGTCGTCTGAGTGGCTGAAGTCAGTCATGCAAACACTATATGCCTACATGACTGACCCCCCAAAATCCACCGACATCAAGGTTCAGGCGAGCTTCCCCGCTGGTTAGCACTTCACATATGTTGTTACTCGTCATTGCTGAAGAGTTAAGTTCTGTCCATATGACTCCTGGGAGAGGACACCTAGAAGTTTGCATCTGGTTTCTCCTGGACGTTACCCCTTTACTGACTTTAATCTGTATCATTTTACTTTTATAAACCATAACCATAGTATAATAGCTTCTAAGTTTTGCGAGTCCTTCTAGCGAATCACTGAGCCTAAGGGTGGTCTTGGGGACCTCTGATACAGTGGGCATCAGAAGTGGGATTTGCTAGAATGACCCTGACTCACTGAAACATGGTGAAAGCATTTTCTGGAGAAAGGCAGGATGATATGGTGGAGGATGACAAACCTTTGATGCGTGGGCAGCCACCAGGCCACCTGTGGAATGAGAAACTGCTGTGCTGCAACCAGTTCCTGGAGGTAAAAGTCATGAATAGAATTTAGGCATGATAGACCAACTCCTGAGGAACTGGCTCCCTGGACACACAAAGAAATGCAAAATAATGAGAAATAAACCAAATACACAATTTCTTGGTTGTTTTTATCTGTAATAGCCAAAATGAAAGTTAGGAGGTGTGTGGGAGCTAATCCTGGCACTGTACCAGGTTCAGATTTTAACTGGTTGGAGCCACAGCTTCTAGTTTCAGGGCCACTACTGAAGAGAAAATTCACGCTGGAGCAACAGATAGCACCTCTAGGCCTGCTGATCACCAGGAAGATAGTCTAGGTGGTGAGGGGAGGCAAAACTAAGAAACTACTGATATTATCAGCTTTCTGAAGAACCTTTACTAAAATGGATTGCAAGAGAGACTACCTTAGGGGCAGTCTGTTTGGCTTTGAATGCTGCAGAATGAAGAAGCATGTCTGGGTTAATACTTTTCTGGAAGACCTGAGGAAGAGTGTATGGGAGAGGATGCTTGCACAGCTGTATAACTCTTCCCCACATCACCTCCCCTGCCCCAGGACCAGAGCTACAACTGCAGTGCTGGGAGTAAGGATGCTCCCTAAGCAAGAACTTTACCTTTAAACATTCATGCTAGAATTCCTTCAGGGCCTCATGTGGTAGATTGTGCCTCCTCCCCATCTGGCAAAATTAGGGTTGACAGTGAAAGCAGCTCTATCACCTAGCGGTTGAGAGAGCCCACTAGTTCTATACCTGTGTAAATTTACCCCATAGCAGTGGGAGTGGACTGAGGGGGAGGTACTTGCTAGAAAAGTATTGCTGCTGGCAGTTTGGACCAGTACAGTGATGGAATCTAATGATCCTTCAAAGCCAGAAAAGTTTGGGTAAAAATCAATGACAAATGGAGAAGAGGGAAGTTGCAGCTGAGGGTAAAGGAATGCATGAATGAGCCACGAAACAAGGGAAAGCCAACGTCACCCTGACCTCAAGAGATGCCAGAAAAGGTGAAGGCATATGTTGCCAAGACCACACCTGCTTTTCAATGCGACAGGCTGCACAGAAGCCTGCACACCTGAGTGGCATCACCCTGGGAGACATTTCGATGGTACAATATGATGATGAGCTAGAACAATTTTTAATGATGAACGGGACTCTAGTAATATGTCAGTATTTTTTGACTCATTTTTCAGGTTACATCTAGTACAAAGAATACCATTTGGGAGGAAGTTTCTGGGAACTACTCTGCACAGAGCCTTTGGATCCTGCAGTATACAACTCCTGGCAGACTGATCTGTGTAACTATAAACCTTGATGACCAAATGCTTAGAGAGGTCCCTCGTTATAATGCATAAAACATAGCAGCTGCATGCCCGGCATGCTACAGTGCACCATGCACAAATACATACCAGCCTTTTTTAGTGGATGAAAAGCTATGAAACAATAGAAAAGGATGACAGGAATTAGACAGTTGGCATCACATGGTGGGTCCAAAATTCCCTGGGAAATGGCCCCACCCTGAGACAAGGAAGGCTGTGGGTGACCTTACGGCATACTCAGACTACTTTACATTGGGGTGTGACTACCACTCACCCGACCCTAGCGTGGGGGACCTAACATTTTTGGGTAAAGAACAAGTATCTAACTGCACTCACACCATTAGTACAAAATGGCAGCAACACGAATGGTGGATTAAACAACACTGGCCCACAAGATAGAAAAGGGCTTTAGGGGAGCTGGTCTAGGTATCCCAGGACAAGTTGAATTTGCTTTTAATGAGGAGCAGCATTCTGAGGAAACAGATTTATTAGCTAGAATAAGCAAATTAGAGGAAATTCTCTTCCAGGAAGAAGGCAAGGGATAGGAGTCAGCTCGGAAAGATAACGCGGCTTTAGTGAAGTGTGTCAGTTAAACTTAACAAATAATGTGGCGTAAAGCTGGGGCTCAGTCTTGAGAAAGCCTTGTCCTTGACCCCACAGGGCCTCTTGACTGTTTTAATACAAATGGAGGCTGAAGCAGCTGTGGGATAATGGCCCTCCATCCTAGCTGCTGAGGTCTAAGGGGTGTGCCTATGAGAAACTTACAGACCTCCAAACCTGTGGAAATTCTCTGAGGGCACTTGTAGTTGACCTCGATGCGCTATGACTGCCTTTGCGCCAAGAATAGATCAAAATAAGACATATTCTCTAGCATGGTTAGCAGGGATAGGAAACACTCTGAATACCACCTATGTCCTTCCTGTAGGAGGGAGGGGGGCCTCACTATACGACAGCATACGATGGAAACCAGTCTTGGTACAAGCCTCTGAACTAAGGCAGGATGACTGGCTTTGCCCCCAACTAACTTGGAATCCAGAAATAATGAAATCATGGCCAGTTGTAATCACGCCTGTCTACTATAATATCTGGTATATAGGCAAGGCATGATTCTGTTGGGAAGGCATAGCAAATGCCTCTGTAATTCTTACTGATTTGTTCTGTTATGAAATTGAATTGTACCATGACCATACTGCAACATGGTGTAACACTGGCATCACCGATAAAATTCAGCTACCTATGTAAATAAATGATATGATTAAAGATCAAACGTGTCGGGGGATCGAGTTAAACCCTCCTCAGGATGTAATACCAACGGAAAATTACTGGCCTGAAGAAGTACTGATTTAGCAAACCATCAGCTGATTTCTATGTTAAATAGTTCTGCACAAGTTTATCACAAGGTATACATAATGGTAGATCGAAGGGAAAAGCCAATCATCAAATTAGCACAAAAATATGAAAATGTATGCAATGACTTTAAAAGATGGTTTAGTTCTTCCTTTAAGTCTATCCCTACCCTACACTGGCCTCTCCAAATGTTAGGTATATTCATGCTGATGCTATTACTGTGTTTGTCATATAAATGCTATACTAAGTGAATATGCTCATAAAAATATGATTTTTTTTCTGAAAGAGCCTAGGGCAAGGACCAGGGGGTTGGTCCATGCAGGAAAAAGTTAACTCAGCAGATCTAGGTTGCTCATACCCTGCACATTCCCAAGAAAGATCTCACTTTGGAATTGGACCTTGGCTGGCTTCTGGGTGATAAACTCTGAGTCTCTGGAATATTCTGTCTAATAAGAGTGATTCCGTGTGTTTGAGGCCTTGGGCCATGCTGTACCAGTTTGATCAGAGAGTTCATGTTAACAGTGTGATTTACGGAGAATGTCTGCTTTTGTTCTGAGGGGCTGGGGTCTGAGTAGCTGAGGTGCTGTGTGCTGACATGACTGACACCAATAAAAACACTGGACATCAAGGCTTAGGTGGGCTTGGTATTAGCAACATTTACAACATTTTACACATGTCATCACACATTGTTGCTGGGAGAACTTACTGCATTGCGTGAGTTCAGTGGGAGAGCACACCTGGAAGCTTGTGCCTGCTCTGCCCTGGACGTCTCCTCATGCGCCTTTTCCCTGTGCTGATTTTAATCTGTATCCCTTCACTATAATAAACCATGACCATGAGCAGAACAGCTTCCAATCCCTGCAGGTCCTTCCAGTGAATAATCGAAACTGAGGGCGTCTTGGAGACTCCCAAAACACAGGCTCTGAAAGGTATTTTGCTCTAAACAAAGGCCATTTCTCATGGAAAAGAAATAATACTCAGAAGGAGGAGCCAAGGGCCATGGAAAAACGCTTCCAGAGGGCAGAACTGGGACTAATCGAGGAACTAACAACTTGGGCCCATTAGGATTTCAGAGGTGCTATAAATCAGTGAGAGCTGTGGGTCTCCTATTTTCCCCTTTTCTGATGAGACGTATCCGGTTTTCCTGTTACTGCCTTGCCAGTGTGTGTGGGTGAGTGGAGGACAGATCATTTGAATCTTGAGTTCACAGGTCTTCAGACTGAGAGGGCCCACTCCCGAGGAGCCTCATCTGCGCTGGACCTAATTTAGATAAAGACCTCCTGCACCTCAGGCCTGAGCTCTGGGTCAGAATAAGACATTGGGAAGGCGTTATAGGGGTGAATGTATAATATGTGTGGTAGTACAATTCTGATACCAATTCCAACATATGTGATTTTTCTAACACACCAATAAACAATTCTGCAACACCAGCTGAGTGTCCTACAACTCAACTCAACTCCGACACTACCTGGAGAGAGCATCAGACCCCACAGGTTAAGGGCTCAGTTCTACAAGACTGGCCCTCCCTCACTTCAGCTGCCAAACACAAGTTGCAGCATGCCAATCCTGTGCTTCTGACTGACCAGCTAAAGATCCAAGCTTCCAACGACTCCCTCCTTGGGTTTTATTAATTTGCTAGAGCAGCTCGCATAACTCAGAGGAACATTTTACTTACTAGATCACCAGTTTATTATAAAAGGATATAACTCAGGAACAACTAGCTGGAAGAGAAGCATAGGGCAAGGTAGTGTGGTAAGGGGAATGGAACTTCCAAGCCCTCTCTCCCATGCACCACTCTCCTGGCATCTGCACATGTTCACCAACCTGGAAGCTCTCCAAACCCAGTCCTCTGGGGGTTTTAGGAGGCTTCATTATATAGGCATGATTGGTTAAATCATTGGTCATTGGTGATTGAACTCAATCTCCAGCCCTTCCCCCTCCCCAGGGATCAGGGGGTGGGACTGAAAGTTCCAATCTTCTAATCACATGGTTGGCTCCACTGGTAACCAGCCCCCATCCTTAGGTGTGGTTCAAACGTCACCTCATTAACATAACAAAAGACATCTTTATCACTCTCATACAGGAAGTTTCAAAGGTTTTAAAAGCTCTGTGCCAGAAATGAGGATGAAGACAATATATATATTTCTAATTACAAATCACAATATCACAGGTAGAAATATGAGTCATTAGGAGTCAGGAGGCAGCCTATGGTAGTCTGTTAATCAGTACCTCCATTTAACCACATCTCCCAGTATTCATGCTTCCCCTTGAATCCAGGCTGGGCCTGTGACTTGATTTAATCAAAAGAATATGGTGAAAAAGATGCTGTGCCAGTTTTGTACCTAATCTCAAGCTCTGGAAGCTTCTACTTTTGCACTCTTGGGAACCCTGAGCTTCCATGTATGCCTGCTGGAGAGAGCATGTGAAGAAACTTTGCGTGTGAGACCATGTGGACAGGCCCCAGGGAACAAGTGTGAGTAAAAGCGAGGAAGAGGGAGGGAAAGAGAGAGAGAGAGAGAGAGAAGAGAGACTGAGACCCTGTGACCACACAGAGGAGAACTGAGGAACATGGCTGACAAAGAGATCCTAAGGCCCTGGACATATCACCCCAGTCAAGTGCACCCAACCAACCCCCAGCTGTTGAAGCACCAGATGTGAGTGAAGAGAACGTCTTGGACACTCCAGTCCCAGAAGACATCACACGGAGGAGGATGAACCACCCTGCTGAGCCTTGTCTGAATTCCTAACCACAGAACCATGAGTACATAAAATTGTGTGGTTTTGAGCTGCAAAGTTTGGGGGTAGGTTGTTTTTCAGCGACAGATATACTTTAATAAACATTCTCCCAAGGTTCCATATGCTTTCATTTTATCAACTAGTTCCTCCTTTTTATTCAGAATTAAAGTCAAATGTTGTCCATTCACTTGATTGGTAGATAGAGTATGGGATGTTAGCCTAAGGCCCTGAGTCAGGGTCCAGTTCTACCACACTAGCTCGTGAGCCAGTCCCTTAGGTTTAAATTGCATTTTCTCACATAGGAAATGGGAATAATATTGCATCACTGCCTTGTAATGAAGATTAAGTAAAATAATAACAGTGAAATGTCTTTGAAACAACTTAGCTTATTCTTCAGTGCTTCTTCCCACAACTGAGACTATTAATTTCTGGATGGAGGGGCTTCCTCTCCCACATATGTCTACTGTAGGACAGTAGACACAGTGATGGCATGGGCCATGTTCAATAGCTGTCTGTCTGTCAGTTATTGTAAGATGTCTGTTATCCCAGCCATAGAATGAGAAGTCATAGCCTTTCAAAGGGTACATTTTAGACTTATATATATTTTAAAGTGACTATCTTCACTATCATCGAGATTATAGGGCCTTTAAGCAACTGCTTTTTCATTTGGCATGAGCAAGATCTTTGGAATTAGACAAGCATGGACTGAAATCTGGCTTTTTTGGTTACTCTAAGCGTGATTTTGGATGTTACTGCCTTCTCTGTAATTTACTTCCTTTTTCTGTAAAATGAGAATAATAATGCATATATCGGTATTGATATTACATTTTTTGCTAGTTAAATATAATGTTGTATATTTATCAAGCTCCTATTCAATGTTTCTTTAGTTTTGTACACAGCTTCCATGAAAACAAAATATTTCTAATAAAAGTAATTGTACTTAATTACTAGCACTAAAATTTATATTCATCTATTCATCGTAGGGACTTTTTTTGAAAAAATTTACATAATTCTACGGAGACTGCATCTATTATCTATTCCATGGATAGAAAGACTTTTTGTGGTGGTTGTTTTTAATTAGTGTTAGGAAAAATTCTTGTTGCATGAATTAGCCAATAGAGGGCAGAACTTCAGAGAAAGCTGAAGTTCTGCTGCCCCTACGCAAAATACTCTGCATAATCCAAAAGATGATTAACAAAGATACAACAGCTCCAATTCAGAATTTTAAATTCAAGCTTTGATTTTTTATATTTTAAATATTATGCTTTCTTCTTTCAGTCTAATAATAATTTGCATTTTTTGTATAATTGAATACAAAAACATCCCATTAAACAGGAAAATATGATAACATGATATAATATTAAGGAAAAAATGCTATTCAAAACACTAGGGAAGATACGTAATTCGTCTCAGAGTAGATGGCTCTTAGTTTAGAAAAATGTGTTTTTCAGGAAAAAGATAAGATCCCCAGGGTATAATCCAGAAGGAAATGAAGAAGAAAGTAAGCTTATTTCTGCAGCTTAATAAAATGATAGAGAGACTAGGAGAGAGAAATTGAGTAACATAAGGACCCAGAGAAGAGGCGAGGATTGTGACGACTCCATGAGAGAGAGCTATCTAGGCAGCATGCCTCCCCTTTTTCCCATAGCCACTTTTGAGCTCACTTGCAAAAGCTGCAGCCTCCTGAAGCATCTTGTCCTTTGGAATATTATATAACATCCCCCCTGGGCACTCAGGTGCTTTAACCTGTATAGACCTGGGACTTCATTCTGATACATATTTGCATACTTTTGCAAATGTTCTGCTCCTTTTGCAAAATATGCCCTCAAGTTTACATCTATAAACAGCAGCTTGAGTAAGGTTTTGTAAATTAAAATAATTTTCAGGCACACTGGGACATTCACACCCTGTATTATTCTAGCACTCTTGGCAAAAGCTTAAAAGTAATTGTACACTACATTAATATTAAACAAGCCCTTTTAAAATTTTTCTGAAGGTGGTGATGGAATTTCAGTAGTTTTTCCCCCTCTAGGCACTTATAAATATCAAATTGGTTTAGTAAAAGAGATGCTATTAGAAGGTTTCATCATAAACTGCACCTCTTAAAATAATCTTTCAATATACCATGTAGAAATCCCCAAAGCTGTGGTGTTGAAACAGATGGCACGATTGTGCTATTTAGCATCAATGCCACCCTTAACCTGTTCATTCCCATTATGAAATTTAAGTCATGGGGGGTAGATTATGGCCCCAGTGCTGGTCAGAAGTGCGTTTTCATAAGGTCACATATTTCTTGATGTTCCGTTATATACCAGGAGAGAGGGATCTTGTGACACTTATACCAGACCACTGTCAGAAACACAGAAGCTTAGTGTTAGGACACGCTGGGTTTGCCTCAGATCGAATCGAAGCCTCCTAGGAGAGGTCTCAAGAAGTAGGCTGACAGAACCCAAGTTTGCACCAAATTTCTTTTATTTAAGAGGCTCCTCTGCAGCAAGGGGGCAGAGTGAAATAATAAAATAATGGTGAAATGAAGCCAGGAAGCAACATCATGTTTTCTGAAACTGAACAAAATAAACAACAAAGCTTCAAAGCAGTTAAAACTATGCAGGAGCCATTGTACAAAAGAAAGGGCACAACTTCATACTATGTATTATCTTTGAGAAGAGAGTATTAAAGAAAGACAGACAGAAGATACTAAGACCTTTTGAGAAGCTCACACTCTTGCTTCTCAACCCATAGAAATATTGTGTGTTCCAGGGGAGAGGTGAGTTAACAAAGCCTCCAAAATCTTAATAACATCACCCAATTTGCAGACAAGTGATCTAATAGGGTCTGGTTCTCTTGGCAGTTAGCCCAGAGAGACACAGAAAACCACCTGAAAGTGGAAATGCCTCTCACTACGTTAGTAGCTCACCACTTCCACCACTTTCCCATAGGTTGGGAAAAAATGCCAGAACTTGAACCATTTGGTTTTGGATGTTTTTGGTGGTAATAGGAGGGGTTGAGAAGGTGTTGACCCAGGCTTCTTAGAGAAAAATATTAGTGCAAAAAGGAAAAATTATCACAGTTATTGTATTAGTTTGTTAGGGCTGCTGTAACAAAATACCGCAGACTGGGTGACTTAAACAATACAAACTTATTTTCTCACAGTGCTAGAGGCTGGAAGTCTAAGATCAAGTTGTCAGCAGGTTTGGTTTTTCCTGAGACCTCTCTCCTTGGCTTGTAGATGGCTGCCTTCTCACTGTGCCTTACATGGCCTTCCCTCTGTTCATGCACATTCCTGGTCTCTCTTCTTCTTTTAAGGACTTTAGTCATATTGGATTAGGGCCCCACTCAAATAAGGATAAGGCCTTATCCCCAAATACAGTCACATTTTGAGGTACTAGGGGTTAGGAATTGAACATAGGAGTTTTGGGTGGAACACAATTAAGTCCATAACAGTTGTCTAAAGTGAATTATAATCTATGAATAGAGATTTAGGGAAGATTGAAGACTTAAAGGAGAATGAACAGGTGTCCCATGTGAGGAGCTCCATGGAACCACTTCACAGTGGAACTGGTGAAAATTATAAAAAGACAACCATTTAAAGTTTCTGGAAATAGTCCAAGGGTAAACAGTAAATGAAGATGCATTTATTCAAGAAAGCCTACTAAAACTCAGTCAGAACAGCAAGAGTTCATGGTATTTCAACCATGACTCATTCTTTCCTCCCCTCTCTTCTTCCACCCTGATGGAAACTCCACTCCAGATGCATGTAACCAAGAACACAGGACTCCCTCTCTCCCCAGCAATCAGTTGGAGGGCTAAGATATCTTCCTGTGAGGAAGAGGATTTCAGCATTTCTCACCTTGTCCCTAACAACCCATGGTAGAAGCTAAGTTCTAGAAGGGTGCAGCCAAGATATGGGGCCCTTCTTCTTCTACCTAATCCCCGCTTGTGGGATGGAAACTTTACTTTGGGTACAGACATTGAAAATACTGAAGCCCAGATCACCCTCAGCCCATCTTGGCTTATAAGGCAGGGGTTCCACACCTGGAGAGAAAAGCTAAGAAGACCAGAGGTGACTTTGCCAATCATCAAGAGAAAAACAAATTGTTACTTAGAAGAAAACCCTAATAAGCTTATAGCTGACTTCTTATTAGAATCATCAGAAATAATGGAGGTCAGAAAGAAGTGGGATAACATTTTTAAAGTGCTCAAAGAAAAAAATTTGTCAACAAGGAATCCTATATCCAGCAAAGCTATCTTTTAGAAACGAAGGGAAAATATAGACATTCTCAAATAAACAAACGCTAAGAGAATTTGTTGACAGCAGACCTACTTTACAGGAAATATTTAAGAAAGTTCTTCAGGTTAAAAGCAAGTGATAGTAATTTGAATCCACATGAAAAACAAGGGCTCTGGTAAAGATAATTATGTATTTACAAAAGATATCATAAATGTGTCTTTTTTCTCTTTTCTTCTCTTAACTGATTTAAAAAGCAATCACATAAAACAATATGTTTAACATTGTATTATTGGTCTATAACATATAAAAATGTAATATATTTACCAATAACAGCACAAAGGAGAAGGCTATGGAAATGACTCCAGATGGTAACTCAAAGCCATAGGAACAAATGAAGAGAATCAGCAGCGATAAAAAATAAGGTTAATGTAACAAAAGCTATAAATATGTATTTATTCTCCATTCCTGTCTCAGCTTCATTAAAAAATATAAAATTGTATAAGTAATCATTTATAACAATGTATTGTTGAGTTTGGTAACATTTACAGATGTAATATGTACAAGAATAGTGCCACAGAAAGCAAAAAAAGGGAATAGAGCTCCTTAGGGGTAACATTTCTATATCTCATTGGAATTAATTTAGTATAAATCTGAGGCTGATTCTTATAAATTAAGATGTATATTGTAAACTCTAGAGCAACCACTAAGGAAACAACACAAAAAATAGTAAAAAAATCATTTAAAAAATCAAAATGTTACATTAGAAAATATTCACTTAATGCAAAAGAAAGTAGCTGAGTAGTAATGGAGGAACAGAAAAGACGTGAGACATTAAAAAGAAAGTAAAATGGCACAATAAATCCAACCATATCAATAGTTACATTAAATGTGAATGGAGTAAATAATCTAACCAAAAGGCAGAGATTGTTAGACTAGATTTTAAAAAAAGATTCTACTATATGTTGCCTATAAAAGGCACACTGTAGATTCAAAAATACAAAAATATTGAGTCAGAAATGAAAGAAAGGACATTACATCTAACCTTACAAAATAAAGGGGATTATTAAGGAATAATATGAACAATTTTGTCAATAAACTCAATAAAATGAACAAATTCCTAGAAAGACAAAAACTACTGAAACTGACTCAAAAAGAAATAGAAATCTGAATACGCCTATAACAAATAAGGATATTGAATTAGTAATCAAAGAACTACCCTCAAAAAAATACCCAGGTCCAGATAGCTTCACTAGTGAATTCTACCAAGTGTTTAAAAAATTAATACTAATTCTTCATAAACTATCCCCCCAAAAAAGAAGAGGAGAGACTACTTTCCAACTTATTCTATAAGGCCAATTATTATCATGACACCAAAACCAGACAAAGACATCATAAGGTGTCTAAGAAAACTATCAACGTCATAGGAAAACTATAGACAAATATATCTTATGGATGTAGATGCAAAAATCCTCAACAAAATACTAGCAAGCTGCATCCAGAAACATAAAAAGCATTATACACCATGACCAAGTGGGATTTATCCCGGTAATGCAAGGTTGGTTTACCATCTGAATATCAATTAATATAATACACCATATCAAGCGAATAATAAACAAAAAACACATGATGATCTCAATTAATGCAGAAAAAGCACCTGACAAAATCAATACCCTTTCATGATTAAAAAAAAAAACATTCAATAAACTAGGAATAGAAGGGAACTTCTTCAACCTGATGGAGGTTATCTACGAAAAACCTGTAGCTAACCTCATACTCAATGGGAAAGACTGAATGCTTTCTCCTAAGGTCAGGAATAAAACAAGGATATCTGTTCTTACCACTTCTATTCAACATTGTACTGGAGGATCTAGCCAAGACAATTAGGCAGGAAAGAGAAATAAAATGCATCCAGATTGAAAAGGAAGAATTAAAACAATCTCTATTTGCAGATGATATGGTCTCATATATATATTTTTTAAAAATCCAAGGTAATACATTAAAACTGTTAGAATGAGTTCAGCAAGGTTTCAGGATACTAGATCAATATACAAAAATCAATGGAATTTCTATTCACTAGCAATGAACAATCTGAAAATAAAATTCAGGAAACAATTTCATTTACAACATCAAAAAGAATAAAATACTTAGCAATAAACATAACAAAAGAAGTGCAAAACTTATACTCTAAAAATTACAACTCTATTAATAGAAATTAAAGAATATATAAATAAACAGAAAGGCACCCATATTCATGGATTAGAAGACTTAATATTATATGCCAATAATCCCCAAACTTATCAACAGATTCAATGCAATCCCAATCACAGAATATCAGATGGATTTTTTTGTGTAAATTGACAAGGTGATCCTAAAATGTATATGGAAACTCAAGGGACCTGGAAGAGCCCAAACAATCTTTAAATACAAGAACAAAGTTGAAGAACTCATAATTCCCAATTTCATAACATACTATAGGGCATTAATAGTCGAGACAGTATAGCAATGGCATAAAGACAGATATATAAATCAATAGAATAGAATTGAGAATGCAGAAAGAAGCCATGTATCTCTGATCAACTGATTTTCTCCCAGGGCTCCAAGACCATTCAATGGGGAAAGAATAATTTATTCCACAAATGGCACTGAGACAATTGGATATATACATACAAAATAATGCATTTGGAATCTTACCTCACACCATGTACAAAACCTAATTCAAAACAGATCAAAGAACCTAAATTGAGACCCAAAACTATAAAACTCTTACAAGAAAATATAGGGACAAATCTTGACCTTGAATTTGGCAATGGATTCTTAGATATGATACCGAAAACATGAGCAATGAAAAAAAAACACATAAATTGGACTTCATCAAAATGTAAAATTTTTGTCCATCAAATGACACTATCCAGAAAGTGGAAAGACAACACACAAATGGAAAAAAAATTTGTAAATTATACATCTGATAAGGGACTCATACCTAAAATATACAAAGAACTCTTACAACTCAACAATAAAATGACAAATGGCCCATTAAGATATAGGCAAAGGATCTAAATAGACATTTCTCCAAAGAAGATGTACAAATGTCCAATAAGTACCTGCAAAGATACTCAACATGATTATTAATCAGGGAATTGCAAGTCAAAACCACAATGAAATACCACTTGACACTCACTAGGATGGCTATAATTTTTATAAATGGGAAATAACATGCTAGTGAGCATGTCGAGAAATTGGAACCCTTGTACATTGCTGGTGAGAATGTAAAATGATTCAACCACTGTGGAAAACAGTTTGGCGGTTCCTCAAAAAGTTAAATGTATTGCCATATCACTCAGCAATTCCACTACCAGATATATAACCAAATAACTGAAAACAGATACTCAGATAAACACTTCTACAGTAACATTAATGATATCACTATTCACAATAGCCAAAATGTGGAATCAATCCAAATGTCTATCAACAGATGATTGGATAAACACACTATGGGAAACACACATGTGGGAAATATTATTTAGCCATGAAAAGGAGTGGAGTACTGATCTTACCACTGAGGCCATTGAGGCACAGAGAGGTGAGTGAGCAGCACAGGGTCACACACCAATTTGAGGCAGTGGCCAGTCTCAACTCTTCACCACTACACCAATCTACTTCTCAAGCCCCAGGTGGGCTGGAATCAGAGGCTCCACATTCAACCAGCTACATGCTCCACATTGGCTAACTTGGGAGTTATTTGGTCTTATGAGAGAGAGGCTGAAGGCAGAAAGAATGGGCAACTCAAATGGAAACCACCAGATTTTTATTTAAGCTGAAGTTCTGCATTATCCACAGTGTCTGGTATACAATAGATTCTTCATAAGCATGGCATAACAAATTTTAAATATTTTTGCATATATTGGGCAAGACTTTAAATTTAGGGCTTCTGTACCCAAATGTTTCTTATGCTCTTTATGAAGGAGCTGCTTTGTTTCTCATCTTCACACTCTTTTGATTCTAACATTCTAAACAAAGCAATCTGCCTTAATCAATGACTAGTGATGGGTACTTCCTGACAGTGGCTTTTCTGCTTTTCCCACCCCAGTATCAAAAAATTCCCTCTTTTACACCTCTAAAATCCCACAAGAGCTTCCTGAAGCATTATGAGATTCCCAATCATCAAAAAACCACTTTAATTCCCTGCCTTGTGCTTTTCAAGACAAAAAAGTGTCCAAGCACATTTTAAAATGATGGCACAAACAGAAGAAAGGTTATGGGTGCGACATGGTCAGGCTGGTCTTGCGAGATGCAGGGCCCCCTCAGCCGGACCTTCTAATTGCCCACACTGAGGATGGGCCAACCCAGCTTACCTTCTGCTTCTCCAGCCACAGAACCCACCACACACAGAGTGATGGAGCTAAGAGTCATCATCCACAAAAGAAGGAAATAAAAAAACGCGAGGAAGAAATTTCTTTTCATTTTATTTTTGTTATTATGAGATATTTCAGAGATACCAAAAAGTCTTGAGTATAATTTGATAGACACTCGTATATCCTGAATCCAGCTTAAGGAATCAGACAATACAGACACATTTTGTCTTTATGTGTTTTAACATTCGTTTTGTTTGGTCATCTGCCTTTATTTTAATTATGTGATAAGAAGTCTGAAAAAACGCCTGGGCAAGAATTAGAATCGAAAGTTCAGGTCACATCCTTTGGCTGAAATGTAGACACATGTTCTTCCTTTTTCTTTTACGCCTCAGACCAGCAGAAATCTTTTTGTCATAATTGCTATCAGCTACCATGGGTTTTTATGTTTACTTGTTCAAAAGCAAGGAATCAAAAGACGGAAAAAAAAAGTCCCTTTAAAAGCGGTCTATACAAAACCTTTAAAAAGTCTCTGACGTTTGCAGGTGAATGTATATTAAAGGAAGCTTTTACAGTATCACTGTTAATTACCTTTTAAAAAGATGTTAGGTTTCCTTTGTCATTCATTAGCTATTCAGACAATTAATGATTGCAACATCTGGTGATTTTATGAATGCATATAACAGTACAACCTGAGTATGGAAAATAGTCACTGCTTGTTTTGGGCTGTTTTTAGGCTTTTTGAATCAAGAGGTACCCTGGACCCAGCGACCTTCAGCTAGCAGAGAGAGAGAGAGTTTTGCTATTTTATGATCCAGGCACTTCCCAACATTCCAACAGAAAGAATGAGTTCTGAAGTGTAGCCAATTCTGATTGTAATTCAGTCTGGAAGCTGAAATAATCATGTAACTGTATATTTAAAACTCTTGTAAAATCATCCTTGTCAGAAGCAATTGCAGAAGTTTGAGCAAAGTGAATTCATATTCCAAGTTATGAATATTGGTCAGTTTTATCTTAGAAAATATTTCACTGAGATTCTTGAAATGCTTTCTCTGTTGAGGAGCGTTTTGACTCAATACATTGGAAATTGTCCTTCCAACTAGGAAATTGTTTCATACTCTAGTGAAATGTATATGTCATTTTATTTTTTAAAGAATTATAGACAAATCATAATGAGTTTTCTTTTAAGCCTTGGAATTGACCTAGAATTGTGACTTATTCATTGCTATTTTCGTAAAATATAACTCTTAGTAGGAGACAAGGATTTGGAGACGGATCTCAAACATTTTCTCCTTAGTTTCCTGGAAAAAGAGAGACTGTAAGGTTAAATCATGGTTAATGATTCACTACCTGTTGTTCACTCAGAACAAAAGTGAAAACTCAAATGTATGTGTTACTATATTAGTCTGCTAGGGCTGCCATAACAAAATACCACAGACTGGGTGCCTTAAGCAACAGACATTTATTTCCCACACTTCTGGAGGCTAGAAGTCTGAGATCAAGGTGTCAGCAGGGTTGGTTTCTTCAGAAGCCTCTCCTTGGCTTGTAAATGGCTGTCTTCTTCTCCCTGTGTCCTGGCATGGTCTTCCCTCTGTGCGTGCACACACCCGATGTCGCTCTCTGTCTGTGTCCTAATTCCTCCTCTTATAAGGATACCAGTAGTCTTGGGTTAGGGCCCATCCTAAAGACCTCATTTTTCTTTCTTTCTTTCTTTCTTTTTTTTTTGGTGATGAAGATTGGCCTTGAGCTACATCTGTTGCCAATCTTCCTCTTTTTTTTTTTTTTTGCTTGAGGAAGATTGTCCCTGAGCTAACATCTCTGCCAGCCTTCCTCCATTTTGCATATGGGATGCTGCCACAGCATGTCTTGTTGAGTGGTGTGTGGGTCCATGCCTGGGATCTCAACCCACAAACCCCAGGCCGCCAAAGCAGAGTGTGCAAACTCAACAACTATGCCAATAGGCCAGTCCCGCTAATGACCTCATTTTACCTTAATTACCTCTTTGAAGACCGTATCTCCAAATACAGTCACACTCTCAGGTACTAGAGGTTAGGACTTCACCATCTGAATTTTGGGGGGTCACAATTCAGCCCATAACAATTACATAATATTTCTGCAAAGCCTGTGCTCTCACCAGTGGGCAGAGGCAGGGCGCTCACAAGGTGCCAGTTTCTGAAAGAAGCCCTTTTGTTTTAATTCAAGAGGATGATTTTTATCCTCATTTTCAATTCTGATTAAATGTTAACTACTACAGCTGAGTCAAAGAATCTGCTAAGTATTTAAAGAAAGAGAAATAAATTATTGGATATTCAGCTGAAAACAAAACCTTCACCTTAATTTTCTAAGACTGCCAGGTTTAGGTTCCAGTGTGTCCTGGGGCATTGCTGAAGAGGCTGTGGCAACTGCTAATAAGGAAACCCTGCTCCGTCAGCAGCACAGTCCCGGGACCCCATCAGTGGACTAACGGCACTTCACAGCCGCAAGGGGAGACGCTCTGGCACATGGGGCCCCGACATCCAGGCTGCACTTCCACCTCCAGACACGAGCTGAGTCCCACGTAGGGAGGTTAAGAGGTGCCAGGCGCTGCCCTGTGCCGTGACACTCTTTTCTTCAGAAGGGCTCAAATATCAATGGAATGATTCCAGTCCTTCTTATACGTAGAAAAAATAGATTCTGTTGTTTTTATTTTCATGAATGTAGAATATGGAATTTTACATAACGTATTTAAGAAAATCATGTTACATCCTGGCCATCTATTTAACATTCCTAATCTCTAGGGCTTGGGGAGTTAGTAACATAAAACCTTCATGGCTGAAGAATTTCTTGGGTAATCCACGCTCTAGCAACCACTGGAGCTCACTGGTCAATTCCAGGCCCAGTGTAGGAGAGGAGGAGCCTCATAACAGGACAGTCCTGGGAGCAATGTCACAGAAGCCACCAGAGCCGCTTGGCCTCTGCGTGAAAGGAGGAAAGCACTCTGGGCTGAGCACCTTCGCACAGGCTCATGGTAGATTCTTTATCTCACCTGCTCTTTTCATCATCACGGGGCTGGGAGGTATATGGTATATACCTCCACACCACTGGAAACTGAGGTTCATAGAAGTCACTTTCCTATTGGCAAATAGCTCATAAGTAGAAATGCCAAAATTCCATCCTTGATCTCCTTCCTCTAAAATCTATGTTCTTTAGGTGGCATAAACCTTCAGTTGAATGCAGGGGGAGAATTCGTGGCTTGGCTTGGCCATCCATGTGTGGCAGCCTGATATGTGGCCTTTTTTCTGAAATGTTCTCTCAATAACTCCTGAGGGAAAGCACAGAAGAAGTTATATGGGGTTTTCAAGTTTTTGAGACGAATTTCAAACAAGTGTGTATGAGTTACCTTTATAAGAGCAAACTAGGTTCAGAACACTAGTGTACGTCGATGAGTTTTCTGAGTGCTCAGTAAATACGTGTTGGGTGAAAGAAGAGAGAAGCCTCCAGAAGTGGCTAACCGAGGGTCAGCGTGTGCCATGGTGATGAGCGTGACCACTGTGGGCAGACCGCCTGGTCCAGACCCGTCTTGGCCTCCCACCATGAGTGTGCTGTTGGGTAAGGTGTTGGTCCGCTGTGCCCCAGCTTTCCCATCTGTAAAATGAGTATAAAATGGGTAGGTAAACACAGAAATAAACTATGGTACATTCAGACAATGGATAATTATTCAGTGCTAAAAAGAAATGAACTATTGAGCCATGGAAAGACATGAAGAAAACATATATGCATATTAACAAGTGAAAAATACTAATTTGAAAAGGCTACATAGTGCCTGATTCCAACCATATGACATTCTGGAAAAAGCATAACTATGGAGACGGTAAGAATGTCAGTGGTTGCTAGGAGTTGGGGAGGGGAGGGATGAAAGAAATGAGCACAAATTGAGGGCCTATCTCAGTCGGACTGTCATGCAGACTCGAGAGTGACTGTGTAAACCACTGGAACTGGCTGGGAAGTCAGCACCACAGGCTCCTGCTGCTACAATTACTCCTGCTGGGCGAACCATGCGCAGAAGGTGAGCTGCCGCTTCCACTAACCCTGCAGACTACTTCAGTACAGCCAGGGAAAGGTGACAGGCCTTCCTCCTAAACCAGTGTGGATGAGCTGGCCAGAGCCTGATATAGACAATATTTGTCTAAGGCAGTGGTTCACAAACTTGAGTGCTATGTCCCTCAAATTTATATGTTGAAGCCCTCACTCCCACTGTGATGGTATTTGGAGGCGGGGCCTTTGGGAGGTAATTAGGTCATGAGGGCAGAGCCCTGATAAACAGGATTAGTGCCCTTACAAGAAGAGACACGAGAGAGATGATCTCTCTCTCCTCCATGAGAGGACACAGCAAGATGGCGGCCATCTGCAAGCCAGGAAAAATGCCCCCATCAGGAACCAAATGGGCTGGCACCTTGATCTTGGGCTTCCTAGCCTCCAGACTACGAGAAATAAACTTTTGTGGCTTAAGTGATGCAGCCTATGGCATTTTTGTTGTAGCAGCCAGAACTGACTAAAACACTGAGTGAGCTTCAACAGCGTCTGTAGGGCTTGTTTAAATACAGGTGCTGGCCCTACCCTTCAGAGTTTCTGATGCGGTGGGTATGGGGCACTGCCCAAGAGTTTACATTTCTAGCAAGTTCTCAGGGGATGCTGATGCTGGTCTGGGAACCACACTCTGAGAATCACTGGTTTACTGAAAAGCCTGGCCTGGGTCAGAGCTGGGTATAATAGCAAATCATCCGGGTGAGATTATCAGCACAGGTTGGTAGGCAAGATATGCTCCTGGCAGATCCAGAATTCCTTGACATCATATCTTTTTCTATGAGATAAAATCTAGGAACATATGGAAATAGGTAGGTCTAAAAACTATGAAAAAGATAAAAGAAATGAAGCATTCAATTCCAGCAAAATGGCCCAGCTTTACATATAATAGAGAAGAGCAGGGACCAATTTTTTAGAAAATAAGTTAAACTGCTAAAAATTCAACAAAATTTTCCATAAAAGATCAAGAGAACAACAAATAAAATAGAATACTAGAGGCATATACCACTTCTTTAGAAAGTTAGATGGCAGAAAAAGGTATTTATACTGTTATTAAAGAATCACAAGGGGCCAGCCCCGTGGCGTAGTGGTTGGGTTTGCACGCTTTGCTTCAGAGGGCTGTGATTCACAGGTTCGGATCCCTGGTGTAGACCTACGCACTGCTTATCAAGCCAGGCTGTGGCAGGCATCCCATATACAAAATAGAGGAAGATGGGAACAGATGCTAGCTCAGGGCCAGTCTTTCTCAGCAAAAAGAGAAAGATAGGCAACAGATGTTAGCTCAGGGCCAATCTTCCTCACACACACACAAAAAAACACAAAGAATCATGAGATATTCAATGCCTGGAAAATTCAAAAGATGAGGAGAGGAAACATTCTGAGGAAGAGCCCATGACAAGGAACGGTCCCCCATGGGAACCTCAGGGCTCAGGTTCAGCTGCATGGGCCCAGTTCCTTTATCTGCCAAGAGTGATCTCCAAGGGCATAGACAGGCAGAGGTGGGAACACCTGTCCAAGGAGGCAGGCAGTGCAGTCCCGACAACTCCATGGCAAGAGGCAGTGGGAGTGGCACAGGAGGAGTGCAGGCTGTGTCATCTGTCAGAGTCCCATCCTCAGCTCAGTCCTAGGAGGTCAGGGCCGCCGGGCTAAGAAGGGCACTGGAAATAGAGCTTTGATCATGCCAGATGGGAAAGAAACACACCTCAGTAAAATCCTGAGTTTACAGCCGCAGCTAGTGCAAATTTCTAATTTTTGCAAGAAAATTTGCAAAATACTGAGAGGAAGCAGTATGCATAGATGAGCTTTTCCCCAGCTTGATGAGTTCTCGCAATTAAACCTAAGTCCATACAATGGGAGAGACTGACTGCCATCACGGGGAGGTGGAAACAAAGATTGTCTCGATGTCCTTCTTCTGTCAGACATCACCTCATCTGCCCGGGTCTCGGGTGCGTGCGAACCGTGTGGTTCTAGACTGTATTAATTGCTGGGTTCCGTGGACATCATTTTTCTCAAGTTAACTGTGATGCCAACAGTGATTTGTTTATATATGTGTATATTATGCATGCATGCATGTGTGCATGTATATATGCACACGTTTGCATGTACATGTGTGTATATAGAAGTGCCTGTGTGTGCAAGTATGTATGTGTGCATGTTTGTGCATGTATATGTACGTGTGTGTGCATATGTGAGTATGCATGCATGCATGTGTGTATATACGCATTTGAGGGAAGTAAAGCTGATGGTGTGGTACATGTCCTATTAGCTCTCCTGATTGTTTAGAAAGTAAAGCAATGAGAGACCTGCATTATCTTGAATTGGTTGGGATTCTAAGGTCCTGAAGAAAGTACGGTTGGCAGAGACAGCCTGAGCTACAGCTGCTACCGGGAATCACCGTGAAGACTTTCTGGCTGAGGCTGAGAGAAGTAAAACCTAGGGAGGATTATTTTTGGTGTCTACTTTCTCCCTGGAAACCTGATAATGTACAGGAATTCACAATGGTCAAATTTGGAGCATTTTTACTTTGCTGGCATTGTATAATGGGAGTATTTTTAGTTGGTCTTTCAGTTACATTGTGTAGTGTCTGGAGATCTACACAGCTGAGAGGACAAGAGCTGGGGATTAGAACAAGACAGGAATTGTCAGCCTTGGAACAACCCTCTCCTGGAACAAACAAGAGTGCAGCGAACAACCATGCTGGTACAACTGACGTGTATCTGGAGTGATGCAGGCAAACCTGGATGTCAGAGCACTCATCTCATGAAAGCAGGAGCAAGGCTGATGGAGAAAACATTAAACTGCTGATTCCTCCATCCAGGGTCAACCACAAGCCTGTTGGAGAAAACAAAACTCCCAGGAATGTTCTTCATGCGTTGGATATTAACATGCGACACTTTGCCTAGAAGAACACCCCTGGCCTCTGGCCCCGGCCCCATACCCACTACCCCCAAAGGAGGTGTGGCTTTGATTGGTGAATTCCAAGAGGGCACTGAGCTTGTCTGTGTCATTCATGCCTTTCCTATCCTGGAGACAGCTGCCTATCCTGGAGGCATGCAGCCTGTACTCCCGCATTCAGTCAACCCTCCAGCCTGCAGGCGGAGGCCTGCTGCTTGGGAGGCCGAGTCAATTCAGGCAGATGGGGAGAGGGTGGGAAGGAGGGGGCGGGGGATTACTGGTCAGATCCCACCTGCATTCTCCACCTTAGGTTTGTCAGTAGTACAGAAAATATAATTGTGATCATCTGTCTGATTTCTGCAACTACTTCTCCACTGGTTCCAAACTTGGAGAAGAGACTGAAGTGTGTATTATTATTGCTGCTCCAACCTCAACTGTGGTAACAAGAAATTTTAGTGGATATGGCTAGATTGGTTGTGACTTATGAAGAGTGGTGGCTACAGCTTTCTCATTTCTATTCGAAACTCTGCTCCTCTGGCTCTCCCACCACTAAAATGCCCGGGACACATGCACCGGCTGGGTCATGATGTCTGCTTTTTCACTGGGTTTATCATTAAACTCAGCTCACAGTTACTCCTGGTTGGGGGAGGTGAGGAAAAAATGAAATCTACACCAATGCTTCATTCTAATCTATAGCTCCAAATTCCTCCTCCATAACCCTTTTCACTGCCACTAACCAAAACGAAACCCAAAAAAAAACTACGCAATACAAACTCCACTTCCTTCCTGGATGCTTCCCTCCTCACCCTAGTCACGAGCGTTTTTCTCCCTTCTGTGAACTCCTAGAGTTTTCAATGCTGCTATAATGACATTCACCATATTCTAACACACTGCAGTACCCATGGCTTATCTGCTACTTGACTGTAAGCTGTTCGAGGGCAAGAACATCATCCTATTTCCCCATGTCCTTAGGATAGTGACTTGCAAAGAGCACTTGATGCAAGTTTGTTAAATGAAGGAGTTTTACCTCCTGTCGAAAGTATTTGAAGAGCTCAGCATTACAGCTTTGTACATTCATCCTGTGGGGAATTATTCTTTACCACCCAGAAATTGTGAATTGCATTTTAGATGAAAGCTTTTGATTAAAACAGGCCTTGCTGGCAAGAGCACCTCATGTCACTGGCTGCAAGTGGTGCCAGGAAGCAAAAATGAGCCAGGTCCCATCCGGCTTTCGGATTTCAATAAACATCAATACTCATATGTTTAAAAACGGAAGCAAAATCCTTCAAAAGATCTTAAACTGTGTTGAAGTGAGGATGAAATATACTGCTGATCTGAGAGTTGGCATGGCAAACAGAATTTCTCAGCTCTTTGATCAGTGCTGAAATGGGCTGAGAGTCTTCCAATGGAAAATAACCATGTAGGTTATGCATTCGAGAGCCCTCCTTTATAGATGGGGAAACTGAGACCCAGGGAGGGTCAATGATGTGCTCAGTGACTGCACAGCCGATGAGAGGCTGATGTGGGTCAGAGCATACGTCCCCCTGGCCCCAGCTGAGATTGGGCTGTCAGGGACCAGGAATATCACTGCAGAGATTCAAAGTTCATCCAAATCTGGCTGCTGAGAGAGCCATTAACGGTCTTTGAGCATGAGATGCCGTGACCCATGTTGTAGGAAGAATGGTCTGGAGGTCGTGCCCAAGGCCTGGCAGAGCCAGAAAAGCAGGGGATAGGGAGGCCACTAGGGAGACCCTGGGCCAGGAGGAGGCAGATAATGAGGGTGTGACAATGGAGTGTGTGTTTTAGGGGACATATTGAGTAGACCAGCTGAGAGAGAATTTTATGGAAATAATTTGTTGGATAAACTGCTTTCTAAATAAAGTAAGGATTATTAATCCTTGTTATTCTTTGTTATACTTATTTTCCAGTGTCTCCTGCCAGATTTTCCCTCTGAGTAAGACATAAGAAAATGGTGACATTAGAGTTTTTGTTCACAACAAGGGAGAGGTGTCCTCTTTCATTCATCTCAGAGGAGGAAACAAAGAGGCCTGGATGCACAAAATAGAATGCATTCACACTTTGGAATATTATGCAGCTATGAAAAGACTGAGGTAGAGCTTCTGTAGTGATGTGGCATCATTCCAAGAACACATGTATTGTTCTGTGAATAATACAAGTCAGAGAACAACATTATAATACCAGCCCACTTATTTAAAAAACAAATAAGACAATATGAGTATGTGCATAACTCTGTTTTCATAAATACAAAGACAACCACCCGGACTCACCTCTAGAGGAAAAGGGAGCACGCCCTTGTTAACCTACTTTCATCTACACTGTTCAAATTTTTGCCAACAAGAATATATTTATATGATATTTTTTGTTAAAAAATAAATTTAGAAGCATGGTTACTATACCAATTACTTTTATATTGCAGACAAAAAGAAAATCTCTACCAAATTTCATTGGCTTGTGGAGATAAGGAAAAGCTAGAGAGAGAAAGTTTTGAGAAGATGTGGCTTTTAAAAAGTCAAGACGAGCAGGTCCAGGAGCCTGTAGCTGGGTGGGCCCTGGTGTGGCAAAGCACACACCTGTCAAAGAGCCTTCAGCTGCTGTCAGCACAACAAGCAGCACGCCCCAGCCAGCTGGCTTCGGAAGGTCCACGGATACGCCTGATATTGCCCTGCAGGGGCTTAGCCAGCGATTCTAAGGCAGGAGTTTAAAGAATTTATTGCACGGTCTAGTGTACAGTTTAAACAACAATGTCTACGTTTCTGTTTCTCTTCTTGATTTCCTATAATAAAAGTCCTTCCTTTTCATTAATTTGGCCTTAGACCAAATAAGACAACTTTTCCATAGTTAGCAGACTTAGTTCTAACTCAAGGAGCAGCTAAAATGATATTAAAATTTTCACCTCATTCTCCTTTCTCTTCATTCCTTCCTTTTTTCACTTATCAAAATGATTTGAGGTGTTACTGGTCTACTTTATTTTTGTTTTGAAAATTATTTGGACTCCTAAAAAAAGTGATCCAGCAATTAAATAGGTGATTATTTTTAAGATTAATTAAGGATTGCCGAGGGAACCATAATTTTATTTACATTTTATATATTACCCATAAACTACAGAAAAATCACAAACTAACTTGAAACTGTGGGAATATTGTTAACATAGATCCTAACCAATGCTGAATGTGCCCCGTTTTAAAATGAGAAAATAACCTTCAGCTCCTTTAAAATGTAGAGTTTGGCATTTTACTAAATTTCATAGGGAGAAAATGTAATGAGTCAATAAACCCAATTTGGAGGCTGGTTATTGTCACATAAATTAATTTGCCTGCTAAATGATCAGATTCACATCCACCTTTTTCCCCACCATCTGCCTCACAACAAAGTTGGCATTGTACTCCTTTGAGGACGGACTGTAAAAATGTCATTACTTAAAGGCTTATTATCCACCAAGTCATGTTAAACTGCAATTTCCCTGTGCTTGCTGGCTGACCAAGTAAAGGACACAGTTTGGAATTTTTCTTCAAAAACTTATCTACACCAGTGGTATACCTCGAGGCATTTCTGTTTACTGGGCTCCTGTCCAAAGGCGCGGTGCTGCCGCGTGACCTTGGACTCTTGCTTGGCAGGCCACCCCATTTAGTGGGAAGATGGCAGGCCACATTTCCATGGCTCGGTTCTGACTCGTCTCTCCAAACACTTGTGATCTGTGAAATCTCTCCTGACTGTCACACTGAGCGATCCCATCCCATTTCTCTGTGCAATCAGGCACCTGGCAGGCTCTGCCAAACAGAATGCTGGTCAGGGAGGGGTGCGCGGGAGCCAGAGTCCTCTCTAGCCAAGTTCTAAATATGACCCTAATGGAATCCAGAGGCCACGGGAGTCCTGACCAGGATCTTCATACAATCCTACTGTGATGGGAGAAGCGGAAATATGCTCAATAGAAAAAACATGGTAGCTATCAAAAAACTGTTTAATATTCAAAGGTTTTTAAAAGTTAGAAACAAAATCCAGAGCCACAGTAATTGCCTTTTTTTAAATAGCTAAGCTATAACACCCAGTAGGTAGGTAGGTAATGTGTTTTGTCTTTTTATTTTTTGCTCATCGTTCGTGTTCTTCTCCAGCAGTCATTTACACACCGGCTGTTCTGTGCTGTGTGACTCCTATAGTTTAAGCTTCACTACAATGATATGATGTGGAGTTCTTGCTGGATAACTTAAATTTTTTTGGCAATAAGTGACATGTAAATAATGGCAGTGACTCAAAAAATAGTTGATAATTATAAAACATGGGGAAAGGATGGTGAGGAATATGTTTTGACCTCAGATGTTCACAAATATATTATTAATCCACTAAAAATTTTGAGAGTTTACTATATGTTAAATACACAAAAACAAATACAGTATAAACGGAGATGGTCCATGCCCATAGCCCTCCTGGTCTAGGCTCTAGCCGGGACTTCAGACAAGTGAAAAATAATCTACTGTAGTATGTGATAAAAGAAAATATTATGTTAGGTACACTAAAGAAACAGAGTAAGGCTGTCACGAAAGGCCTCCTAGTGACCGGGCAAGGGGACTCCACGCAGGAGGATGCACGTGAGAAGAGGACAGAACACTGAAGCCCGCAGCAAGCTCCCCGGAGCCGCCAGCTCTAGAATGGGATGTGACTGGTGCATGCGCCGAGATATAGGCAGGAATTCAGTCCTCAGGAGTCTCAACCGCCATGCAAAGGATTTTAGAATTTGTCTAGTTGGGAGCCATGGAAGAATTGTATGCAGAAGAATAACACGATCAGGTATGAGTGTCAGAAGCTCATTTACTCCACCAGCATTGCAGCAAATGGGCTGGGATGGGGGCGAATGTGAGGTGTGGGAACCAGACTGGAGACTATTGTGGATTAACCCAGGCAGGAGACTGTGTGAGTCAGAAGCAGGCAGAAACAGCAGGAACAGAAGGAAGGGCAGGTTTAAGACACTGAGTAGGGACAATCCATAGAAATTGGTAAAAACAACAAACAGAGAGGCAAGGGAGATGACTCTCAGATGACTATAAATGACAACTCACTACCACAACGTGGAATGAATTTCTGTGGCCAATAAAGTCGTAAGAATTGAAAGCAATGAGAGACATCGATTACACAATTTACCTGAAGGACAGACAGTTAACTTTGTGGATGGGAAGCAATGGCATGCTCTTCCAACAGCATGAAGATGAAGCAGAAGGAAAATGACAGAAATCTAATCATCAAATGTTATTTATTGCTCAACCATCTGGAGAAGCATTGTGAGAAAACAGAACAAAAAAATGCTAAAGGGTGAGAAGGACATGGGGAAAGTGTGTTCAAGCCTTAATTTTTACATTTGGGTTAGAAAGCAATGAAAGGCAGACGAAACTTTGAAACATGCTAAATACGTCAGCTGTTAGTGGCAGTGGCAGTGGCAGGGATCCAGAGGTCAATTAGGAAAAGAAGAGGGTGACAAGGGCACACAGCGCTGGCCCCTCCTCTCCAGGCCCAAGTTGTTTCTCTGTGCTTGCCCTGTGCAGTGTCAGGCCTGAGTCAGCTGGGGATTCTTGTTTCCGTAAAACATCTGCTACTCGGTGAGTTTTCTCTGCGAGATTCTGAAACGTCTGGCTGCTCTGAGTGTTGGGACAGCTTAAGGGGAACTGAAAACATTTTAAACAATGAAAGACTGCCAAGTCAGCTTCCAAGTGTGGAGGGTTCTGGGCTGACAGGAAATTTGTCAGGTTAACTTAAATTGCGGAAACTTAAGTCATACTCCGAACATTGACCTTGAGACCTGTATTTTCTGAACCTGCTATCTTTATTCACTCCAACTCGGATAATTTCCAGACAGTCCTTTCACTTAATACCGCACAGACTCAGCTCGAGGGATTCATTTCCAGAAGAAATTAAAAATTCAGTCATGGCTTCACTGTTGTAGAGCTAAAGAGGATCCTGCCCAAGGTTCACACCAGAGAAGGCCCGAAGCGCATTCTACGTCGTGGCGTCATGGAGTCATCCAACCTTCCAGCCTAGCTTGAGTAGAGGAAAGCGCTATGAGAAGTGGAAAGTGTTACAGAAAACAGAGGAATTACGTTCACAAATTGTTGTTTGTATTCATAAAACACATCATCTGTCGGAAAGACACTCTGTGAATTATTTATGTGATTTGATCCCACTTTTCTATACAAATGATTCGAGTACTAACTCTGGCACTACATAGCGGTTTATCCTGTATTTTGTAAAAACATTTTAGTCCCTCATATAGTGATTGTTAGTGACAATGGCAAACACCCATCTGAATTAGTTGCCATCTGATTTTTATTTTATTCATATATACTCTCTAATTTTCAATAAAATAATAAAAAATTTGAGATGAGGCTGCCAGTTCAACAACATCATCAAACTTTTCCAAAACTTGGTGCTAAGTTATACACTGACTTCATTTAAAATTTGGTTCTATTTTAAGTCTGTTGAAAATTAGGCATATTTATTTCCTCTAGAAAAGAGCTCTCGATATCAAAACACCTTTTAGTAGTGTCGACTCATTTTTAATTTTGGAATAAGGTTAATTCTGACTATCTTAGAATAACATAGAAAATTAATTTTATTGTTCAGATTTTTTTCTAGATCAAATCTTTTCCTTCTCGATAAGTTGCATTTCTGATTGTGATTTCTGAATTTCTTTAAATATTATTAATCTCCCCCTTTTTCATAGTCTAATTCTTATTATTACCCTTCATTTTGACTTATTAATTTTCATTCTCTCCCATTTTTTCTATAGAGTCAAAAACTCCATTTCTAATATGCCTTTAAATACTATACTATTATTCAATAATAATAAAGTCAATGTTTGCTACAAAGATGATGGTATAGAATCAATACCTAAATCTATGAACATCTACATTTCAATTTTCTTCTTGAAAATTATGATAAATTTAAATACTAGTCAACTAAGAGGAGCTTGCTATTGGAATAGGATTTGCATTCCTTCAGCAGAGATAAAAAGATAAAAATTTGCATTCCTTCAACAGAGTAGTCAAATATCAGGGATATATTTAGTGCTGAATGAACACACACACACACACACACACAGGTCATCAGTTTACCCAAAGTACATTAGAAAGTTTAAAACCAACAGGTATTTGTCTCAGAGCTGGAGACGCCAGATCTATACCACACATTCATTATTCAGATCTGCACTAGCAATTCTGAACTGGTACTATTTAAATTGAATTCTGTTAACTCACTTTGATAATAGGATTACATAGCTGAATACTGTTTGCTCACCCCAGAAGCAAGTACAATTCACCATTCACAGCTCTTCTAACTTGAAAAATACACAGTGTTTCTAGGACCCAACAGCCATGACTATGTATTTCTTAAAGACTGTGGAAATATCTATTCTACTATTCTAAATAAAAGAGACACATTTTAAGACATAAATAATGTGAAAAGAATATCTAATGAAAAACAACTATTTGATTTTAAGAGACTCTGGAGCTCAGTCTGAAAAACCCAGAAAGTCATATTTGATTACCATCCCACTGCGATATTTTCATCTCCATCTTCTTATCACCATTTGTGATAAACGTAAATGCTTTTAAGAAAAAATTGTCTTAGCTGTTCCTTGCAAAATTAATATGGACCACTGTGTAACAATCCCAAAGGGTCCTTAAGGGGGCCAAAATAAACAGGTTGGGAAAAGCAGAGTCCATTCTCTTGAGTCTAATTTAAGGAGACTTTTCAAATAATTTATTAGTGTCTTGGGAGTTGGAAGACTGTAATCCTTTACTCCAAGGTGATCGTACATGCATAACCCCAAAGCTCTTTTTGTAGAGGTGACAGTAAGCCTCAAGAAGATGGGGCATCTCTATCTTTATAGCCTCTCTCCCCAGCCTAACAGTAGCTGGCGCATAGTTGATGCTCAATACATAGTTGCTGAATGACTGGATGAAAAGTTTTTAACGCTAATATAAGTTGAGAACTCAACGACAAGAAACGCCTCGGACAATTGCAGATGCCGTGAACATTTTGTATGCATCTCACATTCTCTTTATAGTGAATTCTACTTGATAATTATGGGTAAGGCTAAATATATGGTAAACACATTCACCAACGTAATCATAGACTATTCATTGCCCCAACCAGGAGTACGTGTTGCTCAAAAGGACCAAAGAGATCAATGGACAATGGACAACTGCAAACACATCATCGCAGAAGTCTGGGAATGGTGAAGATATCTGCTCCAAGTGCGAACCTAATGGATGAAATGCTAGCAACACCTGCTTGTATGGCTGAAAACATATTAGTGAGCTAGCCCACTGCATTAACGCACAACACACAGAACTAAATATAGAAGAACTTTGGAAATGCACAAGACGATTGGGTGCCAATGGGAGCCTGCAGATGGGCAGTTGACATTTTTGAGTCAGAAAATTATACTTGGGGGGGCCGGCCCCATGGCTTAGCAGTTAAGTGTGTGCTCCGCTACTGGTGGCCCGGGTTCGGACCCCGGGTGCGCACCGACACACCGCTTCTCCAGCCATGCTGAGGCGGCGTCCCACATACAGCAACTAGAAGGATGTGCAACTATGACATACAACTATCTGCTGGGGCTTTGGGGAAAAAACGGAGGAGGACTGGCAATAGGTGTCAGCTCAGAGCTGGTCTTTCGCAGCAAAAAGAGGAGGATTGGCATGGATGTTAGCTTAGGGCTGCTCTTCCTCACCAAAAAAAAAAAAAGAAAAAGAAAATTATTCTTGGGCCTCCTGCCAGGTGGACCCCCTAATGTAACTTTTTTCTGAATCCTCTAAAAATTGAGCTTTCTACCTTTCTTTCTGCACCTTGCCTTTCTCAAGGAACACTCTGCCTTCCTTCTCTAAAGATTGACTGAGTGTTTCTCCAGTTCCCTTTCTCCTTTCTGTCTCTGAAAACAGAAACACACTGTGTTAGTTTGGCTTTTACTACGATTTTACCAAAAGGCTACAAGGAATTTGGAAAGTAGCAAGCATGGGGGAAGTTTCAAAGGCTCAGGAAACCACCTGAAAATAACCAGCCTGTGCTCTTTTGTGTGCACACACGGCTCTGAGCGCTCTCCGTGGATCAGCACGTCCAATCCTCAGGTGCTATCACGATCAGTCCTGTTTCTAAAGTGAGGAAAGCACATTTTGGATAGCAGTTATCCCATTACCTGTATTATAATGTTTTCTTTGACTCCCTTCCACAAGGTCTGAAAGTTTCTCCACCATGAAACTATTTCTTCTTTGATTCCTGAAGTTCATCAATCTACTCTCACACTCCATTAAACATTCTCTTCATATCTTATCTTTCTCTGTGTGAGATAGGGAGGAAATAGAACTTACTGAGCATTGTCCTAGTTGCTTTACATAAATTTTCTTATTTAATTCTCATAGAAAACTGAGGAAGTACTTTCCCCCAGTTCATAGAAGAAGAAAATGAGACTTGGAGACATTACACAGTCTCCCCAAGTCAGAGAATCTGCATGTAGCAGTGAGGACTGGGTCCCACACTTTTGCATCTTTCCACACTGCCCGCCTTTCAGGCAAGGAGTTCGTGAGAAATGATGCAGCCACAACGAAAGATCAGTAGGAGAGAAGAAGGCAAACAGCCCTGTAAATTCAGACAGGAGGCCAGTTGCCCAGGGACCAAAGTCCAGAGGCCTGGACCCAGCAGGAAGAGTAATAGGGTCCAGGTATGAACATGGATGTCGTGTCCTGATTCCGACGGCACTGGCAGGGCTGAGCTGGGGACCGTTGCCCCTGAGTGTCAGGCCTCAACTGAGCGGGCTGCTGGTAGTCACATTTTTCCATGCCTGTCTTGCAGGTCACTTCAGCGAGCCCCTTCAGATGCCCTCTTCACCCTCTCCCTGGCCGCCGCCCCCCCCCCCAAGCCCTGCACTCCTCCAGGAGCTGCTGAGTCCCAGCAGGACATGAGACCAGAAGAACGAAATCCAGCTTTTGCTCGCGGGCCCCTCCCCAGCCTGCCGGTGGAGTCTCCCCACTTACATCCCAGTTCCCCTTCATGCAACTGGCTGTATACACTTTCCTTCAAGTCTGGGATCAGCCCTTGCTGATACCCAGCCCACTCCTTCGTAAGGAGCCCTTTATTAAACCTTCCTAAAATGGTCCTCATCGGAGCACACCGTCTGACCCCTGCTGATTCCCTGACTGATACACACATACTACTACAAAACCAGTTTGAGGAATATTTGTATCATAGATTCCTAATTTAAGAAATTATAGAAAATATAGAAAAATTATTTTTAAAAATATAAGAAATTATTTGTTGTCGCTTTTAGTGCCCTCAGGTCAATCCAACTCCTAACGACTCTCTGTCCAGCAGAGTGGAAGCCGGCTGGGTCTTTCTGCCCCATCCTCTCACCTTCCAGTGCTTTCAGACGATGCTCCGCTGCTATTCACAGGGTTTTCATGGCCAATTTTTTGGAAGTGGTGGCCAGGTCCTTCTTCCTAGTCTGTCTGAGTCTGGAAGCTCTGCTGAAACCTGTCCACCATGGGTGACCCTGCTGGTATTTGAAATACCGGTGGCAGAGCTTTCAGCATCACAGCAACACGCAGCCCCCACAGTATGACAGCCCATAGACTTGGTGTGGTTCCCTGACCGGGAATCTAACCCGAACCACCATGGTGAGAGTGAGTGCTGAATCATAACCACTCAACCACCACGGCTGACATGAGAAATTATACTTGACTGAAAACTATATCTATTTAAAATTAATTCTTGAGCCATCAAAGTGATGCATTTACATGACATTAAAAAGCCCAACAGTTCACCCCTGCCTCCCCTTTCTCCACTCTCAGGCATCCTTCTCACAAGCTACCACATTCAATTCATTTAGCTGTTTCCTCAACATTCTCCTCCTTATTTCTAGATTTAGAGATTGTCTAAAATGTCCTGTTTGTTTGTTTAGATATGGTCCACGGACAGGTGGGTGTGAAGGGCAGGGACTTAGTCTCTCTCCTGGCTCCCCTATTTCTCCCACTTTCCTCCCAATATCAGCACATCACCATGTTTCTTATTAATGTTGTGTGTAAATACTATTGACGTCCTGTAAGTACTTCTTCACTACTGAGCCAACCAGTGTACCATAAATACACTTTCTTTTCTGTGCAATTATATTAATTGATGATTTTCTTCATTAGCTTGATTTTTCTACATCCCTATCATTAATTTTTCTTAAACTTCCCAACAGTATCGTTTAAACACTCTGAACACGATTTTCTACGTGGCCCAACACGACCCGTGGTTTATCAGTTGCAGCTGTCTCCTCCCTGGAGGCCCCTTCTTAGGCTCCCATAGAAACCGGGCGCCCAGCTCCACTGCACAGTTGTCCCCTGGGGCTCCTGTCCCCTCCTCGGCATCACGCCGCCTGTTCCCTAGAACCCACATCTTACCCCACACTGACTTATTTATACCTTCGCATCGGGGATCACACCCTCTTTCCTGCGGAAGTGTATTTGAGTGGTAAACTTGCTGAGAACTCCCTTCTATGGAGTTGTCTGTGCTCTACCCTCATGGGGTAGGTTTATTTTTCTTTGTAATGTAAGAGTAATGTAATGTAATGTAATGTCATTCTCGATCCCAGTGCGATTCAGCAGTATCAGAGCATTCTGATCTTCTGCCTTTGCTGTTAGCATTTATTTTAATCTCACAATAGATTTAGACTCTTCTCTCTATTGCTCATTGTCTTGGAAATTCAGGTTAATGGGAGGAGAGGCATTTCACCTAGACACAGTTTTTTGAAAAACACTGCACTTAGAAAAGTTTTTTTCTCTCTTCTACTTTTTCTCTTTTAATGAAATTCTTTAAAAGACATTAGAACTCACAGACTATTTTTCTTACTTTCTTATCTTTCCTCACCCATTTTTCATTTTTTTACCATTTTATATCATTTCTTCTGGTAGGTTCTCTCCACTATATCTTCCAAATCTTCGACTGAGTTTTTTAGTTTCAGTTCTCACATATTTTATTATCCAGAGTTCTTTCTTGTTACCTCTTTGTGCCTTCTGATATTTTTTCTTGAATAAAATGTGATGTCTTTTTTCTCTGAGTATTAAGTATAGTTTTATTGTTTCATTCTAATATCTTTATTATCATTTTCCCACTGAGTTCCTTTATTTTCTTCCATTTTGTTTCTTCCCTTTTTTAAATCATTGACTTGATGACTTTATTGCCAGCGATTGTTAGCTATTAATTTGTAATTAAGAATGAGACATTTAAAAACCTACAGGAACCTCTTCACGCCGGGCAAGACTTGTAAGTGGTGGGCTTCCTTGACGACGAATTGGCTGGGGAGCCGGGGGCCTCCCAGGTCCCTTCTCTGGGGCGTTTTCTCTGAGGCTGTTCGGTTTCTCCAGAGAAGCGTCACCCAGTGTCCCATAAGGAAGGGAAGACCAGGAGCCAGTCCGGGGAGGAGTATGAACATCTCACCACTCACCTGTAGAATTCTCTCAGTTCTGCTTTCTTCAACTTATCCCCAGCCTCCCTTTGCCGAGCCTGGTGAGTTTGGGTCCAATGTGGCTCATTTTCACCAGAGAATAAACCTCTAATGTCCTTGTGGGAAAGGGTGCCTGTGGAGCAGAGCAGAGGAGCGGGAGAGTCTGGGGTCCAGCTGCTACACCCACTCCAGATGCTCCTCCTGTTCGCAGGCCCAGCCTTCCTCCTCGCCTGGGGCCCCCTCCTCGCCTGGGACCCCCTCCTCGTCGCCTGGGACCCCCCCCCCCCCCGCCTGGGACCCCGCCCTCGCCTGGGACCCCCTCCTCGTCGCCTGGGACCCCCCCCTCGCCTGGGACCCCGCCCTCGCCTGGGACCCCCTCCTCGCCTGGGACCCCCTCCTCCTCGCCTGGGACCCCCTCCTCGTCGCCTGGGACCCCCTCCTCGCCTGGGACGCCCTCCTCGCCTGGGACGCCCTCCTCGTCGCCTGGGACCCCCCCCCCTCGCCTGGGACGCCCTCCTCGCCTGGGACCCCCTCCTCGTCGCCTGGGACCCCCCCCCCTCGCCTGGGACGCCCTCCTCGCCTGGGACCCCCTCCTCGCCTGGGACGCCCTCCTCGCCTGGGACCCCCTCCTCGTCGCCTGGGACCCCCCCCCCTCGCCTGGGACCCCGCCCTAGCCTGGGACCCCCTCCTCGCCTGGGACCCCCTCCTCGTCGCCTGGGACCCCCTCCTCGTCGCCTGGGACCCCCTCCTCGCCTGGGACCCCCTCCTCGCCTGGGACGCCCTCCTCGTCGCCTGGGACCCCCTCCTCGCCTGGGACGCCCTCCTCGCCTGGGACGCCCTCCTCGTCGCCTGGGACCCCCCCCCCTCGCCTGGGACCCCCCCCCTCCTCGCCTGGGACCCCCTCCTCGCCTGGGACGCCCTCCTCGCCTGGGACCCCCTCCTCGTCGCCTGGGACCCCCTCCTCGCCTGGGACCCCCCTCCTCCTCGCCTGGGACCCCCTCCTCGTCGCCTGGGACCCCCTCCTCGCCTGGGACACCCTCCTCGCCTGGGACCCCCCTCCTCGTCGCCTGGGACCCCCCCTCCTCGCCTGGGACGCCCTCCTCTGAGGCAGGGCTGGCCTGTGCTCCGCAGCAGCCTCTCCGCAGGCACCGCCGGTTCTGCGTCTGCTCTGCGAGCCCGGATTCAGCTCCCTCTGCTCTCCGTGATGCGCAAATGTGCTTTCACCACTCATCACTCATTCTCCTGACGAAGAATAGACTAAAAGCGGCCTTCGTTCACTTTGAGTTTGTGGACTTCTCCTTCGCTGTGGTGTGGAAGAAGCCAGAGTGCAACTTCACCTGGTAGCGGCTGCGCAGCACCCACATCGCGGATGACTGTTGTCCAAAAGCTTTGTCCCTCCATTTCAAACTTTGCCTTTTATTTCTAGGTGAAGAGAAGGAATCTATGAATCTTGTCTTCAATTCAAGTGAAAATATTAGAATTTAATATGATTCATGTGGAGATGTTTGTTGCACATTTTTTATTATTCTGAGGGATTAAATAATTATTTTTCCTTTTTTGTTTCATAGCACATCTTTGCATTGAGCCATTCTTCAAGATAGTGGAGGAAAAACATGCGGAGAGGAAGCTGTGCTTAGCCAAAGGCCAATACTCAATATTTTGACTGGACGCACAGGAGAAACGCGGTAGAGCTGTCACAAAGGAGACCCAAAAGCTGGCAGTCACAGTAAATGAAACTTCTGTATTTTTTGTCTGAATATGAATAGCATTGCCATTTCCTTGGCTAAGGATTTCCCTGGGCCCTAAGCTGTTAGATATTTGTGGAAAGCTATTCACCTGGATGCATGTGGCTTTACTGACACAATTCCTATCAACCTGCTTGAGTGACAGAGAGCTCAGTGTCCCTAAAAGACGCTAAAAATTTTCCAAGAAATTATTCTTCTCCAGCTTGAAGCTGGCTAGAGAAAGCCCTAAAACAAAACCAAAGAACAACAAAAACCTTGTCTCTTAACTACTCAACTTTTATTCACATTCTCTTCTTCTTGTGAAAAACGTGAATCATGTAATGAACAAGACACGTAACTGGAGTTTAGATGGGCAGGGATCATAGCTTGTCTTGGGCCGTATTTTAGCTGAGTGAGGTACCCTGCCTTTGAGTCTCAATTTCCTCTGCAAAAAAGAATAGCAAACTATGAGAGCTAGGCATTGAGAAGATGCAATGAAAACAGCCTAGAAGCACAAAGCCCAGCTATGATGTGTGTGAGGATGTGATGCCCAATTTTATGTGTCAACTTGGCTGAGCCATGGGTGCCCAGATATTTGGTCAGACTTTATTCTGGGTTGTCTGTGAGATTAATATTTAAGTGAGTAGACTGGGTAAAGCAGATTGCCCTCCCTAATGTGGATGGGCCTCATCCAATCAGTTGAAGCCCTGACTAGAGCAAAAGTCTGACCCTCCCCCAAGTAAGGAAGAATTCTGGTGCCATTTGCGACATCATGGATGGACCTTGAGGGTATTATGCTAAGCGAAATAAACCAGACAGAGAAAGACAAACACTGTATGATTTCACTCATATGTGGAAGATAAACAAACACAGGGATAAGGAGAACAGAACAGTGGTTACCGGGGGTGGGGGGGAGACAAAAGGGGTAAAGGGGCACATATGTATGGTGATGGATACAAACTAGACAAGTGGTGGTGAGCACAATGCAGTCTATATAGAAACTGATATATCGTAATGTACACCTGAAATTTACACAGTTATAAGCCAATATGGCCTCAATAAAATAATTTCCAAAAAAAAAAAAAGAAAGAATTCTCCTGCCTGACGGTCCTCAAACCGGACATCGGCTCTTCCTGGTTCCACCGCAGCTTCCGCCTGTCAGACTAGACCTGGGACGTCAGGTGTCAGCTCTGCCTGTGTCCCGTTGGCCAGCCCCCATGACCCTGAGCCGGCTCCTTATGATAAATCTCTTCGCCTGTCTGTCCATGCATCCTATTCGTCTGTCTCTGTGGAGAACCCTAATACACAGGGTTAGTATTACTGACCATCCTCATCCCTGGTGTCTTGACCACGGTCACTGAGGGCTCCACCACCTGGGCAGTGTGGCTGAGTGACCACAGCTACAGCTTGGAATCCCCAGGGCAGCATCACAAAGTACACAGACCTGGGTCTCTCCGAATCTCCAGGCATGAGCCCAGCATTGGAGGGGGAAAGCTCTGCTTGTAGATCATCACCTGCAAAATTTCGCAGGATGACACGACCCGGGAAGTCTGGGGCCTGGTTAACTCAGCAGCACTGGAGGGCCTGCTCTTCCCAGGGTGCCTGGCACAGTAAGTACCTTATTCTTTCATTTAGCAAAAATGCATCGAGTGCCTCCTGTGTGGCAGTCCCTGTCCTAGGTTCTGGGAAACAACATCTACCTAAAGACAGAGGCCCTTCTCTCACGGGGCTCACACTGTGAGGGGATGGAGGGAGCATGCATGTCAGATGGCCATCAGATGGAGGGGGCCCAGCTAGGGAGGGTGTCAGGGAAGGGGTTGCTGGTAAGGTAGCATTTCCTCAGAGTCTAAAAGAAACAAGAGAACCAGTCAGGCAAAGGTGAGAAGAAAAGCAGAGGAACTCGCAAGTGCCAAGGCCTTGGGGTGGGAACATGCTTGGGCTGTTCAAGGCACAAGGAGGAGGCCAAGGAGGCTGAAGCAGAGGCAGCGGCGGTGAGATTGGTGGGCAGCCGTCCAAGCCACAGCCAGGGGCCAGCCCAGGGGCACTGGTAGGTCATGGTGAGGGCTTTGGATTTTTCTCCAAGTGAGAACAGGGTTGGCTGGAGGGTTTGAGTGGAAGAGGGATAATAGCTTATTTGAGTCACTCAGGGTCCTGATGAATATTAGCCTAAAGGGAGAGGGGGCAAAAATAGTTATTATGATCATTATTATATTGTCATCATTATTATAAGTATTTCCATTAATATTATAGTTATTACTACTAAAATGAAGAACTACATTTGGCATACAGAAGACCACACAAAAAAACAAAGATAAAAAATAAATCGTAACTACGTGGGGTGATAGATGTGTTAACTAACCTTATTGAGTTAATTATTTCACAATATATGCATATATCAAATCATTACATTGTACACCTTAAACTTACACAGTGTTATATGGCAATTATATTTCAATAAAGCTAGGAAAAAATAAAATAAAATAACTGTTTTAAAAATTAAATAAATAAATGCTCTAAGAGGAGTGACTGGAATGCGCAGCTCTGAGCCGGTGCTTCTGCACCTGAGTGGGTCTCAGAAGCCCCTGGAGGCCCTGTGAACACACAGATTCCTTCCCCCAGCCCCAGAGCTCGGACTCCGTCCATGTGGAGCAGGGCCGGGAATGTGGATTCTCACCAGCTCCCAGGGGCTGCTGCTGCTGCTGGCGCATCCACACAGGGAGCCTCGTCTCGATGACATTCATCTACACGGCTTTCACTGTACCTCATGTCCTGCTAGAGTTTGTACGCTCGGTATTGACGGTACTTTTAGTTGCATTCTCTGTCAATGTCTGTATTTAATCTCTGCTTACATATTCTAACTCAGTCATTCAATAAATATTTGAGAGTTTGCTATACACTAGGCTCTGTGATAGGCACTAGGAATGAAATTATAATTTCTTAAGATCAATCGTAGAACCAGAGAATGTCCTAGGAGAAAAGACAGGAAAGAGGGTTTAGCTGAAGGAGATCATAAGGTGGTTGAAATGTGAGTGCTATTAAGTGAATACTTGACTGTAGGCAAACAATGATTGCTGATGGACAAAGATTATGTTACATTTTTACAGGGTTTAGCACTCCCGAGAGAACCCAGGATCTCATTTGATTTGTACAGTGTAGGAGAGATTCGGTTTATTTGGCAGATGAGGAAAAGGTGTAGACAGGAAAACCAATTTCCCAAAGACACAAAGACAATGAAGGAGCCTGGCCTGGGACACAGGTGCCCTGGTTGACACTCAAGTGTGTTTTCCCCTATACGTCTATACGTTGCTGCCCCTCTAGAATGACAGTGATGAGGCCTGAGATTACATTTTAACACAGAGAATGAAAGCCAACTGAAATCGCAGGTCAATATTATCAGTTATGATTTCATTTTTTCCATGCAATTCTATTACATTCTGCCTCAAAAATCTCCTTTAAAATATCTCTTAAATATATATCCCTTACTGTGTATACCCATTAAGATGAAGCAATGGGAATATTGGAGGTTATTGCAAACCAAAATAAAGCGAAGAGCCACTGTACCTGTTTAGGACACTGTCAACCTTCAGATACATGGACTGCACACTTTAGGAAACAGTTGATGTTCCCTTTGAAATACACACTCTGAACACTAAAATATCCCCATGGTAAGATTTTTTTTAATAAGGAAATGTTTGTTAAAAGAATAAATGAGAAGTAAATAAACTCCTTACTTCATAAAGTCCTTTGCTATTTGAAAAACAGTTTCATTTCCTTTTTTTAAAAAAAATTGCTGTCACAGCAAGACTATAAAAAAGTGTGTCTACTTCTCCAAAGAAGATATACAGATGGCCAATAGGCATATGAAAAAGTGTTCAACATCACTAATCATCAGGGAAATGCAAATCAAAACAACACTAAGATATCACCTCACGCCTGTTAGAATGGCTATAATCACCAAGACAAAAAATAACAAATGCTGGAGAGGATGTGGAGAAACAGGAACCCTCATACACAGCTGGTGGGAATGCAAACTGGTGCAGCCTCTATGGAAAATGGTATGGAGATTCCTCAAACAATTAAAAATAGAAATACCCTGTGATCCAGCTATCCCACTACTGGGAATATATCCAACGAACCTGAAATCAACAATCCAAAGAGGCTTATGCACCCCTATGTTCACTGCAGCATTATTCACTATAGGCAAGAAGTGGAAGCAACCCAGTGTCCCTCGACTGATGATCGGATCAAGAAAACGTGGTATATATATACAAAGGAATACTACTCAGCCATAAAAATGACAAAATTGTCCCATTTGCAACAACATGGATGGACCTGGAGGGTATTATGTTAAGTGAAATAAGCCAGAAAGAGAAAGACAAACATCACATGATTTCACTTATATGTGGAATATAAACCAACACATGGTCAGAAAGAACTGTATTGTGGTTACCAGGGGCAAAGGGGGTGGGGGTGGGCACAAGGGGTGAAGGGAGACATGTATATGGTGATAGACAAACAAAAATGTACAGCCAAAATTTCACAATGTTATAAACTACTAAGACATCAAAAAAAAAAAGAAAAAGTGTGTCTAGCAGTTTTATCATTGTGGCTTTACAGATGAGCAAGTCAGGGCTCAGGACGGCTGGCAGGCCGCCCCGTCACGGGCCCGTCTGCCTTAGACGCCCTCATTGTGTGGTGGGCTGAGCACAGCTACTTGGCTGTGATTGACATGATGCTGAGATTAAAGCATTTTCCCTTTAATGCACATTTCCTTAAATGTGTTAGCTGGGATTCTCTGGTTATAGGAAAGAGGAACCCACTCTGCATGGCAAGTAGAAAGGGACTTATTACAAGGCCCTCGGGCGATTCTCAGAGTGGAAGGGACACTGCAGAACTAGGCTTTGGGCTGAGTGGAGCCAAGGGCTGCTCTGGACACCTGGACAGCAGGGATGAGTAGACACCTGGACATGTGGGAACAGAGTCTGGGATGGATAGAGAGTCTCGTTGACCTAGAAGATCACCACTGATTGCACAGGACCTGAAGGGGACCCCTTGATTTACAGTCCTAGTAGGGCCGTGATAGTGTGGAGGAGTTAAATCCTCAGCACAAAATGTGGGTGCTGTGACCTAAGGGGAACAGACACTGGGCAGGCAAAATGACATCCATCCACTCTCCCTGCTTCACAGCTCTGGCTTATTCTTCATGATGCTGAATGCAAAGTCGTCCAAGCTAATCTGTGCAATTTCCCAGTGCATCTCATTCCTAACAAGTGGGAAAATATGGTTTAATGAATGTAGAGTTGGGTAAAATCCCAAAGAAGTTGGAATTTCCAAGCCAACAGGAATAACTCTTTTATAATTGTCGCAGTTTTCTCCAAGAGAATACAGCTATCAGAGCTGAATAGAACATTAGGAGCTCTGTAATTAATGGTCTGAATTAGGTTTGATTTTGTATTTAACGAAATTTTGAATGATTGAGGACCTCTGAGTTATAAATTCTGAGTTTAAAGGATAGAAGCCAGTTGTTTCATCCTGAAATTATTTTGTACAAGTAAATCAAGGAAGTAGAATTTGGGTTTCTGGTTTGTCTCCCTAATCAGAAATAAAATTGAAACTATGTTATTACAAAATGATGAGATGAGATTTTCTTACTGTTGTGAGACTTGTACCTCATGTCCTGCTAGGGTTTATATACTTGATATTAATAGAATATATCATAAATATTTTAGTCGTATTCTCTGTCAATTCCTATATTTAATCTCTGCTTACATGTTCTGTCATACATTCAATAAATATTTGAGAGTTTACTCGATGCAGGGCTCTGTGCTAGGTGCTAGGAGACAAAGACACAGGGACGAGTGGAACCTTAGGGAGATCATAATCTAGCCAATACGAGTGGAGAACAACGATGCGTCTATGGATTGCCTCTTCTGTGACAACAGCACCCCGAAGTAAACGTGATTATTCCCATTGCAGTGAAGAGTTGTGCCCGAGACCGCAGAGCTGAAAGTGGCAGTGCTAGAATTCAAACTTTGTGCTCCAAATCCTGTGCTATTTTAATAAGACAAAGCTTCCGCAGAGAAGCTAGATATATAAACAGTGCACACGATCTGATAAACACTGTACGAGGTTGAACACTCAGCTATGGGACCACAGAAGAGTGCACAATTCATTCTACCTGGAGAGATGGTGACATTTGACTTGTCCTTTGAAGGATATGTAACATTGTGCCATTCAAAGAAGGGAAGAAAAGATAGTTCATATAGAAAAAATATTAGCAAAACGAACTGAGACTTAAAATGCACAGAGTTTTCATGGAATGATAAATAGTCACATGGTAGGCTATATGCTGAAAGCTGAGCCTGAAGATGATGCTGAAAAGACAAGCGGAGCCAGTCACGAAGGTCACAAAAGCCACCCAAATTAGTTTCACGTTCCTTCTTGCTGGCTTGTTTTTTAAGCAGAAAAATGCTCAGAGCTGTGCTTTGTAAAAATATCACTGGCCGCGTGGAGAACAGATAGAAAGGGGAGAAGCTGGAGTGAAGAGGAGCAGAGTGAGGAGAGACTGGGGGTCTGAGGACTGAGATGGAAAGCAGGAAACCCATCAAAGCAATGGGGGAGGCAGAGCACCCCAGGGTTTCTGTCCCAGGGCCCGAGGAGGGTGGTGGGTGGTAAAGCCGTCCATTCTTGGACTGTCAGGAATATTACATGAGGAAAGAGCACGTTCTCATTCTAGTTATGCTTGCTCAATATACTCGGTATCCTCAAAATACTGATGACTGTGGCTGAATGTGGCCATTTGACAGGAACCATAACCTGATGTTTCCGTTTTCCCAATGTGGAAGATATAGATATAACAGGCCTGGGAGGTCTATACATGTAGTTATATATTAGTTATAATTAATTCTTTTAATTCAGAATGCAAAGTGCATCCGTTCTCAATATTGATGGTGAGAAATATCAATCAAGTACAAAATTCTGTATATTAATGACACCATTATAACCACAACGGGTGCAAAAATAATGCTCCTGGGCCAGCCCTGTGGCTTGGCGGTTAAGTGCGTGCGCTCCGACGCTGGCAGCCCAGGTTCGGGTCCCTGGCGCGCACGGACGCACCGCTTCTCCGGCCATGCTGGGGCTGCGTCCCACATACAGCAACTAGAAGAATGTGCAACTATGACATACAACTATCTACTGGGGCTTTGGGGAAATAAATAAATAAATAAACAAAATGTAAAAAAAATAAAATAATAATGCTCCTAATTTTATAACTTTAGTTTCTTTTCATTCTAATTTTCAGATGTAATTTTATAGTTTTTAGAAAAATATATATATATATATACACATACCATTCTGTAATATATCTATTTTTTTTCTGAATCACACTTAATTCAGTGAAAACATAAGACAACCTAATATCTTACCCAAAATCTTAGAGCAGACTTAATGGAGAAAGGGAATGCTGAGGGAAGCCAGTGTGGCTCAGAACCGAGAACTTCCAGGGCAGTCGGAGAGCAGAGAAAGCAGATGCCAAGAGGGAAAGGAGGGGATGACAACATGAAAAAGAAGCGTTTTAGAAATACATATTTAGGCATCTGCCCTTTCAGAAATATTTTCACCAAATATGTTTTTCACTTCTAAACTACATTTTATAAGATGGTTCATATGCCAGATATCCCAAATCCTGAGTCCTGAGTACCATATTACAATGTATGAGTCAGTACCAGAAACTCACAATCACATCCATGTGGTGAAAATACGATAGAAATATTTAACTATCATAACAGTGCTTAAATTAGATTGACATCTTCCATTCATTTGCCATCAGATAGAATCTCTTTCTTCCCACTTCCTGTCAGCGAAATCACAACTCTAGATCCTTTACTCTCTAGGAAAATGTCTGAGGGTATTTTTTCTTATGGAAGTATGCTGACATCTGTTAAATATGGGTGGTAAGCTCCTACTACGTTTTTTACTGTTTTTTGAGTATTTTAAATATGCAATAGTTATTTTTTTAAATGACAAATATTAAAAAGGAATATGATTCATTTCATGAAATGGTGCTGAATGATACAAAAATTTGGGAAAAAGAAGTTGTCAGAAGAGGATCCTCACTTTGGTCTGTGTAGTGTCCTACCCCTAGACAGTCAGAGACGTTCTGTGACAGTACGGCCTGGCACGAACCCCGTTTCTCTAAACGCTCCTGCAATGCCAGGAAGGAGGACAAGCCTTGTTAAGGCTTGAGATGTCTAACTTCTGAGATGCTTTTCCATTTGTTTTCTTGAATGCGTAGCACTGGGGATCCTGGGTGAGGGGCTGAAACTTTCACTAAACTAAAGTGATGACTGGGCAAAACACACATTTCTATCTTACTTCTACAGCATGAAATCGGATGCCTTATCAGAGTAGTTTCCTCTTTTTTCCTTTTTGTTCTGTTCTAGCTAATATGATTAGTGCATTGAAGATGTCAGAGAGACTCAAGAAAAATTATTAGAAGAGAATATGTTTTATTTTCAAAACTTTGGTTGAATTTTTTATAGAAATAAACATTAAATAAACCATATACAAAAATCTGGGTTGTTATTTTTCAGGTGTATTCTGTCATATTCATTAAGATGTAATGTAAGATGCATTGACAAAATCTGACCAGCAGAAAGAAGCAGTATTTGAAGCCATTTTATGAAAGATTAGTGCATAGCTTTAAGTTGTCCTTAAATATATAAAAGTACTCTACTGTAAAATAAACTGTCCACCTAGCATCCCAAATGCTCTTTTTTAAAGAAAAGACAGATCATAGCATTCGTCTGTTCAAGCCCTGGAATGGCTTCCTAGCTCCTCAGAGGAATTGCCCAAGTTCTTAGAAATGCACCCCTGACATCCAGGAGCTGGCCCAGCACGCACAGATAAGCCTGAGCGTTCTCCTGTTGAACACAAACCATTTTACAGAACACCAGCATCAGATAAGGCCATTGTGCCACCAAGATCCATCAACACAAAAGCAAGCGCACTCTGTCCTTGTGTCGGAGCACAATCTGGACAGCAACATGTTCAAACCACAAAGTGACCAAACATCCCCCTCTCCTGACTGGGACCTGTAACTGCAGCTTCTTTATAACTCACAGCTGTAGCCTTTCTTCTCGTCAGTATAAATAAGACGAGATTTATGAAGATAGCCAATCATAGAGCGCCCCTGCCTCCTGACAATATCAATCCTTGGCAAAACCCCTACTTCTCTGAACTCTTCCCCCAAATCACCTAACACAAGCCCAAATCCTATAATCATTTCTCTCCAACACTCTCCTACAGGGACGTGCATGCAGGTGTGCCTTCTTCCAGGCTGCAGTGAGCAATGAATCCCACTTCCTCAACCACAGGTGTGTTCCTGGTGGGCTTGGTATTTCCCCAATAGGATGTGGCTTTTATCCTTTTGCTATTCGATTCAAAAACTCAAAAAATGGCTCCTGATCCCTTTTTCATCTAATTTAATGAAATCTTGTAAAGTATTGAATATTGTTGGAGACAAGACCACAGACATCACATTGAAAATCTACACTGTCATTTACTGAGAACCGCTTTGCAAGATGAAAGAGATTATTCCCTCACAGGAAGTTGGGTGGTCACAACCCTGGTTCTTGAAGACACCAAACCGTGGGCGTTCTGACAGCTAAGACCAGCTCCCAGGAACGCAGGGCGACAGGCCTGAGCCTCAGGAGCGAGGAAAGGGCGTCTTGTTATCACAGCTGGGCAAACTTCAAAAAGACTGTTTAGAAAGAAGCACAATGTTTGTCTAGAAAACTTAATATTGAAGATTATCATTTATTTTGCTGGGATTTTAACTTTCTTTTTCTAACAATCAACATGTAGCACTGAGTGATTATGAGGGAGCTTCTATCTTTATTAACGTGTCTACAAAAATGTAGAGACTCGTCTTCATGTTCTGGATTCCTGTTTTGTAAATATTTTGCTCTCTGTGATGGCCCTATGCTATTATTAGCATCTCTCTCAAGATATTAGGCTGAGGCTCATTATTACATTTATAAATAAATTTTTCAAATTTTTCTTATTGATAATCTCAATTTTTGTGTGATTTATTGTCAGATCTAATTAGGTTTTTTTGTTTTCGTGTTTTGTTGTTGTTTCTTTTTTTCTTGCTGTGACTGATAAAAGGCTTCTCTTGGTTATAAGTCGTCTCAAGCTGCTCCATGTCCATGTATCTGTTTCCTTCCGTCACTTTATTAACAGGACAAAAAAACTTCTCTATAGAAATGGAAGATTTCCCTTAGCAATTTCAAGGATTTGTGACCGTAAGATTCTGATGGTTACACGAAACTACATGTTAAGCACATTGTGTGTAGAAAATTGTGTTTGTTTAAAGTTATAAACAATCTTTTTCACAGAAGATTGATTTTAGTTAACGAGCTTCTCCTAATGAGCTACAAAAGCCTCAAAGATTTTGTTTTAAGTAGGCTATTAATTATATATGGCACAGAGTGTTTTCTTATGAGTTAGAAACATCGAAAAGTTTTCATTTCTCCTTGCAAAAGTTACTATTCAATAAAATATATAAGTACTTTAACAAATTAACTTTAATACACAATGAAAAAAATCACAGTCTTTCACGAACTAAAAGAGAACAAAATGTGAAGAGGTATATAATCTCAGTAATCTAACTCTAAATTCATTCAACCCACTTCTCCTTCCCAAAAAGTGTGTTAAAATGCACTGCAGGAGGCTCTGGATTTCAGCTAGCTGTGTAGGAAATGAACAAGGGAGAGCTGCGTCTGAGTCTTGTTGCATCCGAGTGCTGCTGAGGACAGTCTGAACGGGAGGTGGCTGAGCCCACAGAAGGGACCAGCAGGTGGCGCTGCCCTGAGGGAGGAGATCTAGTCACCGCGAGGAGATCGCGTGGGGCCTGGGGAAGAAGAGAAGAGGACAGAATGTCACCACAACAGTAGAACTGAATCGGTTACCGCTAGTACATCTCGAGTCATTCCAGGGAACAGTTTGCAGGAATTATAAGTGAGCTGCTAAGTGAGAGCCTTTTGTTGTTAGTGCCCTTAAGTGGATTCCGACTCCTAGCGACTGCGTGGACAGCAGAGCAGAACCCTGCCCCGTCTTTTTGTGCCGTCCTCTCCCCTTCCCACACTATATCAGACAATGCTCTGCTGCTATTCACAGGGTTTTCATGGTTAATTTTTTCGGAAGCCGGTGGCCAGGTCCTTCTTCCCGGGCTGTCTTAGTCTGGAAGCTCTACTGAAACTGTCCACCATGGGTGACCCTGCTGGCATTTGAAATATCAGTGACATGGCTTTCCGCATCATGCAGCAGCCAGCGCAGTATGACGACCGACAGGCCAGTGGCGTGGTTCCCCGACTGGGAAATGAACCCAGGCTGCAGTGGTGAGAGCTCTCAATCTTAACTGCTAGACCACCAGGCCTGGCTAAATGCGAGCTCAGTACTTATAAATGTACTTATGAAGGGGACTAAAATGAAATTCAGCCCATTCTTAGACCCAGGAAGAGGGACCCAGGCCCTGGGCCCTGACCCTTAGGTCTCCTTGGGGGTCCCCTCCCCAGGCTCCAGGTATGAGGGACTCAGAATTCCTTTCCCAAGGTGCCTATGACTGTTTACAGGACCTCCCACTTCTCTTCCTTGGGTCTATTCTCCAGAGGGTGGACTCGGACACCAGTCTGTGTCCTTAGGCCTGAGGGTGGCCAAGCAGTCGCTTTTTGCCAGGGTCATGGACTCCAGGGAGGCAGGAGAAGGGGAAATGCCTCCATCCACCATCACATTCCAGTGGGGCACTTGGAGGAGAGGCAGATCTGGAACTTCACACCTGGCCCTCCCTGTCACTATTTGAAAAGATTTGAGGATAGGACACACATCGCTTAGCAGTTTTTAGCTTGATCTATAACTTTTAATTCTTTATATATTTGTACTATTGCCCCTGGCCCCACGAAAGTAATTGGAATCATGATAGAAAAAGTTTAACATGTTGGGTGTAATAATAAAAGCATGGAAGAAACACAGAAAAGTGAAATCCAAATAGTGAAAACATGTTGGTAGGTCAGACCAACCCACGATGGAGGACATTTGAGCCTACTGGTCCTAAATCTAGAGGGAAATCCAGGAATAGATAGGAGCAGTTCAGCATTTACCCTGTGCATTAGTTTGCTAGGGCTGCGCTAACCAAGTTCCACATCCTGAGTGGCTTACACAACAGAAATTTATTGTCACATGGTTCTGGAGGCCACAAGTCTGAGATGGAGGCATTGGCAGGGCTGGTTTCTCCCGAGGCCCCTCTCCTGGGCCTGTGGATCACCTTCTCCCTGTGTCCTCACGTGGTCTTCCCTCCCTGCGTGTCTGCGGCCTAATCTCCTCTTTTTATGGGGACATCAGTCATATTGGATTCAGGCCATCCATAAGACCTCATTCTACCTTAATTACCTCTTTTAAAGACGCTGCCTTTTAAAGACAGCCACATTCTGAGGCCCTGGGGCTAGGACCTCAGCATATGAGTCTGGGGGGACTCCATTCAGCCGCACAGCTAGCTTAGGGGAGTTTTACCCTCAGCCTGTGTGACAGCTTCCGTTTGCATCCTACGCTCACCGGACTCGGGGAGGTGAACCTGTGTCTCCTGGGGTACGTTCCTCGGGAGGAAAGAGCACCACGTGCAAATGACAGTCATCCTGTCAGCAAGTCTCTCGTGGTAAAATAACACTGATATTTGAGCATCTTTCAAACGGCCTCTTTGAATTTAAACGGCATTCCTGGATCTGAAAGTCCCTGAATAAACCGATAAAATTCATTTCCTGAAACAGAAGCTGAGGAGGGGCCGCAAACCCACGCCACGCAGGAGGTGCCCCGAGCCGCCAGGGGGCGCCATCCTGCCGAGTCTCCCGCGGACCCCCTCCCGCAGCCCCTCCCGCCCTGCTGGCGGGAAGCCCCGAACTGTCCCCTTCCCCACGCTGTCACCCCGTCAGTGACCGCCACCCCCGCGGCTTCAACTGCCCTTCGTCGTGGAAAAGCAGTTGCAGTGGAGAGGAGAGGAGAAAGGAGACAGGGAGGAAGAGGCAGCTCTCTCAGCGGCTAGGGGACACCTGGGCGCTCTGGTCAAGTTCAGGGGCCACCTGCATCCCTGAGGCTGAGCGACAAAGCTGCCTCTGGAACGTGGAGTATCTCATTAACAATTTTATGATGATTACCTTCGAAACTATAATATTTTGGAGATAGTTAAAAATATATTATTAAAATTAATGTGACCTGTTTCTGTTGCTTTTTTAATGTCACCACCAGAAAATGTAAGATTACCTCTCTGACTCGTGTTACGTTTCTATTGGACAGCGCTGATCTATAGCCGCAATTTGATGGCCATCTGTCCTGGTTCACCCAGAATAGTCTTAAATTACACATAGTGTCCTTATGGAATCACCTAGTTTGGCAGTTTTCCTGGATCTGTTTTTACATTTTAAACAACGTGATAGTAATAGTTGCATTAGGATAAGCTGGAGTGGGTTTGTAGATCCGCTCTCTACTCTGCTGCGCTCTCACTTAGTGGTGTGGGAGACACATGCGGTGGAAAGGGGCTGACGTGGGCAATTCCTCGAACTACGTCTTTTCCTGGCCCTTTCCAGAAGCAGTTTTACTTACACCTCCCTTTCAAGGACACACGCAGGCACTTTTGGGTTAAACAAAATGCACTCAGAAGCGCGCTTGTTTACAAATACTTATGCATTTTGACAGCTGCAGCTTCTCTTTAGGTTGGAACAACACTGCCGCTGGTGTGGCCACACGGTGAATTACGGCTTCACAACGAGCAAATCCAAGTGCTCCTCTGCTCCACACTTTTCCCAACTTAGTAAGATCACCATTTTTACCAAGCTTCTGCACTCCACTCAAAACATTTTGTATTATCATCTCAAATATCTTCCACCTGGCAGAATTTGCTCTGCAATTAAGTGCCTCAACACCTGTAGAGAATTTTCTCAGTTAAAAGCATTATGGTCCATAGAGAGAAGTCAGTGGAAAGTACCAATAATTTCAACTTTACTAACTCTAAATGCAACTTTGAAAAAGACTACAGGCAATTTTATTTTTAAAAATTAAAAATAATAACAATATTGAAAAAAAATTTTCAGAAAAATTCCAGTACCATGGTATTTTTTTAAAAAAGATGTCTACAAATTGAATATATACCAAGAATAGTGATCCTGCTTATATTATTTTAATGATCAGATAATCAATAGAAAGTAGTTTAAATATTTTTCTTTAATATACACAAATATATGCTATTTCTATTCTTTAGAAAGAATTTATTTTTGAAAATAAGTTTTTAATCGAATTATTTTGTGGGCCTACCACTATAATAAAACCAATGTGTTGGTTAATAAATTTATATTTCAATTTTTTTAATTTAGAGACTCCTTTTCATACTCAAAGCTGCCATTGGGTCACCCAAGGCCAGAGACAATCATTACCCCTTCCCCGGGGGGTGGACATGTGAGGCTGGACACACGTCCAGTCTCCTGGCTGCCGTGTGGGCGTTTGGCACATCCATCCGTCCAGCTGCAGCAGCCCTTCCTGTGGCTCCCCAGCCTCCCAGGCATCCCGTGATATTCCTCTGCCCCTCATTTCCATTTGTGCCATCGTCAAATGCCTCGACAATCAGTCTCAGTGTTATGACACCTCATTACTGTGTTCAAGTAGCCCTTAACTAAGAACTCAACCATGAGCATACAAAATTTCTCACTCAATTTGCCTTTGCTGAACAGCTCTCCTTTTAGGGACTTTGTAATATCATATGGGACCAAAGAAAGTGTCCTTTTCTTTGAAATGACTAAATGATCTCAATTTAGAATTTTTATTACCTAGCAACTGTGCCATTCAAGAGAATACTAATTAAATCAAGGCCCTTGCAGTATGATTTTTAATCATGATCTAACTCCCCAATATATATTTGTGTTAAACAAAATACAAAGGCTAACTTATTATGTTATAATTATGTTAATTATACTAATTTACTACATTAATTATTAAAATATCATTAAATACCTAAAATGGGGTAAAAGTGAGTATGTAAATGAAAAAGATGACCATGTACCCAGGAGGGTTGAAATTAAATTTCTTTTATCATTTTGGGTTAGATTTACATTTTCTAACATGTGTTCTTCCCAGATTATTTATTTAGATTTTATTATTTAAAATATAAAATAAAGGCTAATAAATCAGTAAAAATCTTTCCCTGCCTAAAACTCTGAAGGACATGGGGATCAGGTGAATTCAGAGACAGCCTGAGCCAGGATTCTCCGTCTCATTCCGTGTTCCTTTCTAAGCTGCGCTGTGAAGCTCCTGCGCTGTGGCCCGCACAGCAGCCTCCCCCGGGAGAGCCCAGTGCCCAGGTGCCCGCCAGCCTCGTCCTGGCCAAGCAGTCACAGCGCTCCCCCATCAGCTCTACACTGGACCAGCAGCAGTACCTGTAAAAGCTCAGAATTTCTGAACCTTCTACAGCTGTATTCCTTCATGAACCACAATCATCGAAAGCTTGTTGCAGATGAAGGTCACTGCTGAGACTAAAGCAGAGATTCTGGTTAAAAATTTTAAAGCAATCAGTAATCTGGATAATAGATTGCTTAAACTTTAAAGAAAAAACTGTCTTACCCTGCTTTATCCTAATATTTTATCTTGTTTTGCTAGTTCATTTAATACCATAAACTATTTCAATGGAGTTATTAAAAGTTAACTGAATCAATGAATTGATATGAATTAGTAATATATATTATACATTATTATTCACTATTGCATAATACTCTATGAGATACAGAGGAAGACTGTATCTTAGATTTGAATCCTAGCTCTGCTGCTAACAAACTGCATGATCTGAGGCAATTTATTTAATCTTTCGGGAATCTTATATCCATAAATAGTTAGGATTACGCTTGGTTTCATATAAAGGAAACCCCAAAATGACAGTGACTTAAACAAGATATACATCTTTCTATCACACATAAACTCTACAGTCCTGTGGGATCCTGAAACTTTCATTTTTCTGCTCTTTAATCCTCAAGTTCTGAATCCAGTGGCTCTTATCTTTAAGATGACCTCAAGGTCCAGTATGGTGCCCAGACCTCCAGCCATCACATTCGTAGTCCAGGAGGCAAGAAGAATGAAGAGGACAGAGTCAGAAGCCCAACTAAGGTAGGTTCGTTTAACAGACTTCCCAGAAGTTCCACACAACACTTCCACTTACATCTTAGTGAACAGAATGTCGTCTCATGGCCTCATCTAGGATAAGTAAGGGTAGAGGGGCCCGCCAGGTGGCGTAGAGATTGGGTTTGCGAGTTCTGCTTTGGTGGCCTGGGGTTTGCCGGTTCGGATCCTGGGCACGGACCTACTCACCACTCATCAAGTCACACTGGGGCGGCGTCCCACATAGAAAAGCTACAACTCTACAACTATAATACACAACTATGTACTGGGGCTATGGAGAGTAAAAAGAGGAAGATTGACAACAGATGTTAGCGCAGGGCGAATCTTCCAAAAAAAAAGAAAATGTAGAGATTTAAGCTTTTAAGTAGGGACACTGACAATCGCAAAGGCAATAAGAATTATGCTCCTTAGGAAGAAGAGGAAAATTGATATTGGGTAGCAACTATCTGTAATGCTGTATTTATATGTAAATGAAGTAAATAATGCCTTACCAAATTTTTTTGAAAATGAAAGTAATATATGGAAGCACTTGGCTTAGTACTTGAACAATAACATTATTATATTTTTGAAATGGACAGGACAGGACTAAATGGACATTTAGTATCCATCAGCTCACCTAGATAATTTTGATAAACTTAGAGTCATTGCTAGAATCAAAAGTACACAACATTATCTGTTTGATATTCTTCCCCTAAATATTTAACCTGAATTTAATCCTGAAGAAACTCAGACAAATCCAGAAATTGAGACTTTCAATGAGAAAACCAGCCTGGACCTTTCAAAAAGTCAATGTCATAAAAGACAAGACAGAAAGAAGGGAGGAAGGAAGGGAGGGCGTTAGGGAGAGTCGGGGATGGGAGGGCAAGGGGGGAGAGAGGAAGAAAGAAAGGAGAGAGAGAAGGAGAGGTAGGCAGAGGTGAGTCCTAGGATGCTGTTCTAGATTAAAGGAGACAGGGCAACCAAATTCAAGAAGTGAAACTTGATTGGATCCTTAATTTTAAAAAACAAAAAGAACTATGAAGGACTTTTGTGGACAATTGGATAAATTTGAATATTATTGAATATTTGAAATTTGAATATAAATAAATTTGAATATATATTAAATATTATTGAATTGATATAAAATTTTTGGTATGTAAAAATTAGAATGTAAAAAGGAGACTAGGAGATACATGCTGAAGTATTTAGGGATAAGTGTCATGATGTCTGAAATTTATTTTTAAGAGGTTCGGGGAAAAAAAGTGTTTTTATATACCCATAAAACAGCGGTCCCTGGCACCAAGTGCCTTCCTCAGCAGCCTGGTCCTGGCCCCATGGTGCTCTCTCTCCACCAGCATCAGCTGAACAGCGTCCTGGCCCCAGAGATCTGTGTCTCCAGGGTCCACAGGACTCCCTCCAAGCTTCTATTTTTAAAATCCCAACTTCTTGTTCCAGCCCTAGGGACAGTAACTGCTTTCTGAAGTCGCTACCTCTGTGATATCTGGGTGTCCCTGTTTTGAGTTTCCAGTTTTTCAATACCTAGTTAAGTTCTTATATGAAATTCTATGCTAAAATAGCTTGTGTGGTTCTGTCTCCTAATTAGACTATGAAAAAAATACAGAGGTTTGTCCTATGAGTGGTCCCTGTAAGTTTACCTCAGCAATGGATCATTTTGGTTGTGCCCTAGGCTCCCTGCCAAGAGGAGCTAGTCATCCCAGGCACGTAAGAGCATCAAAATTAATCATCAGAAATCACCTGTGTTTGAGAGTAATTAAATGACTACAGAACCAAGTGGCCGCTGCCATTGGCCACTATGCAGCAATGGATTCTGCAGAGACTGTAGTATGGAATAGCTTCTTCTAAGTTCCCTGGAGTGCTCGCAGAAAGAAAATGACCAGCCCAGGTGTTTAAACTCAGCTCCAGTCATGGTCATGGAACCAGAAAGCTTCTATAGCAACCCTAAAGAACTTTCATATTTCTTGTAGCTTCACAGTTATAGTGCTGAAAATTGTACACAAAACTTGAAGATTGCAGAATTACAGCATAAGTTGAAATCAAAGCCTTATCAAGTCTCTTGAGTGAAGTTTATAGCATTGATTGAGAAGGACTGGGATCCTAGGCTTTTAAAAGGGACATTGAGATAGACTCAGAAAAAGCCAAAAATCTTTCTCTCTCAAGTCTCTCTGATCTCTCCTCGCCAATTGTATTAGTCAGTGTTCTCCAGAGAAACAGAATCAATAGGATATAGACTGATATAGATAGATAGATAGATAGATGATAGATAGATAGATAGATAGATAGATAGATAAAGAGTTATTATGAGGAATTATCTCACATGATTATGGAGGCTGAGAAGTCCCTCAATCACCCATCTGCAAGCTGGAGACCCAGGAAAGCTGGCAGTGTAGTTTGAAGGCCTGTGAACTGGAGAGCCTGTGGTGTAAATTCCAGTCCAGGTCTGAAGCCCTGGGAACCAGCAGCACCTAGCACAGGAGAAGATTGACAACAGGGCTCAAGCAGTCAGGCAGAGTTAATTCAACCTTCCTCGTTCTATAGGCCCTCAGTGGATTGGATGAGGACCAACCACAAAGGAGAGGGCAATCTGCCTTACTAAGTTCCCCAATTCAAATGCTAATCTTTTCCCGAAAACATTCTCACAGAAACACCCCGAGATATGTTTGAACAGATATCTGGGCACCCCATTGCACAGTCAAGTTGACACATAGAATTAACCATCATACCAGTGGAAGAAACCTGCCCTCTCTGATCTGAGGAGACAAGTCTTCCTTTACTTGAAGACATGTAATAAGCTCACCTAGGGTAGTTTCCATCTGAGAGGAGGCCTATTTTCTTTAAGATCCAATACAGCCACCCCTTGTTGCCACCAGACCCAAAGCTGGTGTCATATATCAGCATCTCCAGAGGGACAAGAACAAAGTCTGACTCGAAGATATGGTATGTGCACAAAGTAATTCCAAGTTTTTGCTAATTTATTTTAGCGGAAAGCTGAAGAATCTGTATGAGAACGAGTTCTCATGACATTAGATCAAGGAGAATATACTAAAACATTTCTATGGAGCCAAATTTATTTAAATGCATGTATCTGTCAGAGATTCTGGACTTAATGTGCTAGCTCGTGATGTTGTAATAGCTCTGACAGATTATTTCATTGGTTGGTTGAACCTTGGACTCAATGATGGCTTAGAGAAATAAATACATTAGAGTGAATGTATCACTCTGTTACTTGTATCCCCATCCACCCATTCCCTGAGAGGAGCCAGAGAACCCTCCCTCCCTCCGTTAATGCTCAGAAGGGGAGCACCAACATCCTTGCAAAGCTCTGTGGGCCTATCCTCCATACACCAGATATCATGGAAGGAAATGCCACTATTGAGATGGACTACATGGTTTCAAAGAGTGTAACGAGACTCCAGAACAGCAGAGCTCAACCGGCAATGTGTAACTTCCAAAGACAAAGGGGATACACTAACTATAACGAGAAAGAGATGAAGTGGTCATTGAAACGCTTTGACCCACAGGGATCTTTGGCAGTAGCTGATTGATCATGGTGTCCCTACAGTGAAAGAGACATACAGCCTACTAAAATGTTACTTAATCTCTACAATGGGAAATCCTACAGATCTGTGGCCAGAATCTTGACTTAAGACACCACAGTGGAGAGTCATGGCTTATATCTAGGTTCCATCCCCAAGCCATTCACAAACCCAGAGTGCCTTGACTGAAGTGTAGGCAGATCGCCTTGAAGAAGGCCTCTGTAACACTAATACACATGTATAAATGAGTCCTTTTCTGTACTTCCCCAAAGAGATCTGTGGTCATTTAAAGAAGTTATTACACCTTGGGAAAAAGAGAAATATCTAGACCTTTGGGGAATTACTAGGCATTGGCTCTGAATTGATACTATTTCCTGAGGACCCAAAACACCACTGTAGTATTCCAGTAAAAGTAGGGGCTCATAGTGGTGAGATGATAAATGAAGTTTGGGCCCAAGTTTGAATCATAGTGGACCAATGGGTTCAGGAACCAAACTTAGGGTTATTTTCCTACATTTGCTGAATATATGATTAGAATAGACATGCTCAGCAACTGGCAGAATCCCCACACTGACATTCCGACCCTTGAAGCAAGGCCCATTATGATAGGAAAGATCATCTGAATGCCCCTAAAACTTTCTCTTCCTATCAGGACCCAAAACAATGACAATATACTTGTAAGGGGGATTACAGAGATTCATGCCATCATTAAAGACTTGAAAGATGTAGGGTTGGCGATACTTATAATATGTCTATTTAATTTGCCTATTTGGCCTATGCAGAAGATGAATGGATGTTGGAGAATGACTTTGGATTATCATAAACATAATCAGATTATGACTAATTATAGTGCTATTCCTTATGTGATATCTTTACTAGAGCAAATAACACAACCCCTGATATGCAGGTATTGATTTGCCAAATGCTCCTTTCTCTATACTATTTAATAAGGACCGGCAGCAGTTTGCTTTTACCTGGCAGGACCAACAATACCTCTTCATAGTTTTACCTCAGGGGCTCATCAACTCTTGCTGTCTTCCACAAGATGGTTCACAGAAATATTGATCATCTCAATATTCCGCAAAATATCATGATCCACTGCATTGATGATTTTTTGATAGTCCCCTCAATGAACAGACATAAGAAGTACTTTGGATACCTTAGTAAGATACATGTAAACCAGAATGTGGGAGAGAAACTTCACGAAAATTTAGGACCCTACCATTGCAGTGATATTTCTGGCACCCAGTGATGTAGGGCATGCCAATTTTGTAAAAGGAGAATGACAAGCACCTTGTGATGGCTACCACTGAAATAGAGGCACAATACCTGGTAGGCCTTTGGATTTTGGATTTTCATGGTTCATTTGGAGCAGCATTTGAGTGGGCTACTCTGACCCACTTATCAAGTGACCCAGATGCCTGTAAGTTTTAAGTGGAGATCAGAGCAAGAGAAGGCTCTACAGCAAGTTCAGGCTACTGTGCAAGGTGCTCTTCTCCTTGGGCCTATGACCAAGCAGATACGATGACGCTTATAGTGTCTGTGGATGTATGGAGCCTCTGAAAAACACCAAGAGGGAAATCATAGCTCCGATGGCTAATGTTTCCTAGTAAATTCAAAGCTTCTGCAGATAACTATTTTCTTTTGGAGAAACAGCTGGTTTGCTCCTAGGCCCTGATAAAAGCTGAAGGTTAACGATGCTTCATCAAGTGACCATGAGAACTCAGCTGCCTGTCACGAATAGGTGATATCTGACCACCATACCAGGTGGTGGGACATATGTAGCCACAGTTTATTATCAGGTGGAAAAGGATTTAGGATCTTGCTTGAGCAAGTCCTAAAGGGACAAGTTATAGGGCCAGATAGATAAGACAACTTTCATCTACTCCTGCATTGCCTCCTTCCCTTCAAACCGTTCCTATAGCCTCAGGAAGAGCTCCTGATGAATGAGAAGGAAAAAACTCGGGCCTGGTTTGCAGATACTTTTACCGAATATGCTGGCACCAACTGAAAGTGAATATTTGCACAATTATGGGCCCACTCAGGAGTGGCCCTGCAGGAGAGTAGTAAAGGGAAGTCTTTCCAGTGGAAAATGGACTTTGTCCATGGAACTGACTAATCTCCCCATATATTCCATTGCTTAGAATTGGTTGGACTAATACAACAAGAAAAGAGCCTACTGAAAACTCTGTTATATATATATACAGTATATACTATATACAGTACATATATATGTATAGTTTATATATACAGTATAAACTGTAGAGTTTCTATATACAGTATATACTGTAGTATAGTTTCTTGGTTGGGAGAAAACAACCCTGAAAGGATGAGCTTCTAGCTTTCAGGATACAGTAAATGCTTTGAATCCATGACCAATAAATGATGCTGTTTCTTCCATAAAATATATCCTGGAGGTGAAGGAGGTGAAAGTGGCAATGGCTTATCTCACTTTTACACTTAGTAACCCACCCACAAAATGTTCATTTCCCATTCTTGAAACTTGGAGCTCTGCTAGTTTGGAGGTCTTGGTTCCCAGCAGAATTCTTTCACCTGAGCCTGAGAATAACTCCATGGAATTGGAAGCAGTGACTGCCACTTGGCCTTTCTGAATCCTCGTGCCACTGAACCAACAGGAGAAGAAGGGGTTTCTCTCCCAGTTGTTTGATCCTGATTACCAAGGGGAAATTGGATTTCTCCTACACAGTGAGCGTGAAGCGGATTATATCTGGAAAACAGGGACTCACTGAGTGCTTCTTCGTACTTGCGTGTCGAGTAAGAACAATTGACACAAAAACTCTAGCAACAACAAAAGTGCAGAACCACTGATAATTCAGACAGTTGGGCAATGAAGGTTTGGGTCATCCTACCAGGTAAAATATCCCAACCAGCTCAGTTCCTATAAGAGGCCGACGGAAACACACGCTGCCTAGAGGAAGAAGGAAGTCGCGGGGCTGTAGCAGCTATGGATACCGTCTTCCTTGCTTGTGTGTACACATTAACAAATTTCTTCTTCTCTGTTCTCCTTCTCCTTATTTTTATACAAGATCTGTTGGTGACGTTTAGTGTTACAATTTTGTCTTTAGGTAACAGAACATTCAGATAGATCTGTGACTGAATTTGAAGAGTAATTAATAGCAAGTGGAAATACATAGTGTGACTGTTGGGACTTTGTGTGTCCTTCTTTTGAGGAAAGAATGAGAAACTATGTACAACTGTAGCTCATTAGGAGGATGCATGGAGTTGCTTTGGATGTTGTGTGGAAGTTCAAAAATGTGTGGAAAGGTGTATATGAATTGACTGTGCCAATTATTAAAGTATTTTCTCAGCTTCAAACCCATCCTTCTAAACTCTGTTGGGACTCTGCAGACCATATTTACATTTTGTCCACTGGCTCCACATTCCACTCTGCCAATCGGGGCACAAGAGGGTGACCAGATGTTGGAGGAAGAAGAAGGGACACACTACTTCCTGTTTCCTGCTTATTCTGGCTTCTACTTCCTGTCAGTGTCACCCAGGCAATGTTCCTTCACTCTGGTTGTGGCAGATTGTTCCAACAGCAGTAGTCAACTGCTATTCGCAGACCCAGGCTCATCCTGTCCCTTCAGCACACCACCGTCATTTGGCACATCTCCTTTGGATATCTAGGCCCAGCCCCCTGGAGCCTTCCATGAGCTCAGAGACACCAGCATGGTCACACAACCTCGCTCCCTCAGAGGCCTACCTCAGCTCTGTGGGGTCTCTTCTCCAAGCGTGTAAGTTCTAATAAGTCCACCCACTCCCTTTGTTCCCCCAACCTGACAGGTAGTAGCTGCTTTCTGATGTTGCTGCCTCTGTGAAAAAGCAGTGTCCACTTCCGAGTTTTCAGTTCTTCAATACTAGCTAACAGTTGTTACATAAATTCTCTCTCCTAAAATAACTAGTGTGGTTTCTATTTCCTGACTGTCCCCTGACTGATCCAGTGGGCAAAATAACTTTGAATTTGAGGGATTTGAGCACAAAACCTGGGCGCACAACTTACTAGCTGTACTTTGGGTAAATTCATCAATCTAAGACTTAGTTTCCTCATTTGCAAAAATGAGATAATAATATTACCAAAGCTGTGAAGCTTAAGTGATAAAATTCAAGTAGAACAGATTTATTCATGGAAATCATAGCTCAGATGTAAAGAAATAAAACAACATGTTTCCATTATAGAAGTTAACTTAGCTCTAAAACACCCATTTCTATTGATGATGGAAATAGTTTAATCTTGCTTCTGATTTAACCCCATCACTCTCAGGTTAACTCCAGTTATCTTCCCTTTTCAAAATTTCCTTCCCTCTGTCTTTTTTCTTGGTCTGATTGGCTCCGGCTCTCACAAGAAGCTTAGGTAAAAGCATGGCACCAGGCCAGCACATCACATCCTGTCCTCATGGGTTCCTCTGAGGTCTTTCATCCAGCTTGTCTCTGGGTGTATGATTCTGTCTTTGGTGCCTGCTGTGGAGTTCTGGCTGACTCAGTCTGTCTGGATGACTCTCAGCCAACTGGGCCACCTTCTCCCCCAAGCCACTCCTTGTATATGTGCACCATACAGTATCCCAATTCAGGACCCTCTCGGTCTTGGTTCTGCTCCCCAGGGCCCCCCACACCAGCTAAGCCCTCTGCAACCCTAGCCTGGGGCTCTAGACAGTCAGGGGTCACGAGCTCATTGCCTCCTCACCCCCAACATCCCAGGGGCCTCTGTTCCTCCTTCCCCATGTCCTCCTCCTGGAAGAGCCTCAAGACATTGTGTCTTTGTAGAAAGAACATGAGGTGGGAACTAACAGAAAGGATTTATTTTCACTACAAACCAATACAGACTGTATTGTTTGAATTTTCTACCAGGGATGTATTATTTTTATTTTATTTTAAAAGTGGCGATGAAATTATGTGGGCAGTGGCTTATGAGTCATTTTTGCTTTCTTTTGATATTTTCTACTAAAAATGAGTAAATGCTGGACTAACGGAGGAAGAGACACATTAAAAACTTTGACAGTGTTTGCAGATCCTAAAGTGTGTAGTGAAATGTCCCCTGTCCCTTTCTGCAAGGACGTATCCCAGCTGCTGGCCCACGTGAAGCCTGGAGGCCTCAGCACCAGGAAGGACAGGCCCCCAGTTTGGGAAGAGCAGGGCAAGTCTCTGCTTCAGTCATTGTGGAATTTTAGTCACACAGGAATATTGCAGGTTTATGCTAGATGAGGCTTGCTTCCAGTTTATTATATGTTATTATATGAAGCATTATTCATTATTCCACATTTGTGTGAAAGATAATGTCTTTAGTAGGCAAGAAGCAAAATGTAGCTAGGGAGTTTACCAAAAAGAATTGATTGAAAACCATGCCTACTGATTATGATCCTTATTGGAGCAGGGACAGAAAAAGAACTGGTTATGTATTAGCAAAAATCAAATTGTGATTTAAAGACAGTAATTTAGTTAACCAAATGTATGCATGTGATTAAAATGCAATATTGCTGTGATTATAATGCAATCAGCAAATTATTAAACTGCAATCAAAATGTAAACAAGTCCTATGTGTCTGCCAGAAGTCTCCTCATCTCAATATTTTAACTCAATCTGTAAACTAGTTTTTGGTAAATAGACCCTTTCATATTTCTCAGCTGTCACATTTCATTTTTTTTCCTTTTAATTTGTTAACGGAAAGAAAATTTGTTAACGGGACAGTTTTAAGAAATACAGTGTATCTTTCCAAATATAATTTTTAAAGGTATACAAATCAGGGTTTATCAGTATTATGGTACAAAATTTGATCTGCTAAAAGGAAGAAAAACTGAATTTAAACATCTCATTCACTTGTTTATAACACAAAGATTAAGCAACATGTTAATGAATGATAAGCTTAACGCTATTTTCATGATTGGTAAATTAGTTTACAAATAAATTTTTAAAAGATAACGGTATATAAATGTGCTCAACACTAGCATTGGATATGATTACACTTTTAAAATATTTTAATACAGGTGGTTATTAGATGTTAAAATTATAAAATCTTCAAAATGTAACTATCAAAACAGTGCATTTTATTTAAATCATACATGTTAATCACATCACTAGCTTTCTTTGCTCTGCCCATGAGTTTAAAAATGCCCTACTGTTTTTCTGATCCTATATCATATAAGAAAAAAACAAAAACTGTATAAAATATCTCACCCATCTTATCCCTAATGAAAACCTAAAATATTTTCTCCAATAATATCCTAATTTCTACTTTAATAGTGCCTATTGTTTAGTATGAGCCATCATCTCCAGGCTTCTTTGGATTCCTATAATCTAAGCCCCAATAAAGCTTTGTTCTTCTTTGGAAAGCTGTTGCTAGAAACTCTGACTGTAGCTCTGGTGTCGTAATATAGGTGGGTTGGGCTGCCTTCAAGGGTTGAGACACAAAGAGCTATTTCATTTAAGCAAAATAGTGCGTCTCAGAATTGTTTTCTTAGACTAGGGTGGATCCCAGTGGCAATTATGGTATTTGAGGCTGTGCTTCCAGACAGCCTACTTGAGAGGAAGCATTGTCTGTCTGGACTGGAGGAGCTTAGAGGCATCTTAAAACTGACCTAGTTGTTAAAGGAGTTGTGATGTTTCCTCCCCATGTTTCCTCCTTTAAAATAACAATCTACCAAGTGAAAACAAAAAAAGATAATATGTAATCTTTTCTGAGTCTAATCTTTAAACATTCATAAGTTATATACAAAATCAATGTATAAACATTATTAGGTATTCTATTTTTTCTTGGCATTTTTTTCATATAAAAATTTTCATGAATCTACCTTTTCCACGTTTGTCTTTTAATTTACAATAAAATATTCCATGGTTTACTTATTCATTCTATAATTATTAAACATTTGAGTTGTTTCTAGTTGTTAATAATATATTATGTAACTATCTTTATACAAATAATGTTCTTCCCACCTTTGGAATAAGTAAATAAAATGAATTGTTGGTTCAATAAATAAAACCAAAAGTTAAAAAAAAAAATCATAATATTAAAGAGAGAACTCATTGAATTTTAAGAACATACTATATAAAACAATAATAATATGTTCAGGGCAATGTTCTAAGTGACTTACATGTATTAACTTTCAATCCTTAGAACAATCTCACAGAAGTGGGTACTATTTTTATCCCATTTTGCAGATAAGGAACCCCAGCACAGAAGAGTAAAGCACTCGCCCAAGGTCACACAGGTAATGTTATGAAAGAGCTGATATTCCAGCTCAGGCTGCCTGGCGTCAGTCACACTGTCAACCACTGTCCTTCACTGCCTGTCTGCTGAGTGCAAAGATGGCTGATCCAATAAGCAAGCAAGATTGGATTAAGATACTGGACTGAAAACAAAATGACAAAACACAAGAAAAAGAAGGAAGAGAGGAAGGGAGAGAGGCCGGGAAGGAGGAAAGGAGGGGAGAGGTAAAGGAAGGAAGGACAGAAACAAGAAATCCATAACAGCGCTGGAAAACAAGAAATAGGCATCAATGGAAGAGAACACTGCGGAACTCCTGGACGCTGAGGTCATGATAATGAATCTCATCGTGTGGAGCAGGCGGACTGTTGCGAGTTCCCCCACCACACACACGCACACGCACATGCACGCACACACGCGTGCACACACACACATGCACACATGCACAGACACACACAGACCACAGTAGCAGTCCCCGTTGGTCTAGACCAGAGCTTTAAACCTGAAACACGCCCCGTGAAGAGCACTGACTGCCTCGGGAAGGTTTCTCGTGGGGAACAGATACCTGAGAGAGAGGGAAGTGTGTCTCAAAAACCTCTGGACCATCGTGACAAGATGAAAGGACGAAATAAAGAAGAGATTTCACTCAACGTGGAGGACCACACAGCCAAGTAAAGATGGTTTCACTGGGCCTTTGAGATCCTCGGCCTGCCTGGCTGTGCCGTGCCGGAGACCTTAAAGTGAAGCCTGCCACCCACACCCCTTCCCACCTTACTCACCTGCCTCAAGTCAGCTCTTTCACTCAAGGGAGAAGCCGTCGGGAAAATGGACCTACAAACTGCAGAGAAACCACACCAGCAACCTGTGGGGGGAGGATGGAATAATTGATTCTAAAAAATCTAAAGTGATTCAGGAAGCAGAAAATAATTCAGAAAAAAATTAATTAAAAAATTATCAAATAGATTTGAGAGAATAATGCATAAGAAAGAACAGTTTTCTATGGAAAAAAGAATAGAAACAATAATTTAAAACATGACCACCGTTTGGGGTAATGGAACTTTTCGTATCTTAACTGTGGTGATGGTCACATGACTGTGCTTTAGTCAAAATTCATAGAACTGTACACTACAAGGGGTGAATATTAATCTATGCAAATTATACTCAATAAACATGACCTTAAAATAATTTTAAATGTGATTGCAAAAATTTTGTTTAAATTAGAACAGCCAAGTGAAAAAAATGGCACAAGTAAAGTAAATTAGCGTAGACAGAGTGAAAGACAGAGTAAAAGGACTAAGTCAGAACTTCTCCAAGAACGTGAAATAAAAAGACAAAGAGAAGGACAATATGAAAAACCATTTTACAAGGCAGTGGGGAGAATCCACAGTCCAGTATGCTTTTAGTAGGGGCATTCCAGAAGGATAAGAAAAATGGAGAGAAAGGAAAAAAGTCAAATAAGAATAGTATTTCCCCAGCTAAAGAGAGGCACACGTCCTGACGTTCAAGTGGCTAGTCAACTACCAGATGGGATAAATGGTCAAGACCATCACCTAGACACATGAAATACCCACCCTTACATGAGGAAATCAAAGAGCCCAAAAGACAAAACTCCTAATAGCCTTCAGATGGAAGATGGGAAACAAGGACCAGACTGGCATCAGGATTCTTATTGGCAATTAGGTTCCTATTCAGTAATGAACATTATCCTCTGAGTTCTGAGGGAAAATGCCAGGTTTCTCCCCTGGAAAGGTACTATCTTTCTCTTCCAGTCATTACAGCCCATACCTCCTGGAGGGAGAAGTATCAAAGAGTATACGGGCATGTGTTAAAAATACCATAGTAAAGAATAAATATTTTGGAGGAGATACGTTGAGCCTATGCAATTATTCTGTTTTTCCTGAAAGGTTCAGGCTAGGCCTTCAGCTCTTCCTCAATTACGTCCAGAATGTTCCTACTTCCCGGTACTGGCTCGGCATGCTCTTCTGTCAAGATGGCAGCACACCTTCTCCTCTCTTCTTCACCCCTCTGTTCGGAGGCCTCCTTCACAGCCTGTCTAAATCAGCACACATCACCCCCAATCCTCTTAGCACCTTCCTTTTTCCTATTAGCGTTACTGGCCTTGCGTTACCTACCTACTGTAGGTTATTTGCTCCCCCACAAAAACGTAAGCCCCTTAAGGGAGAGATTTTGTGTTTGTCTTTCACTGCTCTATAGAGTGCCTACACAGAGCCTGAAAAATGTTTGCTGAATGAAAGAAAGGAAAATTAGTACAATTTGGAATCAAAGGATAGTAAGATTGTAATTTATGTTTATGTTAACTAGTGTTTCTTGTCTTTTTAAAAGCTTAGTCTATTATTTAGCCAATGTTTAACTGAATACTCTCCTATATGCAGGAGGTACTGGAGGGAGAAGGAAAAAGATCATGATGGATAAAACATAACCCTTACTCCTGCTTACTCTAGTTCATAAATGCACAGGTCTTCACAAGGTTATCCTGGTGAAGGTCATAACGGACAGACTTCCCAATGCTATCGGAACAAAAGAAGCACAGCTAGTGCCTGCCTGTCTAAGCCGAGAATGAGCTCATGAGTGGAGTCAAACTGAAAATTTGTCCCTAAAGAAGGAATTAGCCACTTAGACAAGAGAGCAGTGGCTATTCCAAATGGAAAAGGAAACCTGTAAACAGTCGTAAGCAAGCACGTAGTCTTGAAAGAAGTTAACGAATAATCAGTATGATGGGAGCCAGAGCTGGCTTCAAGGGCAAGTGACCTGTGCGGTTGTACTTTGCCCTGCTCTCAGAATGGTCCCCTGCCTGGTTTAATCACTGGTTTGAAATTCTTCATAATTTTATCTTTGAACTTGTGTTTTGCAAAGTGAAGTGTAATGGGACGATGGAACATGCAGGCGAGCAGAGATCGGGTCTCATCTCCGACCCATTGGCAGATAGCGTTCACAATGCCCCGTGAGCACAGAATTCCGGGGGAACCATCACAAGTGAGAGTTCAGTGAAACTCAAAGTGAGGACGAGGTAAGCACGGTAAGTCCACCACTCAATAAGCGGGACACTGATGGCCTGGAGAGGCTACACTTGCCGTTTGAACCAGAACTTGCTGAGAACGCAGACAGAAGGCATGCTATGAAGCACAGATTATCAAAGTTAGGTTCCTACTCTCCCACAAGGCTGGGAGACAGCGCCCTGTCTTCAGGGGTGGGCGGGAACAAACAGTAGGTTCTTTTGGCAGCCTTCAGTTTTCCCAGGCAGCAAGTTAAGGGGGCTGGAGTGGTCAACCTGGGGCTGTGACCTTGAGGTCTTGGAAACTGTGCTGGTGTTTGTCCAGGTTTCTTTGGGGGAGAGACAAAATTATTTGTGCTGACAGTCTGCAGTTTTCATAGACCAAGGCTGGGGCCCAGTCGAGAAGAGGGCGTGGAGGAGCCTGACTAGAGTTGGGTCACAGAGAGAATCTTTGCTGGCCTCAAAAATTATGTGGGCCGTGGTGGGCGCCTACTGTTTGTGAGAGAAGTGACTGGCATGGTGACAGGAAAGAGAAGCTTAAGTCATATTGTGATGGATTCACTTTCCAAAAGGACTTCTAATTCTAAATAAACATTGTTTTTTAGGATATATTTTTTTCCAGAGGAACAACAGCATATATTTAGTAAATTCCCATTAAAAGTTATCTATAAATTTTATAGACTCCTTCCTCTTGGTGCCTGAAAGGACTTTAGAAATCACTCCCAACTTTTATTTTAGGACCCTGAGAGGTTGACTCATGGGAATTGGTGGGAAAAATGTGTGTCTGTTGACTCCTGATCCAATCACTATAATAAAATGTGTATTTACCTGGTTTCTCTTCTTCCTTCCCCTTGCGAACTAAAATGGATACATAATTGTTCATTTATCCTTCCATAAGGTAGAAAGAGAAAAAACAAAGAAAGAGAATGCTTTATCCCTGTATGAGGCTTTATTGATTACAAAGCACTTTGCAACAGCGTTTCACTTGGCCATCAGGAGACCTCAGAGAGTGGCCCAGCAGATCGGACAGCTTCTCTGTAGCAGGTAGAGACTTCCAGGCTCAGAAAGGTGACAAGATCAGTAACACTCACCTAGTGCTGGACAGGCAGTTACCATGCTGTCCTTCAGCCTCCTCTCAGCCTCCCTTGAGCCTCCCCTGATCCTCCTCTCAGCCTCCTCTCAGCCTCCCCTGATCCTCCTCTCAGCCTCCCCTCAGCCTCCCCTCAGCCTCCTCTCAGCCTCCCCTCAGCCTGCCCTCAGCCTCCCCTCAGCCTTCCTCTCAGCCTCCTCTCAGCCTCCCCTCAGCCTGCCCTCAGCCTCCCCTCAGCCTTCCTCTCAGCCTCCTCTCAGCCTCCCCTCAGCCTCCTCTCAGCCTCCTCTCAGCCTCCCCTCAGCCTCCCCTCAGCCTCCCCTCAGCCTCCTCTCAGCCTCCCCTCAGCCTCCTCTCAGCCTCCCCTCAGCCTCCTCTCAGCCTCCCCTCAGCCTCCCCTCAGCCTCCCCTCAGCCTCCTCTCAGCCTCCCCTCAGCCTCCTCTCAGCCTCCCCTCAGCCTGCCCTCAGCCTCCCCTCAGCCTTCCTCTCAGCCTCCTCTCAGCCTCCCCTGATCCTCCTCTCAGCCTCCCCTCAGCCTCCCCTCAGCCTCCCCTCAGCCTCCCCTCAGCCTCCTCTCAGCCTCCCCTCAGCCTCCTCTCAGCCTCCCCTCAGCCTCCCCTCAGCCTTCCTCTCAGCCTCCTCTCAGCCTCCCCTGAGCCTCCCCTCAGCCTCCCCTCAGCCTCCCCTGATCCTCCTCTCAGCCTCCCCTCAGCCTCCCCTCAGCCTTCCTCTCAGCCTCCTCTCAGCCTCCCCTGAGCCTCCCCTCAGCCTCCCCTGAGCCTCCCCTGAGCCTCCTCTCAGCCTCCCCTCAGCCTTCCTCTCAGCCTCCCCTCAGCCTCCCCTGAGCCTCCTCTCAGCCTCCCCTCAGCCTCCCCTGAGCCTCCTCTCAGCCTCCCCTCAGCCTCCCCTCAGCCTTCCTCTCAGCCTCCTCTCAGCCTCCCCTCAGCCTTCCTCTCAGCCTCCCCTGAGCCTCCCCTGAGCCTCCTCTCAGCCTCCCCTCAGCCTCCTCTCAGCCTCCTCTCAGCCTCCCCTGAGCCTCCTCTCAGCCTGCCCTCAGCCTCCCCTCAGCCTTCCTCTCAGCCTCCTCTCAGCCTCCCCTGATCCTCCTCTCAGCCTCCCCTGAGCCTCCCCTCAGCCTCCCCTCAGCCTCCTCTCAGCCTCCCCTCAGCCTCCTCTCAGCCTCCCCTCAGCCTCCCCTCAGCCTTCCTCTCAGCCTCCTCTCAGCCTCCCCTGAGCCTCCCCTCAGCCTCCCCTCAGCCTCCCCTGATCCTCCTCTCAGCCTCCCCTCAGCCTCCCCTCAGCCTTCCTCTCAGCCTCCCCTCAGCCTCCTCTCAGCCTCCCCTCAGCCTCCCCTCAGCCTCCCCTCAGCCTCCTCTCAGCCTCCCCTCAGCCTTCCTCTCAGCCTCCCCTCAGCCTCCCCTCAGCCTCCTCTCAGCCTCCCCTCAGCCTCCCCTCAGCCTTCCTCTCAGCCTCCTCTCAGCCTCCCCTGAGCCTCCCCTCAGCCTCCCCTCAGCCTCCCCTGATCCTCCTCTCAGCCTCCCCTCAGCCTCCCCTCAGCCTTCCTCTCAGCCTCCTCTCAGCCTCCCCTGAGCCTCCCCTCAGCCTCCCCTGAGCCTCCCCTGAGCCTCCTCTCAGCCTCCCCTCAGCCTTCCTCTCAGCCTCCCCTCAGCCTCCCCTGAGCCTCCTCTCAGCCTCCCCTCAGCCTCCCCTGAGCCTCCTCTCAGCCTCCCCTCAGCCTCCCCTCAGCCTTCCTCTCAGCCTCCTCTCAGCCTCCCCTCAGCCTTCCTCTCAGCCTCCCCTCAGCCTCCCCTGAGCCTCCTCTCAGCCTCCCCTCAGCCTCCCCTGAGCCTCCTCTCAGCCTCCCCTGAGCCTCCTCTCAGCCTCCCCTCAGCCTCCTCTGATGGTACGCTCTTGGAAATCTGTCTCCTTCAGCTCGAGCTGCTGTAACAAAAATACAGTGGACTGGGTAGCTTAAGTAAGAGTAATTTATTTCTCACAGTTTTGAAGGCTGGGAAGTCCAAGGTCAAGGTGCTGCCAGTTTGGTTCTTGGAGGGAACTCTCTTCCTGGCTTGCAGACTGTGTGCCCACAGGGCAGAGGGAGAAAGATCATTTCTCTGCTCTCTCTTCTTTTCAAGGCACTAATTCCATTCATGAGAGCCCCACCCCCCTGAGCTAATCACCTCCAATGGCCCCACCATCACATTGAGGGCGTGGGCTTCAACGTATGAGTGTGAGGGGACACAACAACATTCAGTTTATTGCAAAATCCCAGCACCATCTGCACCTTAGTTTAAAAGTCAGAGGAAGCATCGTATCCCAACTCCTCATTAGCCCACAGTGGTGGGGAAAGAACAGATACGGGTTTGCTGTGATGCTGTCAAACTATAATGCTTTCAAACTGTGCATGTGATATGAAAGTATCAACCTTCTTTAGATGAATATTTTTTTTACTATCTTAAACCTGATTCTTGGCAAATTAAAAATAATTAACACTTATTCCTTTCAGTTTCGGTATTTTGATTCTTTAAAATATCAACCTATTGTATCGCTCCATGGTGCAGAAAATAAGCTACTTTAAATATATTCTTATATATTTAAGACTTAACACATAGTATGTAATGTCTGATTCTGAATTAAGAGGGTTTTCTCTAAATCCAGTGGTGGAGAAAATTAGCTTCATAAAAATGATTTAGGACTAGATGGAAATGTTTTGGTTCTGTGTTTCAAGAAAGAAAAGTAATGAGTCTCTGGGATCATTAAACTCTAAATAGAAAGTTCCTCTGCTGAAGGAAAAAAACATGATTTTTTTTAATAATGAAAACATCTTTAAAGCTAATAATATGCTATGTAGGTTTGGAAAAAATGACTCATTTGGGGTGTATGAATGTGACTAAAATATTTCGTGAGCTTCATTCACTACCTAATATGGACCAGTTCATGAAGAGCGCTGTGTGTGCTGAAGTAGATCAGCAGTAGGGAATCTAACTGTAGCATTTTAGAAATCTCCTATATTACTGTGTGGCTCCAATGAGATATATATATTCATACATTATGTTTATTCACTTCACTTCTCTTAAGAGTTGGATCAATTAGACAAGGCCTCTGCTGGTAAGTCTGGTGAGAAGGACAGCCACATCAAGGGCCCCACAGTCAGTCCTGGGGTGGGTGGTGACAGCCAGAACCTATTCCATGCAGTCCAGAGTAATTTCAGAATAAGTCAGGTGCTTTCTTAACTTAGGTTTTCCCGGAACCCAACTCTGAAGTAAGAAGTGTATGTGATTTGGGAGTTGAGTCCAGGGAACAGCGCCAGTAGAGTGGGGAAGTGGGAGAGGAAGGGAGAGAAGCCAATAATGGGTGTGTTACAATGTTGCGTCACCCCTGGGGCTCCCAGAGCTGAGTCCTGTGGGTTCACTGGGTTTGGTGCAGGAGTGCAGAGTCAGGCCAGCTTGCCCCATGGTGATGTCGGTTGGCTAGGGTCCCAATAATGTGGTCCACGGACTTGAGGTTTCTCAAACACTCAAAGTGAACATGAGACCCCCCCCAAAACTTCCTACATGTCCCTCAGTCTCCCAGAAAAACACTTCTTTCCGCTCCTAGCCTCTTCACTTTTTAGTCCTATCCCTTCCATCTCTGGTTTGGAGGAGGATGAAAGGCTGGAAACAATCTTAAAATATCTGTTTTTGCCTCAAATTTTATTTAACCCAACGACTGCTACACCAAAGGTCCTGAGGTGGTGTCATGGGGGCACAGACGGGGAGTGGCAATTTCTGCTTGGGGTAGCTGGAGAAAGCTTCTTAAGAGGTGAGGCTTAAAGGGGACGAGGGGTTTGCAAGGTGAGGAGGGGAGCAAGGCCATCCCCAGAAGAGGAAAGGACCAGTGCAAGGCTCCGGGGTGCCCTGGAAAGGAGAAAATATGTTTTGTGCCTGGAGTGCAGGGTACAGGGATGTTAGAAAAGAGGTCTCCAGTTAGACAGCACCAGAATACACGTTGGAGGATTAGGAAGGATGGCTGCCAAAGAAACACTTTCCTCCAGGCTTGCTAATAACACTAAAGATTCACTTACCCAAAGTCAGGTATAACTACAGAATAGAAGTGAAGACAGAGAGAAGAGGAGTTGAGTGTGGGTACCATAGCCAAATCTTCATTTTTCCACACTGGAAAAAATAAGTACTAAGTACTGAGTAATGACAGAAATAATGAGTAATAAGGAAGAATAAAAAATGGCAACAAAATATGTTATATACAAGTAAGACCATCAGATGTTGCTAAATAAGCTAAAAATAATTGCATCTAAGAGTAGGACTTGGAATGGGGAGGGAGAGACTAAATTGATGGAGGATAATTTGACTCTTAAAACTATGAACATGAACATGTGTTTCTTCGCTACAAGGAAAATTTTATTACAACCTCGCAGTCCAATACCTAAATGAATGAGGTAAATCAGGAAATACTATTTGCACAGTACTCTGTAAGATGTGCACTGTCATCTATAGCTCCCTCTAAGACAGCCATTGAGTATTCTGACTCAGTGGGGAGCTCTGATGAGTTTTCCTGCTTCCTTTAGATTTAACAGAATTATGGTCAATACAGGCTCATAGCTGTTTAGTGTGTTAAAAGTTTGCTCCATTATCTGTTTAAATAATTTTCCATAAATATAGTCACTCTGAAGACCAAAAGCCTGCATTAGGAGAACAAAATGAATAGTTGGCGATTCTCTGCCTAGAATTCAGCAACCCCTTTGAGGCCAAGTTAAACTTTTAACCTAATTCAAATTTGCAAGACTGAGTGCCAAAACCTTGAGGGAGAGAGGCCACCAGAAGTATATTCTTGTTTTGTGATTTTTACACTGGAAAGGACTAAACATTAAAATGTTTTCCGCTAAACAATCATTAGCCAACAACCAGTTTGTAAAATTAATTTTCTAATTGCATAATTTTATTACCCATAGATGAATGTTATTAACTCTTTACCCAGGTCACCTCATCCACAGAACTCTTGACTGCCAGGTGATGGTCTACAGTCAGACAGGCTTAACAGAAACATAGGAGCCTGCGTCACAGTTTTGTCAAAGTGTGTCTGTGTGCTTGTGTGGGTATGTGCACAGGCGTGCAAGGCTGTCCTATAATGACGGGAAAATAATTGGTGCTTTTAAGTCCTTGTGAAATGTCAAATGCAAATAAAATGGATAACTTTTTTGTAAAAGTTTCTAACAGTGGCATTACATCTGTCACTTTAACTAGACATTAGTAATTTGATATGCAAAGGTGTCTGTACATCTTGTACTGTCATGGATAATAAATAACTCATCAGTATATTGTATAGTGTTTATTACCTTAGATTGAGAGTGACAATGCTAACCAGTTGCCAAGGAGGATAGTTGCCTGCAGCTGTTTTTCTATGGTGTTGGTGGATTTCCACCGTGTTATCACCTCCCTCACCTAGTCCCCTTGAAAACATTTGGTGCATATTTTTATAATGGCTGGGCAGAGTTGATTCAAGTCACATATTGTGGCCACGAGACGATGCAAAGTTGAGTGACCATATACGTAGAAACTAACTGAGTTTCATATTGTGGCATTGGCTTCATTTGCTGGTAACTAACCTCATGAGTTAACCTCACTCTGTACAGCTAGGTCAGAAAACACGGATCACATTACAAACTCTGGTAGGTTAAGAACCCTAAGTAATACCATCTCTAGCTACTCTTGAATGTCTACTTTGCAGTAAAACTAATTAACAATTTAGGCAAGGAAGAGATTTAGCAACAATTTCACATTATAAAAATTTGCATTATAGGAGTTAAGTTTGTCAACTCCTTTTAGGACTGCTCCTTGGGGAGGACTTTGAAATCTACTCCCCCAACATTGTGCACTGGTGATTTTATGATAGGTACGAGTTACTCTTAACTTAATTGTTTTAGCGTCAGTCATCCCCCCTAAAAAATAGTCAACTTTTTTGACTCAGAGTGATTTAATAACATGACAGCTATCATGGTTTATGCAGTTAACTCTCGAATTGCCTTGTTTCCTTAAGCACTGTCCTTGACATCTGCGGCCTTGCCACAAGGTGGCAGGAGGTCTCCTGCTTCAAGGAATGCTCCTTTCTTGAGGTCCTAATTTCAACCAAGAATTCTGTACAAACTCTGCATGTAAATGAAATGTATACATCCATTAAAGCTACCAAACATAACAGACATGAAGGGGACATAAGGCATCCTATGGGCATGTGCCCCCAGGAGACTTGTGTCTGTCCATTCCCAGCTGTGCCCAGACCCCAAGGATGGTCTGACACTAAGCAACTGCTCAGTAAACATTTGTGGAGTGGAGAAAGAAGGACAGAAGGTTTTCTGAAGTGGGCATAATTTGGCACTCTTCTCAATAATCATAATTTTATCATTCTTGGCAATAAATTACTATATTCTATTTATAGACTTTGTGTCTTGGAGTCAAATCCCTCAAAGGACTTTCATCGTCCTGTGAACCTTCAGCCTGACCTGCATTCCAGAGGCCTCTAGGGAAATTTAATCAGCCATGTTTGACATATTCCTTCAAGGCTATCAGTTTGGATTGAAGTAAAAATGTCCACCTGTATTTGTAGCAATCTTCAATACATCCAGGAGGGGAGCAGAAAGGACAAGATAAGAACGGCTATGTGGTAACAATAATATAATCGCTACATTTCAACAGGAAGAGGAAGCAAGCAATTTCTGACTGTCTTCTCCTGTGCTAGACTGTGTGCTAAGTGCTTACTGCGTGTGTCCACGTCACTCTGCTGGGTGAGCCTCCGCCTCCTCCTTACCTGTAAAATGAAGATACTGTTTCCTGCCTCCTGGGGTCATTACATCAGTGAGGTGGTACGTGTTAATTGCTGAGCTCGTGGCAGCACTCAACCAGCTTTAACCAATATTCTAGACTTGCAGACTCAGCAATAAACTCCAGGAGGTTGGCTAACCTCATTCAAGTCACAATTCTAGTAAATGATGGAACTGGACTCCGAACCCAGGCTCACTCATTTCAAAGCCCCCACCCTTGATTTTCTTGCAATACTGTCTCTGTTCTGTACTGAGAAAACCCTTTGTGACTTGTTTGCCTCATCAAAATACTACTCTTTCTTCTTATGAGTTTCATCTGTTGTGTTCTTTTTTGTGAATTTTCTCTAATTGAGCGGTTCTTAACTTTTTTGAGGTCATATAGCATTTGAACATCTGATAGAAGTTCTGCACTATTTCCACCCCCAAAACAAATGCCAGGACAATCTTGCACATGATTTTAAGAAGGTTACATGTCCCTGAAGTGCTTGCATGGGACCTCAATTAAGAAAGTCCGTTCCAAATCCTGTTTTACTAAATATCTTATTTTTTTAATCATTTTCCAATGTCGAATTGGTCCCCATTGTACTGAACGTTTGTGTCCCTGCTCAAATTCATATGGTGAAGACAAAACTCCCAGTGTGGCTGTATTTGTAGATGAGGCCTCTGAGGAAGGAACTAAGGTTAAATGAGGGCCTAAGGGTGGGGCCCCATCTGATAGGATTAATGTCTTTACAAGAAGAGACACCAGAGAGCTCTCTCTCTCCCTCTTCCCGCATGCACGCACTGAGGAAAGGCCATGTGAGGACACAGCAAGAAGGCAAACCAAGTAGAGTCTTCATCAGAAACCAAATGGGCCAGAACCTTGATCTTGGACTTCTAGTCCCTAAAACTGTGAGAAAATAAATTTCTGTTGTTTAAGCCACCCAGTCTGGTATTTTGTTATGGCAGCCCAAGCTGACTAAGACAGTGCCCCAGTAAGAAATGTATCAAACCCACAACTGTTCACAAACTAACTCTATGGAAATTAATGTTTATGTTTTAAATTTTAATTTTTTTATAAATACATGCTTGTAGGGATTGAAATATCCAGAAAAATAAAACTATATTAGCAATTTACTTCTTTTCTACAGATTAAAGGTAACTACTATAAAAATTTTAGTATGCCTTCTAAAATATAGTTTTGATCATGTTACATATATAATTTTATATACTTTTTCAATTAACACTATATAAAAACATTTCTCAATTTTATCGATTAAAATAGCTGCATTAAATTTCTTCAAACCTAAACATTTCCCAATTTAGGTTATTTTCAAATTTTTTGACATAAATTTTTTAATATATTTGATGTTACTTTTCAAATGAGTCACAGTATGAGATCACTGCTAATGTATGCTTTATTTAAGGCTTTTTGATGAATTATGACAAATCATTTTTCTAAATAAGAAAATAAGTTTTTTATAAGCAATTCATGCATGTGAGAGAGATATATACATGCAGTTTTTGCTTTGCATAGTTCCAACATCCGTGAATTTCAGTTATCATGATTTAGTTAAATAACACCAGTTCAGTGCAGTTCGAATTTTGGTTACAATGGCTGTGTAGTAAAGAATTTGACCTTGCCCAAAGAAGGGTCTGGACTTTGTCCCCAGATTCTGAGTAACCCCTAAACGACTGGAATTTCTAGAGCAATAGGAGTGTCTTTGTTATTCATGACAATACTGACAGTTTATGCTAACAAAGTGACTCAATGGTGGGTACACTGGGCCACTTTATATCAATCCAATGTCTGGGGAGGTGGGAGGGGTTGGAGATTGAGTTCAGCCATGGAGCTATCAGTCAATCAACCATGCCTATGTAATGAAGTCCCAATAAAAACTCTGGACACTGAACCTCGGGCAAGCTTCCCTGCTTGGCAGTACCTCATGTGTCCCATATTGATGCAAGAGGGTCACGCCTCTTGAGGTCAATGGAAGCTTTGCATTTGGAACCTTTCCAGAAATATCTGATATAGGACAATATATCATAATTAACCAGTCCTCTACAGATGGACATATGCACATATATGGTTCTCAGAACAGTTTGAAATACAATACAACTATGTACTTGTACGTGCTTTTCAGTTTTCAAAGTACTTTTACATTCCTTGTTTTATTTATCACTCGAAACACTCCTGAGGCTTATCTGCTTCTCATGGCAAATCATTGCTCTTTTGTGATAAGTGATTCAGAAAACTCCAGATAGTTAGATAGACAGACAGTCAGACAAATGGACAAACAGAGTAGTCACAGAATCATGGAGTCTTCCTGTTGGAAAGGATCCTAGAGATCATGCTGTTGATATAGTGCATTTTAAGATCTGAAAGATAAAAAGAATTGCCCCATATCATGTAGTCAGCTATGTTCACAAGGTCTCCTGATGCCTAAATCTTCTTCCACAACACCAAGCTGCCATTCATATACCTGTAGAATAGGTTTTTAAAGCAAGATGGGGGGCCGGCCCCGTGGCGTAGCGGTTAAGTGCATGCGCTCCACGGTTGGCAGCCCAGGTTCGGATCCCGAGCGCACACTGACGCATGGCTTGTCAGGCCACACTGTGGTGGCATCCCACATAAAAGTAGAGGAAGATGAGCACGGATGTTAGCCCAGGCCCAGTCTTCCTCAGCAAAATGAGGAGGATTGGCATGGATGTTAGCGCAGAGCTGATCTTCCCCACAAAAAAAAAAAAAAAAAAGCAAAATGGTCCTAAAAAAAGGACTAGTTCCCTCTTAACACACATTATAAAAATAAAAACCCATTCTCATGGATAACTATCTTCAACAAAAATGCTGGTGAGAAGAGAACTAAAGGGGTACCTACGGATTGTGACTATGTGCGTCAGCTCCACGTCGTATGTAGCTCTACAAACAGTGGGGTTCAGTGAGTAAAATGATGGGTTTGTGGCACAGCTGGACCCAAGTTTACCTCTTGGCTCATCTACTTACCAACTGGTTCCATAGCTAGTTATCTAACCACTCTAAGATGCACTTTCTTCATCTGTATAACAGGGCTTATAAAAGTAGCATTTATCTTAAGAGGGTGTTGGGAGGACTAAAATTAAATAATCTGCGTAAAGTATTTGACACAGTACCAAGTATATAGCAAGTGCTCAGTAAACGTTAATCATACATGTTTACATCAGTGAGAAACATTTCCTTAACCTCAGGATCTTTCTGAAAACTTTCACCCCCACCTCAAATCACACAATTTCCACATAACCCATTCTATGTTCTTACTCCTTCTGGAGATTTTTCCGCTTTCTTTGAGTACTCAAAAAAGTTGGTCAAATCAATTAGTGCCAGATTTAAAACTGTGGGATTCTCAATTCTCACTGAGTATAAGTATAAGCTAAGGAACTTAAAAATATTAATGCAGATACTTGGGGCTCCACTCACAGAGATTCCAATTCAATTCATCTGAGGCACAGCCTAGACATCAGTATTTTTTAAAAGATCCTTAGGTGGTTCTAATGTATAGTCAGGAGTGAGAACCAATACTCTAATTTATTATGAACTCTATAATTTAAATCTGAGAATTTATAATTAAAATTTGGCCTTTGCATATGAAAAAAATGCAGTCAGTGTAAACTGTCTCTAAGGAGGCTCAGATGTCAGACTTACCCCTAAAAGACTTTAAAACAGGTACTAGAGATATGTCAAAGAACTAAAGGATACAATTTCTGAAGAAATAGTATATGACAATGTTGTCTTACCAAATGGAGAATATCAACAGAGAGAAATTGTAAAAAAGGACCAAATAGAAATTCTGGAGTTGAAAATTATAATAATTGAAATGAAAAAAATCACTAGAGGGACTTAACAGTAGATCTGAAGGGCAGAAGAAAGACTCAAAAACCTGAAGATAATCAAAAGAGATTATCTAATCTGAGGAAGAAAAAGGAAAAGAATGAAGAAAAATGAAGATAGCCTCAGAGAACTGTGGACACCGGGAAGCACGCCGACATACACATAATGCAGCTCCTGAAGGAGAGGAGGAAGGGAAAGAGGCAAAAGGAATATTTGAAGAAATAATGTACTGAAAACTTCCCAATTTCATAAAAACATTAATCATCTAAGAAGCTCAACCAATTCCAAATGGGATGCACTCAAAGAGATTTACACCTCAATACATCATAGCCACACTGTCGAAAAACAGAGACACAAAAGAGAATCTCAAGCGTAGCAAGAGGAGAAAAACTCTTCCTGTACAGGGGATCCTCAATAAGATTTACGGTGACTTCTGATCTGAAACTATGGAGGCCAGAAGGCAGTGGATGACATATTCACAGTGCTGAGAGAAAACCCTGTCAATAAGAATTCTATATCCCACAAGACAATTCTTCAAAATGTAAGAGAAATTAAGATATTCCCAGGTAAACAAAAACAGAATTTATCACTAGCAGCCCTGCTCTACAAGAAATACTAAAAGGAGTCTTTCAGGTTGAAATGAAAGACATCAGACAGTAACTCAAATCCATACGAAGAAACCAAGAGCACTGGTACAGGTAGCCACATAGGTAAACATAAAAGTCACATAAATGTGCTTTTGGCATACGTCTTTTCAACTCCTGCTGATTTAAAAGAAATTACATACAGCAATAATTTTAAAAATGTATTAATGGGTTTTTAATGTATAATATTGTGATTTTAATGACAATGGTAGCACAAAGGAGGGGGAGGAAAAAGTGCTATATTGGAGCAAAGTTTCTGTATACTATTGAAATTAATATTTTAAAATTTAGGATGCTAATTGTAATCGCTAGGACAACCAGTAAGAAAATAACTCCAAAAAATACAGTAAAAGAAACAAGAAGTGAATCAAAATGGTACAATAGGAAACACCTATTTAACATAAAAGAAGGTACTAATGGAGGAATAAAAGGAGGAAGGGATGTAAGATGTAAAGAAAACACATAGAAAATGGCAGAAATAAACCTTACCTTTCAGTAACTATGTTAACTGAAAATTGATTAAACACTCCAATCAAAAGTCAGAGATTGGAAAAATGGATTAAAAAGTCATGATCCAACTCCATGCTGCCCACAAGAGACACAATTTAGGTTCAAAGACACAAACTGGTTGAAAGTTAGAAGGGTGGGAGAAGATATGGTATGAGAATAGTAATCAAAAGAAAAATGGGGGCCGGCCCCGTGGCTTAGCAGTTAAGTGCTCCTGCTCTGCTACTGGCGGCCCGGGTTCAGATCCCAGGCGAGCACCCATGCACCGCTTCTCTGGCCATGCTGAGGCCGCATCCCACATACAGCAACTAGAAGGATGTGCAACTATGACATACAACTATCTACTGGGGCTTTGGGGAAAAAAAAGGAGGAGTATTGGCAATAGATGTTAGCTCAGAGCCGGTCTTCCTCAGCAAAAAGAGGAGGATTAGCATGGATGTTAGCTCCGGGCTGATCTTCCTCACAAAAAAAAAAAAAAAGAAAAAGAAAAATGGAGTGGCTATACCAATATCAGACAAAATAGACTTTAGATAAGAATTGTTACTAGAGATAAAGGACATTTTATAATAACAAAAGGATCGATCAGTCAGGAAGACATATAATTATAGACAAGAAAATAGAATAATAATGAATAGGTAAATTCATACAGACAGTAAAGTTGCCAGAAGCTGGGAGGAAGTAATGGGTATTGGGTATCTTTTGGGGGTTCTAGAATATGTAAAATTAGAATATACTATGAATATACTATATCTGTGAATATACTAAAAACTACCGAATTACTTTAAAAGGGTGACATCTGTCATTCATGAATTACATTGCAATAAGGTTGTTATAAAAACAAATAAAGCAAAGGCTTCTACGATGTTGCTGTAGCTCTATTATTATCTGTCAGGTAAATAAGGGAGCCTGGCATAGCATAAGTGTAATGCCAGCTTCACTGTCCTCAATTATTCTGTTTTTAAACACTTTTGAAGATAAAGTTGACTCCTTTCATCTTTGCTAAATAACAGCTAATGGCCTAAACGGTTGCCACGTGTGTCAGCTATTGACCAGGAGTGGGAAAGCAAGACATGGAATTCTTGTACACTCTGTAGAGAAAAACATACTGAACCAGTGATTGGAAGACCAGCTGTTGGCACAATATTGCCTTACAATCTCCCTGAGGCACTTCTGACTGAGCAGTCGGTCTGCCTCCCAGTCATTTACTGGGGAGAAAGGAGACTGAGGATCCACTGTGCTCTTAGAGGCTGCTGGAACTGACCATTTCTAGTGGGCATTGTTCACGAAGGAAATTGAATCAACAGAATATTTTCTACTATGTGCCAAATAATCAGAAGCAAAATACTGTCCCATAAAAGGCATCACCTAAATGAAGTAGCATACTTGGGACTTACTTATCTTAATGAAAACTACTCTCTAATGTATTTCTCAATTTCTTGAAACAGGTGGACGTGTAGAACTCCTGGACGTGGATACATGTCTACGTGCATGCCGCTTGTGGGGGAGGCTTCCTTCTAAAACGTGATCTTGTTTCCCTCCCTAAACGTCTCCACTGCTTTTAATACCGAAGTCGTTTGGCTATCATGCCATAGTGCCTTGGCAGAGAGGCGAATTTATATTTGGAAAAAGCTCACGTGATGACTCTGTGATATGGAAACATCTCCTACGTTGCAGTAAGAGCCGGCTGCGTACTAAAGCCCACTGAGCAGCTGTAAGGCTGTAGGGAGCACAACGTCAGGGTCTATCAGTCGTCCATGAGAATTGAGTCTGTGTGGCTTCAAGGTTTCTCTTAACCTCGTTTATGAGTTAACTTTGTTTAGTAACTAAACGGTCACTAAAATGTCAAATAATAGAAGAACCAACTGATCCAGTGGAAACCACAGTTGTGTATTCACTAATCATCTGACGACAGGACTTTTTTACCTTGTTGCAATGTTTACAATAAGCTGATGGTTAATTAAGCTTGGCATACTAAGCACTGTGTGTTAGCAAGTATCCGCGGGCAGACTGATCATCACTCAATCTGTAATTCAGCAAACAATGATGACAAAGAGCAAGGCTCCGGCTCTGTAGGGCTGCGGAGCGCTCTTCCGTCCTCGCTTCCATCACACTCTGCCCAAACCCACACCCTCGTGACGTAATGCAATCACCCTATCTAAACCCTCCCCCTCTCTAACCCTTTTCTATGGTTTAATTTTCTTCATAGTGTTGTCCCCATCTAAAATTATATTAAAATTTGGCTTACTGACATGTTCATTTCCTTTTCCCCTATTAAACTCCATCTGCAGAAATTTGCTTGTTCACTCCCTCCACCATGAAAACAGCAGCTGCACCATAGTGAGCGTATGTACATAAGTAAATATGTACACATTTGCTGAATGAATAAATAAAAGTTAATTTTAGGCTCTGAATGCAAAATGGTGTAACCTCTCCCAGCTCCCTAGTTATATGTAAACACAAAAGTCAATGAATTTTGAGACCTCCACCAGTTAGGAGCTTTGGTTTGGTCTTCTGGCCCTCAGGGACACTTCTGTCCCCCCTTGTGAAAGCCCTGGACTCTAGTCTGGAGGGTTGGGCTGGTCAGATTCAGCTACTCTGAAGCCTGGAGATGTGACATGGACCATAGAAAGTCTTCTGATCTAAGAAAAGATTTAATGCAAGTTGATTTATCTAAGCTCAGAAAGAAACCAAAAAATATAGAGGTGTAATTGGTAGCAGTTAATGTTTGGTGAAGAGAGTGATAGATTATATCCAAGTGTTTGTGTTATTTTAAACCTCTCTCATAATTGCATGTTATTTTAATTCCTAGTGGTGAGTGACACTTGCTTGGTGAAATCCCATCTGCTTTCTTCTGCCTTCCAGGGCAGCTGCACGTTACTAGAGGAAATTACAACCCAAGCTGAATGGTTTCACTTCAAATTCATGACCACAAAACTGAAATGGGCCTTTATCACAGCCCAAGACTCCTACTATGTTTCTTTAGTAAGATAATTTTCCCACTTCCCCAGGCAACTGCTTCAAACTTTTTTCTCTTTTCTAATCTCCTACCCACACTTGTTTCACTGAGACGCTAGAAGCCACAAATTAAGCACCCCTCATCCTTCTACCACCAAGTCCATACACCTGCCTGTGTCTGCCCCATCTTTCTTCCCTTCCTGTTACAGGAGAAAAAAATGTTTTTCCTTGTGATAGGCTGAATTATGTCCCCCTCCAAAATTCGCATGTCGAAGTCCCAACCTCCAGTACCTCAGAATATGACTGCTATAGACAGACTGTTGGTGCTCCTATCCCAAATTCATGTTGAAACCTAATGCCCAATGTGATGGCGTTTGGAGGTGGGGCCTTTGGGAGGTGATTAAGTCTTGAGGGCAGACCCTTCATGAGTGGGATTAGTGCCTTTATATAAGAGGCCCAAGAGAACTCTCTTGCCCTGTGAACTAGGGAACAGGCTCTCACCAGACACCAAATCTGCCAATGCCTTGACCTTGGGCTTCCCGGCCTCCAGAACTGCAAGAAAAAAATGTTTAAGCCACCCAGTGTGTACTATTTTTTTTTCAGATGAATAGGTTTTATTTCCATGGAGATTATGCCTTGTGTTTAATTATAGCCCCTACAGCATCTGGACCATTCATACTCAGTGTACAAATGCTGTTTTGAATTTTGAATGTGGGATCAAAAATTTTGGTAGAACTCTGTTTTTATTTCTGTTATATTACATGGGTAAAACATTCCATTTGTAGGAAGCATGAGCTTTACTCTAAAGATAAAGAAAGTCACAGGTTTTGAATTGCTCCAAGTCAAATTTAATATTTTTCTGAATCCCCATCCCACTGGGCTGAAAGCAAGTTCAACCACAGGCCCTAATGGTGTTCTTTCCCATCCTCTCTGGGTTGAATGAAGATCCTTTACTTCCTACTCCTGTGACTGAACATAAGTGAGGCCATCTTGTTGCACTAAATGGGCCAAGCCCCTCCTCTGTGTGACTACTTGCTGCTCTGCACATACTCTAAAATAATTCACATGTTCTCCTGATTTATGGCCTTTGCTTATGTATGTACTCCCCTATAGCTTGATAAATTAAAACTTTGTTCTATGAGTTTCTCTCCAGGAACAGGCTGACCACAGATGGGAAACACATCTACAAGATATTCATCATCACTGACAGAAGAAAAGAACAATGAAAGACCCTGGAGTCCATTGTGCCTGAAGGCCGGCATTTCTAATCCCTCTCCTTACTGCCCATTTTCCCTATATGACTACATCAAAATTCTATAATTTTTGAAGGTGGGTTTTTGAGACATTAGTCACTTATCTTCCGATTATGCCACCTAATCGAATTAAAGCTTCCTTTCTCCATCTCTAACTCGTTGTGATTAATTGGCTCAGATCACGGTGAGCAGAGCGAGCCCATTGCTTGGTAACAAATTTCTGGTGACCCAGATGGGACCATAGCCTCTGCCCGTGGCTAGTCGACTTGGAGGAGACTGTTTTGAGGCTTGCCCAGAAGCTGCCTTTTTCCAACTGGGGAGGCTTTTTTTCCACCCCGGGAATTCCCCTTGTGGCTTCCTTGCTTGCCAACTGCCTCTAACACTTCAGTGATCGGGAAACGAAGGACTGGATCGTGAGCTGACGAGCTTGCGTCTGCAGCTAGTTGAGTTGTCCTGGAGTGCGCTCCCGGGTACTGTATTCCTTTCTCCTTGCCTGGGGTCAGGCCGAGGTCCATCTGGTTTAAGTGCTGTTTGTTATTGAGGGATAAAGGAAAGTGCAGACTGCCTAGCACATTATCTGTAAGACTAGCCTCTGGTTTTTCTGTGGTGAGCACGCCTGTATGTTCTGTTCTCCTGAATGCGTGTGTCGTTCCACTAGTCTGCGTGCCAGTTGTCCTCTGTGTCAAAACTCTACAGCATACTTCCAGTGCCTATTACGTCATCTGTGGGGATGTGAAGTCTGCAACCTTTTCTGTCGAGGGTCAAGCCGGGATTGCACGCCTCACTGGGGGCACTGCTGTTTGTGTGTTTCCTATCTTAACCCTTGGGAGGAAGCTGTGAGAGCACAGCCTGACCATCTTCCTCCCCTCTTTGTCTGTCTTGTCTAGCATCTACTTTGCTGTCATTGTGTGAAAGTAAGGTTTGGGCCTAAAGTAAGCAAGACTTGGACTTCCTGCAAAATAGAAGATTTAAAAACTTTCTGCCAGGCACCTGACCCCCTACACCAGTGCTGGGAAATTAGATCTTTACCCCACATTAAGGCACTACCTATTGCCTCTTTGGCTTGTTTAGCACTGGTGCCAGAATTGTATGCTCGGGCGGAGTGGGATTTCACTAAGGCCTATAGTTATCTGGACACCCGGAGTCGAGCCCTGCACCCTTCTCCCGGTCCGTTAATTGTTGGACACAAGCTTTACTGCCGTGGGCACCACTCCATCCATCCCAAGAAAAAGAGCCCGCTAGGGTGCATGCTGGCCAGCTGGGCTGATTTCAGTCATGAGCCTGACAAAGAAAAGGATGATCTTTTACTGTAGCGTAGCCTGGCCCCAGTACACTAGGCTCAGGAGAAAAGTGGCCCCTAAATGGGTCGCTTAATTATGATACCATCTCACAGCCGGAATTGTTCTGCAAGAAGGAAGGAAAGAAGATAGAATCCCCTGTGGTCAAGCCTTTATGCTGCTATATCTAGATCAGGGAACGGGAACAATGGACTGAGGAGTCCCCTGGCTCCTCCTCCTCCCCTTTTTTCCAGGCCCACCGCTTGCCTCAAGGGAAATGCCTGAGGGATTGCCAGGTCTAAGAGAGGGACTCTCCTTCTTGAACCCAGCAGGGACACAATTTGGTCATCAGGCCCTTCCCAGAGCGAGGCAATTTCCACTGCGACAGCATCCCACAGGCATAAACGGACAAGGACAACCGGCTGGCTTCATTTGGATGCACTCTCCTTTCTCTACCTTGGATCCTTTTAATTAGAAAAATAATAACTCGCCATACTGAGAGGACCCTCAAAGATACCTGAGTTGTTTCCTCCATCTTTTCCACCTATCACCCCACGTGGGCAGATATACCATTTTTTTATATATGCCTGAATGCCCTGTTCCCCTCCTGGGACGAGAGCTTCTATGTAAACTGAACACTCAAATGACTTTCGCTCCAGGTCAACTAGAGGTACAAGTGCTGCTGGAACAATCCTTATGGTTCCAGATGGCCCTGCTAGGTGTTCAAAGGCCACCAGACCTGCTGCCACCGGAGATTCTCAAGAAGGTAAGACTGGACGTGTGGACAGATGGGACGCCTGGGAAAGCAAGGAATGTCCACCCAATACAAACACCCTTGAAAACCCAAAAGATAAAGCCTAGCCCAAAACAATATCTGCTACAACAGGAGGCTCAGAAGGGCATTCAGCCACTGCTGCAGAAATTCCTGGCGGCAGGATTATTCAGACCTGGCCAGTCACCATGCAATACTCCTAGTCTCCTGGTCAAGAAACCCAACTCAGAGGAATATCGCTTTGTTCAAGACCTGCGTGCCATAAATGTGGTTCAGGACCTGCACCCTGTGGTGCCCAGCCCTTACACCTTGCTAACCAATATTCCGGGTGAATATGGCTGGTTTTCAGTTTTGGACTGAAAGGATGCATTCTTCTGCATACCGCTCTTGATTGCTCTCCCTCTTCACCCATCATGTCTAATCCATCAGTAAATTCTGTACATTCTTCCCTTAAAATGGATCTGGCATCATTCACCTCTCTCCCCACCACCACTCTCAAGTTTAGGTCACTCGTGCCTCTCACCACAGGGTTTATAATTACGGCAACAACGTACTAACTGGTCTCTCCGCCACTCTAGCCGTCTTTCCACACAGAAACCCAAGGAAAATTCTTAGTACCTAAATTGGATCATGTCGTTTCCCTCCTTAGAATCCCGATGCAGCTTCCTGTTGCCCTGGTGACCAGGGCCCTGCTGATCTGGCCAATGCCCACTTGCATGACCTCTTCCCTTCAGCTCTGTGTTTGTCTCCAACCCTAGACAGGCTCTTTGGTCCCGCTCGGGACCCCTGCAATGTTATTCTGAGTATCCCAAACACCACCTCGCGTCCACGCTACAAACGGTCAGCTCCTTTTCATCTCACAGGGCTGGGTTTATATTTCGCCTCCTCGGGGAGGCCCTTCCTGACCATCCTCCCTAGCAGGTTCTCGCATTTTTCTCTCTCAGTACCCTGGGTTTGTTCCTTTTTCCTTCATAGCATGACAATTTTTAGTCATTTTGTTTACATGTTGTTTTTTCTCTGTCTCTTCCATCTGACTATAAGTTATACAAAAGCAGGAACCATATTTTTCCAGTTTATCATTTTATCCCTGGCATCTGTCACAGAGCCTGGGGAATAGCAGGTGATCAATAAACATTAACAAAAAAGACATATTATAGAAAATGCACAAACAACTGTACTCTAAGCTCTCAGTTATCCATAGCTACAAAAAACTAGTATTTCAGCCACTAACCCTGGCAGCCTCAAATCTATAAAATAGTGACAGAGGTCATATGCTCAACATGGGCAGCATAGCATTCACTACTCCCTGGCTCCTGACGGAAGGAGTCACAATGTACTAGGGTAGGACAAAGTCGCAGAAGTGGCAAAAAGCCTTCATGAACTCATCCTTCAAGAAGAATCAGTGCCCAGGACTGCGTGAGATTCGAATCCCCTATAGCAATATCACAATTTGTATGAAAAGAGAGTCCACTTCAATGTCTTGGCCCAAAAATTATTATGTAAATACCTAATATCAAAATGTGATTAGTTTATTATGGAGAAGTCAATAAATTCTAGACAAAGTAGTTGATGTTGCTCTTTATATGATGTTCTGTCTAAGGGGATGAAAGTTCAAGTCTAGCTTTGCAATAAAGGCAAATCTCAGATTTAAAAGAAACATCTGTTTTAGTCCAGACCTTCTACAAAGTAGAGCCAGAAGCAAGGATTAAGTTCCCAATGCTTATTTGACAGGTGCACGTCCATCACGGTGAGATGAGGAAAATGGCAAAGCGAGGCAAAGACAGTGTGCTGCGCGATACATGACGACCCCTCACAGCGAGCGGAGGCCCCAGCCCGTCGGCACGCGGGCCTCGGCAGCAGTCCACGGCGGAAGGAAAGGAGGGCTGAGGGTGTTCGCCCAGCTCCCTCCTGCGCCCCGTCGCTCATTGTTGGGGGCTCACCCCCACGCTCTAGACCCTGTGGTCGGCCCCACGGGAGCCGACTGGCACATGGCTCGGTGTCTCGTCAGAGTCTGAAGGTGGAAGGGCAGCTCAGCACGGGTGGGCACCAGCCGAGAGGGAAAGGAGGAGGGAGCCAGGGAACCTGGACCAGGACACGCCCATCCGCAGTCCTGGATTTTCTCTGTACCTTCATTACGGAGAGACCGTCCAAACTAAGGTGAAGCACCGCCAGTTAGTTCCCTTCTTCTGTTAAGAAGCTTTGACTCACCCTGAGCTAAAATCTGACGCCTGACGACGTGCTCTCACTGCTACCATCTACGCCGTTTCCACCGGGCGCCAGGCGGTGGGCCGAGCGCACGGCAGACGTCGTCTCCTGAATTCCTCACAACAGCCCTGCGAGGGCTGTTGCATGATTGTCTTTAGAAAGAGAGGAGGAAAATGAAGCTTAAATACATCAGTCAGCTAAGTTTCCAGCCAAGTTGTTGAGGGGTGAGCTGCACGCGAATCTCAGCTGTCTGACGAAGCCCAGACTGAACCACTGTGCCGGACCTCACCCCCCACGGCCCCACTGCTCAGGATTCCTCCTCAGGGGACACAGAGGCTTTCCCTCGCATCAAAATACGAGCTTCCATACCAGGGGAGCTCTCTGGCTGAAGCCGTGACGCCACAGCCCACTCTTGATCTCTACAGTTGCCATGGTAAAGCCAGGTTAGTCCTACAAAGGTTCTTGGAGATCATCTCTTTATACAGCCATTTCCTACCTTTGAGTGGAAATGAGGAGAAAAGGCCAAGTCCTCCTCTACTTTGTATTTTAATTTTGCCTTTCTCCAAGTAACACCACACACCCATGCGCACGCGCACACACACTACCCCTTAAATCTTTCCCCATGGCATCTGGTACTAGAATCTGATACGGGGGAATTTACAGCTGCGCTTCACGCCTTGTTTTTCACAGCGTTTAGTAGTGTTTTTGTTTTCTAGCAGAATTATCAAGTGTTACTATATTAAATTCATTTACAATGTTTCTATTTGGTTTCCAGAAAGCTCTAATTTCTCAAGGATTGTGTAAAAACTAATCTCCAAACCCTGGAAAGAGAAAATTGATGTTACAATAATATTTTCTATTCTGTAGTTTTTATTTGAAATGTTCTGAGTTCTATATGGTCACAATCTTCATTAATTAAACCTCGTCTCTGATAGATACAGATTATTAAGTCATATAAGGTGGAATTTACATTTTAGAATAGAGAAATACAGGAAGTAGTTGGGGTATAGAGTTGTGCAACTTTGCCTTGAATCCCAGCTCTGCAACCTCTGCTAGATGAGTGATCTTGGGAAAATTACTCCAATTATCTAACCTTGTTTTTGGTAAATTGAGGATAATGGTTTCTATGTCATAGTTTCTGACTCAACTTTAGTAGTCAATACATGGACTCAGTATTTTTGATGATCGCTGTACTTAGCATATCTTCTTGAAGTGTGACTAAGCAAACTTTGCTGTCCTCAATATTACCGATTAATATCTTTAAAATGAAAACCTTTGCCTTATCAGATGCAACCCTCAAACACTCCCTACCATGTTTAGAGGCTTATCCAGTGTTTTGTAAGCAAATTAATGTCAAATATTTCTATATAGCTGCATATTCAAGGATATCCCCTGGGAATACCTATGCCCCACATATATTATTAGATATTGCATGAGAAAAGTTCTGAAATTAATAAATTTAGGAAAAAATATGATAGTCCCTCTTGAAGATTCACACGCACATTAGCATAATAAAAATTCCTTATGTAAAGAACCTATTTAAAATTGTTTTAACTCAATGTTCTCTGAAATTATTTGGCCATGAAATATTTTTTGCATAGAACACTTAGTACTCTCTCCGAATTCTAGTGTTACACGAGACACAGTCGGGGAGCACTTTATTAGAACATGTGACAATGAAATCACTGCAGTGATAACCGCAAAGGAGGACCGTGGACGAGTTGTGTGGGAACAATTCTCTGGAGTGTACTTCCCTGATACCAAGGAACTCTGAGTCGTGGTGTAATTATATGGCAATAGCACAGTTGCATTTCTCAAGAAAGTCATTTCCATGCAGATCATTGGTGTGAAATAAAACAGCACATTATGCATGCATAGGGCAAAGAAGTATACCCTTCTATTGGCTCAGGCTCTGGGAGAGCAGGCTGTTTATTTTGGTAGTGCCCATTTTAGTATTGCTGTAGTTTACTTTTAATAATATTGGTTTAAATTGTGATTCTGTATTTTAAACAGTTTGCCTTTTAAAAGTAAGCAGTCACACCAGGCAATTTCATAAATTTTGTAAAGATAGTTCCTGCTTCCTAGTTGAGCAGTAATGATGTGCAGGCCAAGGCATGGACTTGGAGCCACTGACGTGGCCCAGGGGCCAGCTTTGTTTCTTTCGAGCTGTCGCACCCTTTGGAAATCAGTTTCCTATCTGTAAGTCTGGAACAAGATAACTTATGCGGGAGTGTTTTATGTAGTGTTAAATTCTATGTACACATAAGGTATGAGGATCAAAGTTAATATTCTTAGAAAATAGAGAACAAAGGTCTACAAATGTGTGTGATGAAAAAAATAACAATCATGATTACAAATGTGAGGAGGATTCTACTCCTCTTTGCTCACATTTCTAAGTGGGGATTTCTGCTCCGTTCCTGAAAAGGGAGCTATATCAGAGGACCAATTTCAGTCTTTCATGCTGCTCTCCACGTACAAATTGATTTACCTGAGCAGGGAGAAGTTGGCGTCTGACATCCCTCGGTCCCCTGTTGTCTGCTGGCTCTGATGCTCACCTGGACCTCAGTGCCCAGCTCCCTGCTCTCTGCTCATGGCTTCCTACTTCTCTCTGCCCCCAGGTGGTCTCACTGGGAGGCTGGGCAGACCAGAAGATGGTGAGAGAAAGAGAGAAAAGTCTGCAGTTTGGGGTGGATAATTTCAATTCAGAGATGATATTATTAGCAATCGTATTTTCTTGCTCCAAATGTAAGCCACATTCTCCAGTCTAGCTCCACCAGCAAGGAAGATGACATCTTTGATTTCCTTGCCTCCTCCTCCTCCCCACCTGGGGGAAGGAGTATGATTGGCCCTTCAGGGAGGAATCCAGTGACAAAGAGCATTATTTATCATAAAAACCACACGTCAATGCTATATAATAAAAAAGACAGACCATGCGAAGTATTGTTGAGGATGTAGAAAATATGGACCCCCTCATACACTGCTGGTGGGAATGTAAAATGGCGCAGTTGCTTTGGAAACAGAGTTTGGCAATTTCTTAAAATGTTAAACATGAACTTACCATATAATCCATGAAATTTACCTTATAATCCAAGAAAAATAAAAGCGTATGTCCACACAAAGAAATGTACGTGAAAGTTCCTAGCATCCTTATTCATAATAGACCAAAACTGGAAACAGTGCAAATGTCTATCAAGTGACGAATGCATTAAAAAATGTTGTATATTCATACAATGGAACATTATTCAGCTAAAAAGCAATGAACTACTGATATGTGCTAAAGCATGGGTGAATCTCAAAAATATTATTCCAGATGAAAGAAACCAGATGAGAAAGCCCACGTATTATCAATTCCATTGATATGAAATGATCGGAAAAGGCAAAGTCACAGAGTTGGGAAGCATATCAGTGGTTGCCTAAGGCTGGGGCAGGAGAGGGATTAACTGTAAATGGGCACAAGAGGGCTTTTTGGGGAGATGGAAATGTTCTAAAATTGGACTGCGGTGATGATCGCACAACTCCATATACTTACTAAAAATCATTGAATTGTGCTTATAATGGGAATCAAAACTCAATAAAGCTGTTAAAAATTGACAAAGCCACACAATAGTTTCAAAATTTGTGTGTTTAACATAATACTGAAATATGGAAATTTTATTTGAAAATATGCTTTCACAATATTATAGTTCTTTGAGTGATTATCGTCCTCTGCCATTTAATATATCACAATAATTACATCAGAGGATGTATACAGCTGAAAATTCTACTACCAATAACATACAGTAAGCTGGATTTTTTAACTCTCCAGGCAGCTCCATTTGGGCCCTGTTTTGGCTCCCTCACACTGAAGCACCCAGTGCTCTCTTCACCCCAGGAGCTCTTTCAACGCCGAGTTCTGTGAGAGTATTAAATACGGAAAAGTAACACTTTTTTAGGATTCTCTTAATTTTCAAAAAAAATGGATATACACTCTCACAACTACTTAATATAGTCTCCATTACAGTGTGTGGTACCTTGCTTTTCTGAGAGGCCATCTGTACATTGTTTGGTTAATCCCTAATGCCCATAACACCCCTGCTCACACTAGCTACATGAAATCTAAAGGGAAATATCTCATTAAAATAACGGTTTTATATTTACAATACCTTGAAGACTCGTACTTTACATTTTCCATGAGTAGATTCTATTTTTGCTTTTGAATCAAGAAAATGTTTATAAAGCTATAGAGAGGTCTGATTCAACCAACTGAAAATTTATTAAACAATACTCCTGAAGCTTAAGGGCCATGCCCAATGTACCTATTTTCTTCAGGGGCCTTACTGGTAGATTTAGGCACATTAATAATGCCAGAACTATTTTCATGTTCTGGAGGCTGGAATGATAAGCTATTACTTAAATCCCATAGTTCTGTGAGATAAATGGATAAATAGATAGACAGACCATGGAAATTTCATTTATTTATTTATTTTTGTGAGGAAGATTAGCCCTGAGCTAACATCCAATGCCAATCCTCCTCTTTTTTGCTGAGGAAGATTGGCCCTGGGCTAACATCCGTTACCATCTTCCTCTACTTTATATGAGATGCCATTACAGCATGGCTTGACGAGCGGTGCATCGGTGAGTGTCCAGGATCTGAACCCCAGGCCACCACAGTGGAGTGGGTGCACGTAACTACTATGCCACCGGGCCAGCCCTGGAAACTTTATTTTTTGCTGAGGAAGATTTGCCCTGAGCTAACATCTGTTGCCATTTTTCCTCTTTTTGTACGTAAGCCACTGCCACAGCATGGCCACTGACAGACAAGTGGTGTAGGTCCACACCCAGGAACTGAACCCCAGCAGCTGAAGTGGAACACACTGAACTTAACCACCAGGCCACCAGGGCTGGCCCAAGATAGATCATTTGAATTAGATAATCAACACAAAATCTGGAGAGCAGTTATTTAGCTTCAATTGTTATTTCTCTCATGTTCCATGGCTGCAAATTCAGACAGAAACTCACAATGTAGTTGCTAAAATGGGTATGTAAATGATAATGAGAATCAAGAGGTAAAACACTGACAACTAATCAGCTGCTGATAATTAAAACATTGTAGAACAGAACACCATGCAGGGAGAGAGTCTGTGATTGCTAGAACTCTGTAGACACAGGAGAGCAACCTCACCAAGCGAGCTCCACTCTGCACCTGAGGCGTCTAACAAGTCTTGAAACTCTACCCTCAATGGCCAGACAAAGGAAAACCGATCCAGCACGAGCTTTCCACTGGCAGCCAGTACATGAGTTCCATGAGGCTTCTTTGATGAATTGAGGCAGAACATTTATAGGCACAATATGACTTTTTAAAAGACCTTTGTACTTTTTTTTTTTCCATATTCAGAAGGATTAAAAACTGCTCCCTGAGTTGCTCATGAAAATGACTTTACATACAAAATGAAGTTATTAGATCCATTCATATCGTTTTTTATGAGATATATTTATTTTTCTTAATGGAAAACTAAGGCCTAAGACTTTCTCCCTAAAAATCTTTGAAGCTGTTTTTATTTTTTTAATTTTTAATTGTGGTAATACACCTAACATAAAATTTACCATCTTAACCATTTTTAAGTGTACAATTCAGTAGTGTTAACTATGTTCACTTGTTGTGCAACCAATCTCCAGAATTTTTTCATCTTGCAAAACTGAATCTCTATACCCACTGAACAGCAACTCCCCACTTCCCCTTCCCCTAGCCGCTGGCAACACCATTCTACTTTCTGTCTCTGTGACTGTGACTGCTGTAGGTAACTCTACAGCGGAATCATACAGGATTTATCTTTTTGTGACTAGCTTATTTCACTCAGCATAATGTCTTCAAGTTTCTTCCATGTTGTAGCAGTATCAGTACTCCACTGCTTTTGAAAGCTGAATAATATTCCATTGTATGCATATGCCACATTTTGTTTATCCATTCATCCATCAGTGGACATGTGGGTTACTGTCACCTCTTGGCTTTGTGGACAACGCTGCTAGGAACATGGGTGGACAAATATCTCCTCAGGACCCTGCTTTCAGTTCTTTTGGACTTATACCCAGAAGTGGAATTGCTGGATCATATAGTAATTCTATTTTTAATTTTTTGAGGAATTTCCATACAGTTCTCCATAACACCTGCACCATTTTATACTCCCGCCAACAGTGCACAAGTCTTCTAATTTCTCCATAGCATCATCAACAATTGCTATTTTGTTTGATTTTTTTTTACAGTAGCCATCCTAATGGATTGAAGTGGTATCTCATTGTGGTTTTGCATTGTATTTTGCTAACGGTTAGTGATATTGAGCACCTTTTCATATGCTGGTTTTGAAACAGTTTTAAGTTGCAGAAACATGGCCAATCCTCATAGGGGCCAATTACTTTGTCACTAGATTCCCATTAATTATGCTATTTGCCCACTGGATTTATTTTTTTGGAAGCATTTTCAAGAAATCATGGCTTGAAACATATCTGCAAATCTGCAACAAAAAGACATTTCAAAGTCCTGTGCTTTTAACAAGAACGACCATGATCATCTCAATAAACACATCTCAAAAAAAAAGAATGAATTACTAATCGGCTTGGCCTAACAGCTGGCAGAGTTAGGAAAATTCTGTTCTCACACCTGGGTTGGTGGCTGTATTAGTTAGGGCTGCCATAACCAAGTACCACAGACTGAGTGGCTTAAACAACAGGCATTTATTGTCTCATGATTCTGGAGGCCAGAAGCCCAAGATCAAGGTTGATTTCTTCTGAGGCCTCTCTCCTTTGCTTGTAGATGGCTGTCTTCTCCCTGTGTCTTCACGTGGTCTTCCCTCTGTGTATGTCTGTGTCCTGATCTCCTCTTATAAAGACACCAGGCATATTGGGTTAAAGCCCACCCTAATGACCTCACTTATCCTTAATTATCTCTTTAAAGACCCTATCTCCAAATACAGTCATATTCTGAGGTACAAGGGGTTAGTCTTTCAACACATGAATTTGGGGGGACACAATTCATCTCATAGCAGTAATGAAACAGATGAAGAGAAGATAATGGCAGTACTGCTGGTGTGAGCCCAGCTGAGAGATCAGAATCCAAATCCTGGGAGGAGAGCTGTGTGGCAAGGCCTGTTATGGGAAAGTAACAATACACTAAGCAAATGGTCACCGTGTGGCCTACAAACCATTGTGTGGGGCTGTGTTAGAGACTGAAGGGCCTTCCTAGGGTACGATCAAGAGAACTAGAAAAACAGAGTCTGCCTTCTTGGAGCAGCAAAAAGACAATCCTAGAGCAAAGAGGGAGTCACTCTCTTTTGTACTTCTGTGGGGGTTGTTTCCTTCAATGCCCAACACTAAATCTCCCTGGATTAGTCTTCTGAGCAGGCAATACATGTTGGAAGTTGAATTGATTTAAAGAAATATATATCTTATGTATAAATATTTGGGAATAAATTTAACCGAAGAGGTAAAAGATCTCTACACTGAACACTGAAAGACACTGATGAAAGAAACTGAAGACACAAACAAATGAAGATATTCCACACTCATGGATCAGAAGAATTAATCATGTTAAAAGGTCCATATTACTAGAAGCAATCTACAGATTCAATGCAGTCCCTATCAAAATTTTAATGGCATTTTCATAATCCTAAAATTTTTATGGAACCACAAAAGACCCCGGATAGCCAAAACAATCTTGAGAAAGAACAAAGCTGGAGGCATCACATTTCCTCATTTCAAACTATATTACAAAACTACAGTAATCAAAACAGTATGTTCCTGGCATAAAAACAGACACGTAGATCAGTGGAACAGAATAGAGATCCCAGAAATAAACCCATGCGTATATGGGCAATTAACTTATGACAAAGGGGCCAAGAATATACAATGGTAAAAGGATAGTCTCTTCAATAAATGGTGTTGGGAAAACTAGAAAGCGAAATGCAAAAGAATGAAACTGGACCACTATCTTACACCATCCACAAAAATCAACTCCAAATGGACTAAAGACTTGAACATAAGACCTGAAAACTCCTAGAAGAAAACACAGTGGGTACGCTCTTTGACATTGGTCTTAGTGATGATCTTTTGGATTTGACACCAAAAGCAAAGGCAACAAAAGCAAAAGCAAACAACTGAGACTATATCAAACCAAAAAGTTTCTGCTCAGCAAAGGAAACCATCCACAAAATGAAAAGGCAAATATGGAATGGGAGAAAATATTTGTAAACCGTTTATCCAATAAGGAGTTAATATTGCAAAATATACAAGAGACTCATACAACTCAATAGCAAAAAACAAATAACTCAATTAAAAAATGGACAAAGGACCTGATTAGACACTTCTCCAAATAAAACATACAAATGGCCAACAGGTACATGAAAAGGTGCTCAACATCACTAAATATCAGGGAAATACAAATCAAAACCACAATGAAATATCACCTCACACCTGTTAGAATGGCTGTCATCAAAAAGATAAGAGATAAGTTTTGGTGATGATGTGGAGAATTGAAAAGATGTCTGCACTCCCATGTTCATTGCAACATTATTCACAGTAGCCCAGACACGGAAACAACCTAAGTGTCCATCAACAGATGAATAGATAAAGAAGATGTGATATAAAAACACAATGGAATACTATTCAGTCATGAGAAAGAAGGATATTCTGCCATTTGCAACAGCATGGATGGAACTTGAGGGCATTATGCTAAGTGAAGTAAGTCAGACAGAAAAAGACAAATATTACACAGTATCACTTATATGTGGAATCTGAAAAAAAGTCAAACTCATAAACATAGTAGAAAAATGGTTGCCAGGGGCTGGGGGTGGGGGAAGTAGGGAGAGGTTAGTAAAAGGGTACAAACTTTCAGTTACAGGATGAATAAGTTCTGAGGGTCTAATGTATAACATGGTGACTATAGGTGATAACACTGTACTGTATAATGGAGATTTACTAAGAGAGTAGAACTTAAATGTTCTCACCAAAAAGAAAAAAAGGTAAATATGTGAAGTGATGGATGTTATAATTAGCTGGATGGAAGGAATCCTTTCACATATATATGTATATCAAATCATCATGATGTACACTTTAAATATCTTACAGTTTTGTCAATAATACCCCAATAAGCTGAAAATATATATATACGTATATATATGTAGCATGTGTGTGTGTATAATTTAAGGGTATAGGTCAGGTTGATCTTTATTTCTAAAAGTTTAAGTATGTATTTTATGTCTTCTAAGCAGTTCTTCTGCATAAGGAGTCAACATTCCATTCTTGCCCAAATAAACAGAAGTGGATGTACCATTGTGAGAAGGGGTGGAACCAGATGAAACAAACCCTAAAGTGCCTCTGCCTGGTCAGATCAGGCCAACTGGGAGCTTTCCAGCAGATGATGGTGCATCACGCCCCATTGTGTGAGCCAACTTTGCCATCTGGAGACACAGGAATTTCCTCACTTCTCTCCTCAGATAGTCTGCCTTCAGAATTTGTTGCTCTGAGTGATTCTAGCCTTGTTATATTTCCGGGGGGAAGAAGAGGAAAGAATTCTTTTCAGATAATGCAACCTCAGGAAAAAAAAAAAAAGAAAGATATAAAAAGCATAGCTACTTTTAGAGATGTTATCTGTTCAGATTTCTAAACCACTAGGGGGACTACAGCATTCCAGGCACATGCTATTTTAGCGTCCACCTGAATGCTTTCATAAAGCATCCCACCATGTTGGAATCCCATTTGCTTTTTCGACAACTCCTCCTTTCGGTGAGTGAAAACGCATTTGTTTTGTCCTGCGAGCGCTGGCCCTCCTTTGCCTTCCGCATGTGCCGTCTGCAGCAACGTGTAGGTCTACCACTTCTTTACGTCTTTCCTTCAACCATGCCTAAGTTGCCGTGTTGCTTAACTCTTCACTTCCCGGGACACCTTCCTCTGGACAGTCTCTCCTTGCTGATGGCCCCTTTAATTTGGCATCGTGAATACACTTGTTCATTCATTAAACAGATTTCTGTCAAGCACCCTGCTGGGCCAGGTGCCAGTAAAGAAACAACCAATAAGCCCTGTGTAGTCCCTGTCTCACGGGTAGACTTCATTTACAGCATCAAAAACAAGAAACTAACAAACCACACAACCCTGGGCTGCATTCTCCGGGCAGCGGGGCCCTCTCTGCTCTGTAGAGGTCCCTCCGCACTTGCCTGAAGCACGCAGCGTGCTTGCTGTCACGCGGCACCTTCTCCCGTTGCCTCTGCACTCCACTGGACACTCCCCTGCGCTCCGCCCGGGGCCTGCTTGTTGCTGGTGGTCTGTAGGAGTGCAAACTCATAAAGTCCCTGATGTGTGCAAATGGACAGCAGGTTCAGATTTTTCCCTAGAAACCCCCAACATGTTCCTGTTCAGAGTGAGCTAGTCCTGCTAGCAATAAACAGAAGCTGACTCAAGCTTCACAGGCTCTAGATTATGTGCTAAAATGCCCCAAGGATGTGAGCCAAGAGTTGATCCTGTCAAGGCTGGCTAGGACTGGCCTTGCAGGAATTAAAATCTCCAGTCCTCTGGTGAAGACTCCAGCACACAATTTCACCCATGCCTGGCCTGTGCTCCCAAATGCGGGACGTTCCAACCACAGCCTCCATGTCCCCTTTCCTTCACCTACTGCCTGTGGCTCAGTCTCACTCCCTAAGGACGTGCTTATTAATGAGAATAGCAATCCTGGTCTCATTGTTAGACCAAAAGGGGGGCAGATAAGGGACTAATTAGGTTCAATGAGAGATCAAAGCGGGGAGGCTGGGCATGCTCAGAGTGTGGCCGCTGTTGTTGCCGCATCACTCTCTCAGGAGCAGCCCGGTCCTGCCCTCAGACAGCTGCCTCCGCAGACACTGAGGGCCCAGGTGTAGGGACTTGCAATTGCATCCTACGCTACACAGACGATGAGTTCTGCCGCATCCAGCCTGGGGACAGCAACATCGTCCTTTTCCGGAATTCTAGTCTGTGATTAGCAAAAAGCACTCCACGTGTGAGCAGCGCGGCTCGCGGGGGCGGCAGTGTCGCTGTAGCAGCAGTGCAGCGGGCTGCTCCAGGGCCACAGGAGCTTGCAGCTGGAAAGGGGAAAACCGCAAACAGGCCAGTAGCTGCAGGAAGGGCACAGAGGCGGGGCCGGGCTGCGCAGGAGCATCTCCTGGCCACACCAGGGGCAACACCATCTCTGGGCACAACGGCCTTTTCCCTCAGGGGCTAAAAGGTGTCACCAGACGTGGACAGGCTGTCCAGGGGTGGAGGCAGTGCCGAGGTGTCGTAGGAAAGACTAGCTCCACTAGGAGGCTTTTGTCTGGGTTGGAACACGGAAGTGGTCCACAAAATGAAGAGAAAATGTAATTTCTCAACAAACACATTTTGTGGTATCCTTGTGAGTGATCTTATCATCCTATGGACACGCTTGATTGTGAGACCCTGGCAGCATGTTCAGGGAGGGAAGAAGGGAAGGAAGGAGAAAGAGTTTTAAAAAAAACGTGCTAATCAGAACCGTGATCTCACATATGCCTCACAATTAAGGGAGGGGGTCTGAAGCCCAGACTTGCTTTACGTCTTGTTTCCCCCATTTATCTCCAGGGTGAGGTCTGGGCCGGCCCTTGTCTCTGTCGATTTCCTTTTTATTAAACAGTCACCTCACATAACCTGTACTCCCTCTCATCTTGTCTGGCCTTTACCCTCCCCTGGTTAGTAAGTGGGCTTTATATAACATCATGATGATTTGATATACATATATATGTGAAAGGATTTTTATTAATATATATGCGGTTTGACCTAAATCTAGGTCAAGACTTGAAATCTACTTTGAAGTAGGTCTGAGATGTAGTCTAATTACACGATGCTGGTGTTACATGAAGTCAGCGTTTGCTCTATGCGTTAATTTAACATCCATTTACTGAGCACCTGCTATCACATATACTGTTCTAGAACCTGAGTCTACCCCAATGAATAACACACATCAGGTGCCTGCTCTTGTGCAGTTGTCTTTGTTGGGGGAGACAGTCAACTGACAAGCAATCAAGTAAAAATTTGAGGATGACGGCTATGAAAAAATGTTAAAGGGTGACGTGATAGAGAGTGATGCAGAGGTTACTTCATACTGGGAGACCAGGGAAGGCCCTCTGCTGAGGTGACATTCAAACAGAACTGAAGGACACAAGGAAGCCCCAGACGCAGAGGCCTGAGGGCAGAAATGCACCTGGGGTTTTCAAGGAACGGGATAAGTAAACCCATGTGGCTGGGAGGTAATGAGATGCAGTGGGGGAAGTCTGAGCAGTCCTGTTCGCTGTCTCCTCCTGTTATCCAGGACCCCAAAGAACCACAGCCAATGAACGAGGCAGGGGGAGAGGGGTAGGGTGCAGTTCCAGGAGCAGCAGCAGAGCTGCGGGGACCAAGAAGGAAGTACTCAGGTGGGCGTCCTGACTGAGGCGAGGCGCCCTCCAGGCACCATGGTGCCCCTGAGTGTCCTGCAGCAAAGGCTCAGGATGCCACCCTCCAGGGAGAGTGTGCAGTCCTCCTGTCCCACACCCTTCAACCATGGCCTTCCTCTGCACTGAGGGAGAACTTAGGGGTCACCGAAGCACCATCCCGGGTCCTAACCTGAGATCATCCGCAACAGCAGAAGTGCTTTGGTTGCAGGTTGGCTGTTCATGCTTCCTTCTTTTTATTCCATCTCCTTTCTAGACAGTATTCTGTTCATGACATGGGTAGCCTTACCTTCTCCCTCTCTCCTCCTCCCCCAGTTTTCTTCATTGGATGATATGAGTACCCAATAGACAATGTTGGAATTTAAGAGCCTTAAAATAGAAAAAAAAGTTTGAAAAGCACTTTCTTAAAGAAAAAATATAATGTCTTCTGATTTCTTGCACCTGGAATATAAAAATAAAAGAAAGGATTCTAAATGACTTGAACTTACATTATCATGATCAGTTTAGTTTAGCAAATATTGAATTTCTAATAATTTGTACTAGGCATTGAATATACAGTGAACTCATAACCAGGAGGGTGAGTGAGGCAAGACCAAAAAACTTTTTAAAATATATATATATGTATACATAATACACATAAAGAAGAGTCGGTTTGGGGGAAAATAAAGAGTTTCTTTTCTTCTAATAAAAGTATATATGAATCTGGAGCTTAGAAAAACATCAAGGTAGAAATATAGATTTCCAAGTCAACTAGTTCTATTCCAACTTTCTATTTAATTTCCAGTAATTGTCTTAGGGTCAATCTTCCTCCACAAATTAGAAAAAACATATACTCAATAAAAGCTAGAAGTTATAAGCTTTCCACAGATTACAATCAACTTCGGGCCAATTGCCTACACGCAGGAATCCAGGTACAGCTGCAGGTACGAAATGCTCCCTTGATTTCTGAGCTAGTTCAACGCTGGATGGCTCTGCCTCCCCAGGAGTTATGGCGGTGTGATTGGCATCAGTTACTGCTGTTTCTCCAGCGTTGGTCCCTCTTCCTTTCTCTGTTGTTGGTTTTGGTTTTATTTTGCCATTACTGCCTTTGGCTCCAGAAGTCTGCAGGATATCCTTCACTCTAGGAAGTGGTGAGAAGGGGGCAGATCAGGCTGCATCCGCCACGTGAAGTCTGCATGGAAACGCAGAGGTGACACCCTCTGGACCTACTAAGAGGCAGAACTTGATCACTTGTCTCTTCCATCACATCCTGAACCTACAACTTGAGGCAAGCAGATCCAAGCCACCAGTGACCTGATGCCTGCTGATACTGATAGACACTTTGCATTTGAGTTCTTGAAAGAGGACTTGACATTTTAAATGAGCTAATTAAAATGGAAAAGTGGAAAACAGAAGAAATATATTTTAAACTACTAATGTACAAAAATATTGTAACCCCATGGAAATACCTATAAGTCTTACATTTGACTGATACATTGATGGTCATTGCACATTAAGTAAATAAATAAACAGATGAACAAATAAATAAGCAAGTACATAAAGAAACCTGAGCACAGAATCCAGGAAAAAGCTGTGAAGTTGTGCATTAGACAGCCCCACTCAAGTAGAATATGCAAGTGAGATGTTAGGCTGCTCTTGAGTTGTTGGCAACTCTCAGTGGCCAGAGTAACCACATGGAATCAGGAGTCATGTGGAATATGACTTTCCACACTATTTAAACAGTCGCCAAGATGAAAGATCAAAGATCAAGAGTGGCTCACAGACAGGCTCTAGCAGCTGCAGGGACTTCGAAATGTGCTCAGCACCTCCTGGAACATTCCAGCACTTTGGCCAGATTAGTTTCCTGGGCAGAAGCTCTTCACACTTTCTCAAGAAGCTCTTTAAGAATAAGTAATCAGAGCTTTCCAGCATCCATTTAACTCTAAACAGCAATAACTGATTGAAGAGTTGTGAGGGACCTTAAAGAGAGGGAAAAAGGGAGAAAACGAGCAACACAGGAGCCTGGAGTTGTGTTAGTTATGGTGCGTAAACCCAGGTTCTGAGTGTGCTGCCAGGCAGCGAAACGGGAGTAACAGGAGAAATCCACCTTAGTAACCAGCCCTAAGACCCATCAGTACATTCCAAGCGCACTGACTGCCACAGACTCAAATCTGAACAAGCCTCATCCTAGATCTGCCATCATTTATGTACCATAACGGGAAACTTGTAGTGCTTTAAGATAGTGTTGGTGGGCACTGAAAAGTAATTTAAACAAGGGGAAATTACAGTTCAAATATGGGTATCATAATGTTGAATATTAAATGCTTATTAATTAAAACTGGAAATTATTGGCAATAAAATTTTAATAATGCATACAATATTAATATTGAATAAAATTAATTTGCTAATAAAGTTAGTGACCTTACATGAAAGAATGTAAAAAATTTCATTACAAAATATATTTATGGCACCATATAATATTTTAAGATGATAAGAAAAAGTATGAGGCTGGAGAGAGAAAAGGGGATAGAAAAAATATCTGATTAATGATTCCAAATTTAACTCATCCTAAAAGCATGGTCTCTTGAACTACTGCAAGTCATGATAATGTCCTCTCAGATTATTTTCCATTCTCTTGATGAAGTGAGTTCTAGTAGTACCCTAGTCAATACTAAGAATGGGAACCATGAGCCCTAGTTATATAACCTATCCAAACAGAAGGTTAGAATTAAATGAGAGCTTGGAGATGAAAAAATAAGGACCCTAGAGTGTGAATGACTTACTCAACGTCCCATGGGGAATCATGCTGAGCAGGGTCTTGAAAACACATCTTCAGACAGGTGCTAGTACACCATCAGTGGTGCCAGACTGTCTGCAATAAACTGTCATTCCACCTCCTCCCCCTGTGGATAATGAGTGCCTGCCTGACACACAGCAGGAGAAACCCTCACTGTTAGGAGGAGAAGCGGCTTTTTAAAAAAAATTATTTTATTCAGGTCACATTGATTTATAACATTGTGTAATTTCAGGTGTACATTATTATATATCAGTTTCTGTATAGACTGCATTGTGCCACCACCAGTAGTCTAGTTTTTATCCGTCACCATACATAATGTGCCCCTTTAGCACTTTTGCCTACCCCCTCTTCCCCTCTGGTAACTACTAATCTGTTGGCTTTGTCCATGCATTTGTTTATCTTCTACATATGAGTGAAATCATACATTGTTTGTCTTTGTCTGGTTTATTTCACTTAACATCACACCCTCAAGGTCTCTCCATGTTGTTGCAAATGGGATGATTTTGTCTTTTTTTATGGCTGACTAGTATTCCGTTGTATATATATATACCATATCTTTATCCATTCATCAGTTGATGGGCACTTGGGTTGCTTCCACATCTTGACTATTGTGAATAATGCTGAGATGAATATAGGGGTGCATAGATCTCTTCGTATTGTTGATTTCATGTTCTTTGGATAAATACCCAGGAGTAGGATAGCTGGATCATATGGTATTTCTATTTTTAATTTTTTGAGAAATCTCCATACTGTTTTCCATAGAGGCTGCACCAGTTTGCACTCCCACTAGCAGTGTATGAGGGTTCTCTTTTTCCCACATATACTCCAACATATACTATTTCTTGTGTTGTTCATTATAGCTATTTTGAGGGGTGTGAGGTGATATCTCATTGTAGTTTTGATTTGCACTTCCCTAATAACATCTTTCCATATGCCTGTTGGCCATCTGTATATCTTCTTTGGAAAAATGTCTATTCATATCCTCTGCCCATTTTTTGAATGGATTGCTTGGTTTTTTATAATTGAATTGTATGAGTTCTTTATATGTTTTGGAAATTAACTCCTTGTCAGATATATGATTTGCAAATATTCTATCCCAGTTGGTGGGTTGTCTTTTCATTTTGTTCATGGTTTCCTTTGCCTTGCAGAAGATTTTTAGTCTGGTGTAGTCCCATTTGTTAACTTTCTCTTTTGTTTCCCTTGCCTGGGTATAAATGGTATTTGAAAAGATGCTGCTAAGACTGATGTCAGAGTGCACTGCCTGTATTATCTTCTAGGAGTTTTATGGTTTCAAGTTTTACATTCACATCTTTAATCCATTTTGAGTTAATTTTTGTGTATGGTGTAAGATAATGGTCTACTTTCATTCTTTTGCATGTGGCTGTCCAGTTTTCCCAACACCATTTATTGAAGAGACTTCCTTTCTCCATTGTGTTTTCTTGGCTCCTTTGTCGAAGGTTAGCTGTCCATAGATGTGTGGTTTTATTTCTGGGCTTTCGATTCTGTTCCATTGATCTATGTTTCTGTTTTTGTGCCAGTACCATGCTGTGTCGATTACTATAGCTTTGTAGTATATTTTGAACTCAGGGATTGTGATGCCACCAGCTTTGTTCTTTTTTCTCGGGATTGCTTTCTGAGTCTTTTGTTGTTCCATATAAATTTTAGAATTCTTTGTTCTATTTCTGTGAAGAATGTCATTAGAATTATGATTGGGATTGCATTGAATCTATAGATTGCTTTAGGTAATATGGACATTTTAACTATGTTTATTCTTCCAATCCATGACCATGGAATATCTTTCCATTTCTTTACAACTTCTTTGATTTCTTTCAATAATGTCTTATAGTTTTCAGTGTGTAGGTCTTTCATGTCCTTGGTTAAGTCTATTCCTAGATATTTTATTCTTTTTGTGGAGATGGTAAATGGGATTGTACTCTTGATTTCTCTTTCTGCTAGTTCATTATTAGTGTATAGAAATGCAACTGATTTCTGTAAGTTGATTATGTACCCTGCAACTTTGCTGTAGTTGTTGATTATTTCTAATAATTTTCTGGTAGATTCTTTAGGGTTTTCTATATATAGAATCATGTCGTCCACAAAAAACGAGAGTTTTACTTCTCCCTTTCCAATTTGGATAACTTTTATTTCTTTTTCTTTCCTAATTGATCTGGCCAAAACCTCCATTACTATGTTGAATAGGAGTGGTGAGAATGGGCACCCTTGTCTTGTTCCTGTTCTTAGAGGCATGGCTTTCAGTTTTTCACCATTAAGTATGATGTTGGCTGTGGGTTTGTCATATATGGCCTTTATTATGTTGAGGTACTTTCCTTCTGTACCCATTTTATTGAAAGTCTTTATCATAAATGGATGTTGGATCTTGTCAAATGCTTTCTCTGCATTTATTGAGATGATCATGTGATTTTTATGCCTCATTTCATTAATATGGTGTATCACATTGATTGATTTGCAGATGTTGAACCATCCCTGTGTCCCTGGTATAAATCCCACTTGATCATGGTGTATAATCCTTTTACTGTATTCCTGTATTTCGTTTGCCAATATTTTGTTGAGATGTTTGCATCTATGTTCATCAGCAATATTCACCTGTAATTTTCCTTCTTTATGTTGTCCTTGTCTGGCTTTTGTATCAGGGTAATGTTGGCCTCGTAGAATGAGTTAGGAAGCATTCTGTCTTCTTCAATTTTGGGGGCTATTTTGAGAAGGATGCATATTAAATCTTCTTTGAATGTTTGGTAGAAGTCTCCAGAGAAGCCATCTGGTCCTGGACTTTTGTTTTTTGGGAGGTTTTTGATTACTGTTTCAATCTCTTTACTTGTTATTGGTCTATTCAGATTCTCTATTTTTTCTCTGTTCAGTTTTGGAAGGTTGTATGAGTCTAAGAATTTATCCATTTCCTCTAGGTTGTTCAATTTGTTGGCATATAGTTTTCCATAGTATTCTTTTATAATTCTTTGTATTTCTGTGGTATCCATCATAATTTCTCCCTTTTCATTTTTAATTTTATTTATTTGAGCCTTCTCTCTTATTTCTTAGTGAGTCTGGCTAAGGGTTTGTCAATTTTGTTTACCTTCTCAAAGAACCAGCTCTTAGTTTCATTGATCCTTTCTACTGTTTTTTAGTCTCTATTTCATTTATTTCAGCTCTAATTTTTATTATTTCCCTCCTTCTGATGACTTTGGGCTTTTTTTTGGTTCTTCTTTCTCTAGTTCTGTTAGGTGTAGTTTAAGATTGCTTACTTGAGATTTTTCTTGTTTGTTGAAGTAGGCCAGTATTGCTATCTCTTAGTACCGCTTTTGCTGCATCCCATAAGAATTGGTATGTTGTGTTTTCATTTTCACTTGTCTCTGGGTAATTTTTGATTTCTCCTTTGATTTCTTCATTGATCCAATGGTTGTTCAGTAGCGTGTTGTTTAGTCTCTATATATTTGTGACTTTCCTGGCCTTTTACTTGTAGTTGATTTCTAATTTCATAACATTGTGGTCAGAAAAGATGCTTGATATGATTTCAATCTTCTTAAATTTATTGAGGCTTGCCTTGTTTCCCAACATAGGGTCTATCTTTGAGAATGTTCATTCACTTGAAACAAATGTGTATTCTGCTGTTTTTGGATGGAATGTTCTATATATATCTATTAAGTCCATCTGGTCTAGTATTTCATTTAAGCCCACTGTTTCCTTGTTGACTTTGTGTCTGGATGATCTATCCATTGAAGTAAGTGGGGTGTTGAGGTCCTCCACTATTATTGTGTTGCTGTGTTACTAATTTCTCCCTTTAGGTCTGTTAATAGTTGCTTTATATACTTTGGTGCTCCTGTGTTAGGTGAATATATATTCATAAGTGTTATGTCCTCTTGGTGGAATGTCCCTTTTATCATTACATACTGCCCCTCTTTGTCACTCACCATCTTTTTTATCTTGAAGTCTTCTTTGTCTGATATTAGTTTGGCAACACTTGCTTTCTTTTGCTTGCCATTTCCTTGGAGTATCATCTTCCATCCCTTCACTCTGAGCCTGTGTTTGTCTTTAGAGCTGACATGTGTATCCTGGAGTTTTGTTGGGTCTTGCTTTTTAATCCATCAAGCCACTCTATGTCTTTTGGTTGGAGAATTCAATCTATTTACATTTATAGGGATTATTGATGTATGAGGGCTTAATACTGCCATTTTATCTCTGTTTTCCTGTTGTTCTATATTTCCATGTTTCTTTTCCTTTATATTTCTGACTGCCATTTCAGTTTGGTGGTTTTCTGTGATGGTTTTCTCAGTATTCTCTTTATTTATGATTTGCGGCTCTGCTCTGATTTTTTTTGTTTAGTGGTTACCATGAAGTGTGTATATCTCATAGATGAGATAGTCCATTTTCTGATAGCTTTTCATCTCTGTTAGCTTAAGCAGGTTCCATCCCTCTCCTCTCCTCCTCAGTTATTGATGTCCCAAATTGTTCTTTTCTGCATTGTGGGTTTGTGGCTAAATTAAAGTGTTTATAGTTATTTTTGACACTTTCCCTCCCTTTGTGTTTTATATTATAATTAAATGTTGACTAACTTATTCTGATATAGAGCTGCAATTTTCTGATTCTATCTGTCTGTTTGTCTCCTTGCTCAAGGTTTCATAAACCTTTGCTTTTTAGTTTCAGATGGGAGGGCTCCTTTCAACGTTTCTTGTAAGGCAGGCATAGTGGTGATGAAATCCCTCAGCTTTTGTTTATCTGGAGAAGCTTTTATTTCTCCATCATATCTGAAGGATAGTTTTGCCAGATATAGTCTACTTCACTGAGAGTTTTTGTCTTTTTCAGTGTTTTGAATACATCATTCCATTCTCTCCTAGCCTGTAAGGTTTCTGCTGAGAAATCCACTGAAAGCCTGATAGGGGTTCCTTTGTAGGTTATTTTCTTCTGCCTTGCTGCCCTTAATATTTTTTCTTTGTCATTGACTTTTGACACTTTTAATAGTATATGCCTTGGAGGAGGTCTTTTTGCATGGATGTAATTAGGAGTTCTATTGGCTTCATGTACTTGTAAATCCAGTTCCTTCCCCAGGTTTGGGAAGTTCTCAGCTATTATTCTTTTAACAAGCTCTCTGCCCCTTTATCCCTCTCTTCTACCTCTGGAATACCTATAATCCTTATGTTGCTTTTCCTAATTGAGTCTGATACTTCTCAAAGAATTTCTTCATTTTTTGAAAATCATAGTTCTCTCCTCTTCCACCAGAAGCATTTCTATATTTCTATCTTCTAAATCACTAATTCTGTTCTCCATAACCTTAGCTCTATTTTTTATGAATTCTAGATTATTTTTTATCACATTAATTGTGTTCTTCATATCCAGAATTTTTGTTTGGTTTCTTCTTAGGGTCTCAATCTTTTTGGTGAACTATTCCTTCTGCTCATTAATTATATTCCTGAGCTCATTGAACTGTCTTTCTGAGTTTTCTTGTAACTCATTGAGTTTCTTTATGATAACTATTTTGAATTCTCTGTCATTTAGATTGTAAATTTCTGTGATTTCAGAATTGGTTTCTGAAGACTTGTCATTTTCCTTCTGCTCTGAAGTGTTAATGTAGTTGATCATGGTGTTTGATGACCTGATCCTTTGCCAGTGCATTTGTGGTAGTATCAGGTCACAGATTCCACCTGCCACCACTGGCGTGGATGGGCAGGAGCTATGTTTTCTGACCTTGCCCCATCTGCTGGAAGTTGTGCCAGTAAGGCTTCCCTGCATTTGTGTGCTGGCAGCAGCTGCTTGGCAGGTCACGCATGCACACGTATGCCTCTGTGATCCACTGGCGCGTCACTCTGGTGCAGGACTGCTGCACTCGGCAAGGGACTGGCTGAGCTGGTGTGCTAGGTAGGAGGGAAGGGGCACTTTCTTTCATGTGTGGGCCAGCACTATGCTCATGGGTGGCTCAGCTGAGTGGCTGTGCTTGGTGGGGGCTCCTTAATGGGGGCTGAGCTGTACCACTTGGTGGGGAGTGTTCCCACAGGTGGGGCTGCTGCAGCACAGTTCTAGCTCCGCAGGCTGGGCTACCACTCTGAAAGTGTTCATGGCAGGCTCGGCTGCCCCCGCCTCCTCTTACAGTCACACCAGCCACTGTGTAGGGACTGGCGACCTGGATAGCTGCTGCCAGGGAGGGGGAGGGATCTGCTCACCTAGTTCCACTGTTTCCTGAGGATCCAGTCCCCCCACCTTCAGATATATGGATGCATTGTTCTCTCAGGCATCCTATCATGCTGTGTAGGGAATCTTTTGTTGGTTAATGAATGTCCCTTTAATTGTAACTTAAAGGGGAGAGACAACGTGAACAACTCACTCTGCCATGATGCTGGTGTCACTCCCTGATTTCAGTTTTTAAAATGTTTAAATGTCTTTTTTGTGCATCTTTTTATTTAATTTAGACTTAGGCCAGTCATGCTCACACATTTCCAATTCACCCAGAGAGGATGGATTTGGCATCCGGGTTGTTGTATCTGCAGGCTCTGGAGAACTGTTTTCCAAGGTATTCAGGTAGCTGGCAGAATTCAGTCTCTTGTGGCTCTAGGATCCCTGCTTTCTTTTCTGGCTGTCAGCCAGGGGTCACTCTCAGCCCCTAGAGGCCACTCTCTGGTCTTGTGGATGACCACCCTTCAAAGCCAACATCCATACATTGAATCCTTCTCATGCTCTGACTCTTTCTCAGAAGTGGCTTTTATGCTCCTATGTCTCTTATTCACTTTAGCTCCTATGCCAGGTTACAGAGCTGGGTTTTTTTTTTAATTTTTTTGGTTTTTTGGGGTGTTTTTTGCTGAGGGAGATTCGCCCTGAGCTAACATCTGTGCCATTCTTTGTCTATTTTGTATGTGGGTCACCGCCACAGCATGGCCGCTGATGAGTAGTGTAGGTCCACGCCTGGGACCCGAACCTGGGCTGCTGAAGTGGAGCACACTGAACTTAACCACTAGGCCATGGGGCTGGCCCCCTTAAAATTATGTTTTATTCAGTATTTTGAAGTTGAGTCATGTTAATCTTATATATCCATAGAGAAACTTTGAGTCAATTGTGAACTAAGACAATTTTAGAGATTAATGTGAACATGTGTTATACTGCTTAGTTACTTTTAAACATCTATCACCTAGCTGTGTTGCAAATGATATATGATTGGAGTAAAATATTTAAAAAGTTAAAAGTAAAAATATAATGTGAGTCATATTGCAAACACTGGATGTACTATGAACTAATTTCCCAGAAGGCTGCCCACTGTAAAAATCTGAAATAAAACATATATTACATAACTAAGGCATCAGGACTCTCCTCAGATATTATCATACTTAAAAAAATTGGAATTTTTAAAGGGAAGATGGTCTCATTCTTTTAAAATATGCCGATGAATGAACTTATTAATTAACATATCCTTCCTTTCATACACGCACACTGACTACATGTAACTTGAAATGAATGTATGTAATTGTTTTCATTTGCTCACTGATACCAGCTACAATAAAAAAAATCTAGAAATAAAGTGAAATCTTAGCTGAGAACTTCCAAATCTAGACTACGTTGATAATGATGCTTTTTAAATATAAATACACACATTGTCCCCTAAAATATTCTTCCTGTTCAAGAGTAAAAAACAATGGAATAAAAAAAAAACCTTCATGAACAAAGGTAAAATCTCTTGTCCTGCTTCGTACAAATATTGCAAGTTCTCATCAAAACAGCTCTGTAGGGGCCAGCCTCGTGGCCTAGTGGTTAAGTTCAGAGCGCTCTGATTCGGCAGCCCGGGTTCAGTTCCCAGGTGCAGACCTACACCACTCATTGGTGGCCATGTGGTGGTGATGATACACATACAAAAAGAGGAACATTGGCACAGATGTTAGCTCAGACTGAATCTTCCTCAGGGAGAAAAAAAAAAAGTAATATTAAAATTACATTTGAGACTTAAGTAGAAAACCTCAACAAATAGAAATGCACTGGTTCTACAGAGCAAGCAATATCCCTGAGAATGCTACTTGGGCACAGCAATGAGACGCCCATTGCTCACCTGTCCCTGACAGTGATAAAATGTCTCTCCTGTGCTCTCATCTCTCTCTCTATTCCCATTGTTAGATGAATTGCTGATGCTGCCAAACAAGTTCTAAATTAAAAAAAAAATTACAAATAGATATTTTCAACTGACATACAAGAAACCAAACAAAAAAGCCTTCACAAATCCAAAGTATGACATCAGATCAAGAATTATTTGTAAATATTTAAACTATTATCAAACAATTTCAGAATTAAAAATATCCTTCAATTTCAGTTTTAAACACATGATGTTTAGCTTTCCTTGAGATTACCTCCTTAGTTTTGAAAAACTTCTAAAATGATGGGATTTTACTACCCAAAGCACCCAATTTTCCTTATATAAAATGGCTCTTTTCCTCATGATATCTTTCCTGGTAATAGTTCTACCAAAGTTTTGATATTTTCCTAAATGTAATTTTGCTGTGTGTTTTCTGAGAAAATTGGGTGCTATTTTTTGTTAAATGTGCTTGTAACACACACACACAAACACACAAACATAAATAATATTTGGAAGTATCTGGATCTTTTTAAATTAAAGTGGACATATTACTTGAAGTAAAGAACAAAATAAAGGAAGCCATGCAAATATAACAAAAGGATTTTTGAAAGTTCCAATATTAATTAACTATATATAATTAATTATACTTTGTTATTATATACTAACAAAGTATATATTGTAATATACTAACAATATATCCTGTATTTTATATATATTATATTGTCTATACATTGTCTATATTAATATATACTAAGTAAACTACTATATATTGTTATATATACTTATTTAGTTAGTTAAAGTGCAGACACCTTAGGTCCTGAATCAACCATTACATGTACACTTAGTGCACAGCTTCATTTCTGTGGCTGCTATTAAAATATTTGTCATAGTAACAGTAGTGTTTTTGAAAAATTGACTCAAATAACCTGCCAGAGACATCCAAATTCTGGATAGCAGAGTGTATTTCACATCAATTTTAGTTTAAGAAGAGCTCATTATTGAGTTCTTTCTCCAAAGGCACTCAATTATTATATTCAATTTAAACTTCACTCCTAAATTGACATAACATAACAATCGAAGATTCAACGTTAACCTTCTCAACATTGTCCTTAAGGTTATTTTTTAACAGATGGTGAAACTTTGGCCCAGGGAAGTCAGGTTACTTACCCAAGGCCATACAACTAAGTGGGGTATTTCACACAAAACCGCAGTTTACATGGTTTTCTTTAAGGAAAGATATTTGACCTTGACATAGTACAAAATGTTACTTGTTTGGTTCTGTGATGATGAAGCAGAGTAGACGGGCCTGTTTCCACATCCCCACCCACTGAGCAGTTAAAGAAACTCACAGCAATTATATTCTAACATTTAAAATATGACTTGAAGAACTTTACTAAAAAAATTATTGTGAATAAACCACAGTACCATCTGTTCAAACAAACGAGATTTTCTTGCAAGAGTCTTCTCTTCGTCAACCTTCATCAAGGTTGAGTATGAGTAAAGCTGTGATGTGTCCCAAGACCCAAAGGAAAAAATTAGCAGCAAAGAGAACTAGTTTCTCTTTGTGTTTATTATTTATGGGGGGAGAGAAAAATTTCACTCTTCTTTCTCATGATAATAACAGAATGGTTAAGAATCAAGTATTGAGGTTTTTCGTTCCACGGTCATGCAACAAATATTCACTGGGAAACACACCCAGGTCACAGAGTTATGGGGGGGAATAAGACAGCCCCTACCCTGGCCACACAGAGCTTACATTCCACCACAGGAGTCAAAGAGGTCTGCGGCAAGCAGCACTGTTGCACACTAGTGCAAGATGACATTTCACTGAACTCTAGCTTCCCCATATGTCTTATAAAATTGATTTTAGTTTTTAAATTATATGAGAGGTGCAGTTTTTGATCACCAAAAGAGATAATGCATGAAAAATGGGTAATGCAAAGTCAGAAACATGGTAAGCAATCAATATATATGAGTTATTATTATTACATATTTCCTTTGTTTTAGAGACCGTCTTAAAGAAAAGGTTGGTCTTTTTTTTTTTCTTCAATTAAGCTATATGATCTTTTAAAAAGACATTTTATATTAGGATTTTCCTCATAGTGATAACAGCATAGGAATTATATCTGAAGTAGGCACCAAATAAAGATTCGGTGATTGAATAAATGAATGAGTGACTATTATGATTGTATATTTTTCATTAATAGCCAATATTTGCTTTTTATCTTTGCACCCTTTTGAGACTTTTTCATTGGTAAGTTTAATCCTCACATTAATTGCATACTGCAACATGACACCCTCTCTTCTAATAGATGATGTACTCCCCTAGTATTTTAAATAATATAATATTATCTCTCAAAAATGAAATTTTTAAAAATATAGGAGAAGGACACCAAAAGTGCAGGCAACAAAAGAAAAAATAGATAAATTGTACTTCATCAAAATTTAAAATTTTTGTGCATCTAAAGACACTATCAACAGAGTAAAAAAGCAACCCACAGAAAGGGAGAAAATATTTGCAAATCACATATCTGACAAAGGATTAATATCTAGAATATATAAAGAACTACAACTCAGCAACAAAAAAATAAGCAACCCAATTAAGAAATGGGCAAAGGGCTTGAATTGACATTTCTCCAAAGATATAGAGTGCCAATAACACATGAAAAGATGCTCAATGTCACTCATCATTGGGGAAATGGAAATCAAAACCACGATGAAATACCACTCCACATTGATTAGGATGGCTATCATAAAGAATGAAAACAGCCACAAGTGTTGGGGAAGATGTGGAGAAGTTAGAACAGGCGTGCATTGCTAGTGGGAATGTAAAATGATGCAGATACCGTAGAAAACTGTACGGCAGTTCCTCAGAAAAATTGAACCTAGAATTACTATATGATCCAGCAATTTCACTTCTGAGAAAATACCAAAAAAATTAAAAGTAGGGACTCAGATATTTGTACACCCACGTTCATAATAGCATTAATCACAGTAGCCAAAAAGTGGAAACAACCTAAACATCTATCAATGGATGAATGGATAAACAAAATGTGGTGTATATATATATCTATATACACAATGGAATATTATCCAGCCTTAAAAAGGTAGGAGATTCTGACACATGCTGCAACATGGATGAACCTCAAAAACATTATGCTAAGTGAAATAAGCCAGACACAAAAGGATAAATATTATATGGTTACACTTATATGAGGTACATAAAGTAGTCAAATTCATGGAGACAGAGAAGTAGAATGGTGGTTGCCAGGGTTTAGGGGAAGGAGGAATAGTGATTTACCATTTAATGGGTCCAGACTTTCCGTGTGAGATGATGAAAAAGTTCTGGAAATGGATGGTAGCAATGGTTGCACAACACTGTGAATATACTTAATGCCACTGAACTGTACACTTAAAAATGGTTAAAATGGTAAATTTTATGTATGGACATTTTACCATAATTTTAAAAATCATAAAATAAAAAAAGACAAATATCCAGTAAAATTCTCTTTTGAATATTTTAACAGATAGTGACTAGTAAAGACTGAAAAAGAGCTCTTATGTAATATCAATTTATTAATGATGAAGGATAAGGATGAGTTCTAAAAATTTTTGACAGTCATAATTATTGAGTATTAAAGACTGCTCATTTTCTGAAAGAAGTTCATTTCTTTAACTTCTAAAATACTTTAGCCGTTTCAAAACATGGCTTTCTACCACATTATTATAGATATTAAGGAAGCAGGATTCCTTAAGACCATTCAGTGACCCGTTTGCTATGCCTAAATATTTTTTCTGTTACAAAGATCATTCTTCTACTTAAACCAATGTCTCACATTTCAATTTAATCTCATTCCTTCTCTTTCAATCTCTAGTGGATTTGTTGTATTTGATTTATTAAAGGAGATTACATTTCCAAGGTTTAAAAAAAATGTCATACTTAAATATCTTTAGGGAAGCAATCTTCATTCTAGATTTGTGCACTTTCATTTTCTTCACAAGGTGAGAAACAATGCCTGAAGAAGAGCCAAAGTGAATTCCTGAGGTTGAAGCTTTTCCATCAGGAGCTTCAGGTGCATTGCAGCCACAGTGGTTTGAGTAAATGCCTGTGATCTTACGAAAACATATCCCTGTGAGGTTACCAAGCCATCTGCTCAGAGTCAACACTCCCACCCTGGGAGGGAGCTGGGTTTATTGGTTACGTTTGATTAAGGTACAGGCTTAACTTTCCGTGACCAATCTGTTTTATATTCAATTATAACTTGCTTTCTGGGTGTGCTATTCACTTAATGAATAAAAGATTAAGAATAGCAGAGCTGTGAAATTTAAAAATATATTTTTTTTATAAATTTTCCTTTCAGAATGCTCAATAGCAAAGTATATCTAATAGAAGCAATTAATCTCATTGCAAGTAAAATAAACTGCAATGATAAATACAGTACTTCTAGGATACAGCCTCCTCCTGGTCAAATATTTGCATTATTTGGAAACTAAAATAAATATTCAGTGCAGAACAGGAGGTCAAGCTTTTTCTGTTCTTATCTACTGCCTCATTCCCTCAAGTAATTATATTATGCTAAAATTTACAAAAAGAAAAAAGCATAACGAAATCAGTATCTTTTAGAGGTAAGTTCATATTTTAATTCATGAAGGAGAATAGAAAACATTTCACAACTTTATCTTTTAGCAAGGAGATAATTCTGTTAATGCATGGGGTATCTGCATCTGTTTTTCTCAGTGTAAATCGTTCTTTTATCATCATTTTTTATTTTATTTTATTTTTTTTTTGGTGAGGAAGATCAGCCCTGAGCTAACATCTGTTGCCAATCCTCCTCTTTTTGCTGAGGAAGACTGGCCCTGGGATAACATCCATGCCCATTTTCCTCTACTTTATAGGTGGGACACCTGCCACAGCATGGCTTGATAAGGGGTGCGTAGGTCCACGCCCAGAATCCTAACCCACAAGCCCCAGGCCACCGAAGCGGAGAGTGCAAGCTCAACCACTATGCCACCAGGCCAGCCCCAACCATCATTTTTTAATTCAATAACAATTAACTTAAGAAAGTAGAACTAACTAGCCAAAATTTGTAAAAACTAAGCTCAATGATTCTGACAGAGGTAGAACAGCATCTTTGCCTGCTGCCTTAAATTTATATAGCATACTCCATGGTGTTTAAGAGTTTGCCTGGCACCTGAGATTTGAACAGAACTTTGCATATCATGAAGAGACAAACACAGAGGCAGAGACTAGTTGCGGACAGGGTCAGCCACTTCCCAGCCTTGTCCCCTTGGACGTCTGCTGATTTGCCTGGTGCTACATCGTTAAGAAAAACCACAGTTATTTTTATAACACTTATGAAAGTTATGTTGGATAAAGGCGGAAAAAATCACAGAAGTAACTGAGAAGTACTGCAATTTAGTCTTCTGTTCATCCAGGCGCTGGACAAGGCACTGGGGGTAACAAAATGCATAGTCAAGCCAGGGCAGCCCCTATGCACAGCTTTCCCAGGGGTTCCCAATCTGTGATCCTGGGCTTCGAGGCTCGCCCTGAGCTCACCTCCCCAGACGCCTCATCTCATATTCTAGCACTCCCCTGGCTCCTCCTCGCTGGTGCTGTCTTCTCCCGCAGCACAATTGTATTGCTATTTCCTTGGCTTAGATATTATCCTAGGTTCACTCAGGTCTCTGCTCAAATACCATCTCTTCACTCGGGCCTTCCTGGCAACACTGTGTACATTTGGAGCCCTCTCGTTTCAACACAGGTCATCCCTCAGCCTGCTTCATTTATCTCCGTGATACTTATCCCTACCTGTATATCGTAAACCTATTTATTTACTGATCTGTTGTTTGTCTCCCCCACAGGAATATAAACTGCATGAGGGAAAGGACTTTTTTTGTTCAATGCTGTGTTTCCATGGATTTAGAGCAGTTCCTAAAACACAGAAGATGGTCAATGAATATTTATTTGTGGGAATGAATGAATCAATGAATAAAGATGTAATTCCTCTGGGGCAGACAGACATGTCACAAAACAATTACCACATGGGAGCACAGAGTCCAAGTCTTCCTGGGGAGAGGGCCAGAGAAAAGGCTTTCCAGACAAATGGCATTTGAGAGGGATCTTGAAGGTAAAGAGAGAGCCACGTTGGGGCCCAGGACAGGCTGCACCAGAGTATCCAACAATGGCATATTGATTATTTTGAATTAAAGTTAATTGAGAAGCAGATGACGTAAAAAGGGCATTTTGACCCTCTCTGTTCCCCTTGAAAGCAGGAAATAAATCTCCCATGTGAAAGGTACCCTCTGCTCACCAGGAGATAGAGAGACATCCTTATCACCAGAGATAGGAAATTCAGGGCCGAAGCCTGTATAAAGAAACCTTGTTACTTTTTTTTAACTAATTTACTACCCCATGCCCAAAATCTGCTTGGATTCCGTACTAACGAAGCACCCAAAGCTACATTTCTTTGTCCTGTCAAATCCTCACAAATTTATTGTCTCTTTGTGTAAAAAGATATAAAAGCTACTTGTTTTTTGGTCACTCTCTGAGCATCATTTTCTTTAAGATCTCCCATACGTACATATTAAATTGGGTTTTCTCCTGTAAATCTGTCTTCTGTTAACTGTATTATTAGTCCAGCCACAAGAACTCGAGAGAGGTAAGGGGAAAATTCCCCCTCCTCCACAGGTGCCAGGCAGAAAAGGAGGAAGGGCACTGCATTGCAGGAGATAAAACGTGTGCAAAGGCATGAAATCATGAAGGTAGGTTCAAGGAAAGGCAGGAAGTTTGGTGAGAGTGGAAACAACGTGGGGCCAACCTATAAAATGTTTCATACAGTATGTGGTTTCAAGTGGAGAAATTACAACTATCATGACAGCAGGCACCTAATTCCTCACAGGAAGTCAAGTTCCTGGCATACTCAAGCTGAGTAATTTGAGGAGCATTAACAGACTGTTTACAAAGGTGGATCAGCGTTTAAAGACAACAAAAAGAGATAATGCCGCTCCCCTGGGGATCCCTTCCCAGCCCTAGGTCTGAAGCAGAAATGGAAGAATGACTAGAACCCAGCGAGGGCAACCAGAAAGGACACAGCCAACCCTGGCAGAGGCGGCTGTGGAAAGGCACAGCTGGACCTCACCTTCCCCCAGCCTGCCATCTTCTTCCTGCCTGCCATCAGCTGAAGCTAACCAGAAGCCTAAGATGTGGGATTTTTGCTGATGTGATCTGCAGGCTTCCTGGGCCACAGAGAAGGACAGAGAAAATTCAGACGGACAAAAAGAAGATATTCAACACAGGAGAACTCTCTTTAGTGGGAAAAATGCTTCAATGAGCACCTTGAGATGGATGGTGAGACCCCAAAGTTATGCCTAGGCAACCAAAAATGCTCATCGTTAAATGCCTACACAGAGCAATAAGAGAAGTTTTGTTTTACCCCAGAGAAGGAGATGAAGAATGTGAGGAGAGAGAAGGGAAGAGCAGGGGAGAGAACAAGTGTGTCTCATGCACACAATGTAGCTTCTCCCCAAGGACCACAGACCTTCAGCAGTTCTACACATTCCCGACTAGATCCATGGTTTGTATGAGTAGATGATCATTATTATTTGTGTGTGTGTGGAATCTCATAAAGGATCTAGGTTTCACATATGGGACAACTTGGTGTTACCCAGAGAGAGCCCTTGTAGAAACAAAGTGCAGAGGCAGAATAAGCCCTGAAATTCCCATAAATCTTACAGGTCTGTTTGTTTTCCACAGGCTATAAAATTGCCAAGGTTTGCCCAGTTTTTCCTAGATCTTTTGGTTCCAAAGAGTTGTGAGTTAAAATTATTAAGAAGTGTGGAATTTTTTTTCTCCAAGCAGTGGTCAAAACATGGAGGTGGGGTCCTGCCCGGTGGCATAGTGATTAAGTTTGCACACTCTGCTTTGGCGGCCAGGGGTTCACAGTTCAGTCCTGGTTACGGACCTACACACCATTCATCAAGCCATGCTGTGGCGGCGTCCCATATACAAAGTGGAGGAAGATGGGCACAGATGTTACCTCAGGGCTGATCTTCCTCAGCAAAAAGAGGAGGATTGGCAATGGATGTTAGCTCAGAGCTAGTCTTTCTCACAAAAAAAAAAAAAGGAGGAATTTATGTAGGGGGTCGTCATGGTGGCCCTGTGGAATGTGGGTGGAGTGGGAGCAGGATGAGGGCAGAGCGGCCACTTAAGAGGTTGTGGAAATAGCTTAGGCAAGAAAAACAATGTCCTCGCCTGTGACAAGGCCAGTGAGTCAGCTCTGGGATCTTCTTGATTAGAAGATCTACTCAAGATCTTCTTGATTGTTCTACACTTGGGCCATGAATATCATCCCTAATAAAATCACTCAGCCTATATGAGTTCACACACTCTTAGTCCTTAAGCTGTTTCGTTTAACATCTGCTCTTTGTTCAACCACCACTAATCACTTCCTCTGAGCATTTTCTGAGGGTTTTTCTCTCTCTTCTTCAGTTTATTTTAATAAAAGTAATAACTTCTCTTTTCCCTCCCACACAATGTGGCATTGTGTTTCCTCTAAAGCCCCTATCTTTCATATACATTCCTTACCGTCTGTTATTTTCATGAATTAATCATTCTAATTAAGGAATGATGGTTTCAACTTGCTAGTTCAAAAGAAAATTTAAAGCCTTTGCTGTGTTATATTGGAAGGCAGAAAGATGACTTTTTTTTTTTTTTTCAAAATGGCATTCCTTTTCTTTAGGAAAATAATACATCAAGAAAACAAATGCTGATTTTTCATTAGTAAAATGTTCCTGTTCTTTCTTGTTTTCAACTAAGACACAGGTAGGTTGCTGAGCTACAACATGGCAAATTTGAGCCTTTTGAAAAGGCCAGAGCTTTCATAATACCACCAACATAACCAAAACTGATTGTACATAACCACCTACTATCCCACATGCTTATCTGAAAAGGCATGACTTAAAAGGGATGTCGAAATTTAAAAGGCAATTGTCCTTGGTAGAGACAGAAACTTCCTAGAATTCAACAGTCCTATTTCCTGTAATTTTCATCTTTGGGAAAACCATTATTTGCATGTGATGTGACATTTATTTATGGTACAATTTTTTAAAATTTTTCTACCATGAGCCATTTTCTAAACACTATATAAGGACAAAATTATAAATTGAGCCTTAGATAAGATTCATCCTCAAACACTCTCACATTTATCAACTCAAAAAAAAAAAAACCACACACTTTCATATTCTTTAATACACCCTATGGCTAAACGAATACTTACTTTAATAGCATGACCATCATGAATTTTTCCTTATTTTAGATATAACTAGTTAAAGCATTGTTGGACTTCCTTTTGTGGTGCATTACAAAAGCATTGAACAAAATCCCAATGTACAAAATTTTACTCGTTGCATAGGCATCATGCTCACACCCAGACAAATAAGTTTTTTTTTTTTGGAATACCTGTACCTGGGTTGTTTGAACCACTTGATTGCTTTACAAAACAGAAAAAGAATTAAGGACTCTACTGTGATATTAAGGATTAGGTCAGAAACGTTAAAAAAAGGAACCAGCTCCTATTCAAAGAACATGCATTTTGCATGTAAGAACCCAGCATAACTGTTTCTAAGTCTTCTATTCTCATCTTATCTAAAATTACAAAGGATGGAAAACCTCAGGCAGTTTAAATAAATTACAATATACTTTAAAAGTTATGACTTTGATTGAAATTTCATAAGGGACTAGACCTGTGTTTCTCCAAGTGTGATCCTCAAACCACCAGCATCAGAATTATCTGAGGTGTGTCTCAAAAATACCATTTCCTAATGTGCCAGGAACACTTGGACATCCTTGGACCCTATAGGCTTCTCTGCCATATGACGATGTTTCTTTCACCTCCGCAAATCTGCCGTGATGAACTGCCATCAGGAACATGTGGTACTGCTCTTCTGGTCTCATGAAATAAATTCCAAATCGGGGAGAAAACAAAAGCATGAGATGTTCTTTGATCTTTACATCTTGCTCTAGAGCTTCTGTATGCTTGGAACTTTGTTACATTTTTGTTAGAAAACAAATATAGTTCTCTCATCAGTGCCCTCAAAAAAGAACAGGAGAGTTGCAATTTAATGCTATTAAAATAATAAAGGAGGGCGGCAGGTCCCCTAGACAGGGGCAAGGCAGCCTCTACACAGCTTGACCATGGTTTACTTAAGGAACCAATACATGTCACCTACTATGTGCTAGGCAATGTTTTGAGTGCTTTACAAGTAGTGTTGACTTATGCAAACCTCCAGATAAGCCCATCAGGTAGGCACTATTGTTATCCCCATGATCAATTATGAAGGAACATTTTTTAGTCACTTCTCCTGAAAACATTGGGTTTCAAGTTCTCAGAACTTTGAAATACATCACCAAAAAACAAAACACAACAATCAAAACAATTTTGCATAACTAGAAGATGGAGAAATTGGTGCAAAAAATATCTTATTTCTAAGTGTTATTTTGGGTGAAAAATAAAAAGACTATTAAAAAACTCTTCAGTCAGGAGCTCTGGTGTAAACTTGAGACCTAACAGAGGGAAAGGAGTCCTTCTTCATATTTGGATAAGAAGCCCCTAAAACTCTGGGAGCTGCCTGAGACCTCACGACTCTGAATCTCTGGGTGTGGAGTCCAGAACACCCAGGTGCAGGCTGTCACCTCCTCCACATCACCTGAACAAGCCAGGACTCCAGGCCAGCTCTCAGTCCCCTCTGCAGCCCCAATGCCAAGAAACATCACTTTGGAGATAAGTTAATTCTCATTAAAAGAGGAAATATTTTTCAACATGGCATCTGCAGAAACTACAGTTCACCTTTGTAACGGTAAAATAGAATCATGGTGGTCAATGTTTCTTTAAATGGCTCTGCATGGATGAGAATTGGACTTAAAATTGGAGAAGGGAAGACAGGACACAGCTGTTGTGAAAGCTGCTTTAAGAAGACGCAGCTTCTGGGGCTGGCCCGGTGGCGCCAGCGGTTAAGTGCGCGTGCTCCGCTGCGGCGGCCCAGGGTTCGCTGGTTCGGATCCCGGGCGCGCACCGACGCACTGCTTGGTAAGCCATGCTGTGGCAGCGTCCCATATAAAGTGGAGGAAGATAGGCACCGATGTTGGCCCAGGGCCGTCTTCCTCAGCAAAGAAAGAGGAGGATTGGCGGATGTTAGCTCAGGGCTGATCTCACAAAAAAAAAAAAAAGAAGACGCAGCTTCTAATGATGTACACCTGAAATTTATACAATGTTATAAACCAATGTTACTGCAATAAACAAAAAATTAAAAAAAAAAAAGACGACGCAGCTTCAATCAGCTCAAGGTGTGATGTGTTTTTATTTTGGAGGGATAGAAGAGCTTATCTGAAAATAAAACCTAAATTTTAGGGACTTTTTCTTTGAATACCTTACAATATCCAAATTTAGTAGGAAAGTGGAGAGTTGTGAGATATGGGAAGGAGTCAACATCTACTAACAGTTGATCATATTGTATATTCACTTCCTTGTTAATGGCTTGAGCAATTAAAAAAGCTGTAGTGCAGTTTCACATATTAGCTAGTATATATTACATTTAAATGATGTAATCTTGCTTATGATCCCCAAATGATAAAACATAGGGCCCATAAATCAATTTGGTAGGTGTATTAGTCAGGATTCTCCAGAAAAAGAGGACCAATTATACATAGAGAGAGAGACAGACAGACAGAGAGACAGAGAGAAAGAGAGAGACAGGGAGACAGAAAGATTTATTTTAAGGAATCGGCTTACATGATTGTGGGGGCTGGCAAGTCCAAAATCTGCAAGGTGGGCTGTCAGGCTAGAGACCCAGGGAAGAGTTGATGTTGCAGCCCAAATCCAAAGGCACTCTGGAAAAGAAGTCCCTCTTTCTCAGGGACCCTTGGTCTTTTTTTTCTGTTAATGCCTTCCACTGATTGGATGAAGCCCACCCACATCATGGAGGGTAATCTGCTTTACTCAAAGTCTACTGACTTAAATGTTAATCTCACCTAAAAAAATACGTTCACAGTGACAGCTAGACTGGTATTTGACTGAATATCTAGGTATAATGGCCTAATCAAGTTGACACATAAAATTAACCAACACAGTAGGAAAATAATCAACATTATATTGATGGGTGTTTTGTCAATTTAGTAATATTTCCCTTTTTAATAGAATTTTAGAACTGGAAATATTTTTAAAGATGAAACATCTTAAAATCAGAGATGTTTAAATGATGGCCCCCAAATCACAGTTGATAATTGTCAGAATCATAAACACTTGTGTGCTTTAGTTCACTGCTACAACCCCAGTGGCAAAAACAACCCCTGGAACTTAAGAATTAATTAACTGTGGGCCAGCCCCGTGGCTTAGCGGTTAAGTGCGTGCCCTCCGCTACCGGCAGCCCGGGGTTCAGATCCCGGGCGCGCACTGACGCACCGCTTCTCCGGCCATGCTGAGGCGGCGTCCCACATACAGCAACTAGAAGGATGTGCAACTATGACATACAACTATCTACTGGGGCTTTGGGGGGAAAAAAACGGAGGAGGATTGGCAATAGATGTTAGCTCAGAGCCGGTCTTCCTCAGCAAAAAGAGGAGGATTAGCATGGATGTTAGCTCAGGGCTGATCTTCCTCACACACACAAAAAGAATTAATTAGCTGTATTCTAACACATATAGCACTACTATGTTTCAGTCACTGTTCTTCACAAACATCATCATTAAATCCTCATAACAGTCTTGGGAAGTGGGTGCTCTATAATTCTAATTTTAAAGACAAGGAAACACAGACATGGAGATATTGAGGGACTCATCCAAACTCACCTGGCTGTATAAAGCAGAGCTGACATTCAAACTCAGCCACTGTGATTCCTGTGTCCATTTGTTGAACAAATGGGTCTAGGAGCACTTCCATTATTCCCCCAAATTCCAGGAGTCCACAGCTCCCCAAGTGGTTGATATCTCCTCATTTGGCCACCTATGGGGGAGGGAGAGGGGACTAGTCATAGCAAACTGTCAATTCTTCCCGAAAAAAGTCTCTCTATTGGCTCTTGAATCCCACCCAGAATTCTTCACCATCCTTCACACTGCCTAGGATAGGCAATGGGTTAAGTTTGGGAGAACTTACTTCACAATCTCTTAACATTCCTTGCAGAAGTGCTCTAGCATTACTTTTAGGATCTGACAATACTTGATGCATATTTTATAGTTCTTACTCTTTTGAGTTCTCTGCAAAAACTAGGTAATAGTAAAGGTTGTATCTATCATTCTATTTTAGCAAGGTTTATAAGACCTGCAGTTTAATTTTAAATTTAAAGTTGTATGAAAAAAGAAATTATTTCACCCTATTCATTTAATTCTGAGTACAAAATGTGAAATATTCCTTCTCTATCTACTCATCCCGTCCCAATTTAATTAGGGTCCCAAAGTCAACTCCTAATCTTCATTTATACACATGTTTTCACAGGCTGGAGTGAGCAACCAGGAATCCTTACAGAACGAGATCCTAACTGACTCATGATGAACAGGGCCTTGATCTCAGAGGTAACTCCCTAGGTGTGCTTAGAACTGGGATGAAGACTCTCACAGGAAGACAGTATGAAGGCCATCTCAAATAGTTTGCCATGTGCCCCAGGTGGACAAGTGCTTGCCCTCAGATAAGAGAAAGAGGAAATACTTGGGTTCCATTTTGGGTCAAAGGGGAAGGTGGATTTGAGATGAATGAGGTGGACCTTGTTACTCAAACATCTTTTGACAAAGTCCTGGTTATACTTGTTTCACATATTTTGAGAGAAGAGGATGCAATATGCTATGCTTCCTTTGGAAGAAAACGTGAAAATATTAAATAGTTAAATAGTAAAACAAAACATCAAAATCTCTCAGTTCTTGTGGCCACAGATATTGACACAAAGCAGGAAGAACATAGGGCTCTGCCTTACAACGTTGTTTTCACAGTATGATCCCATGAGCTTGTTAGAGAACTACTGCCTTAGCAGATATTTTTTGTTATACCTCAACTCACTCTAGAAGTGACACTTTCCCCCTTTCCCATCCACAAAATGCACGGCATAAGCTCATCCCAGCAATACAATCCAAGCAGAACACAGAGGCATTAAAGAGCGCTTTTGAGAGACAGCATAGTGTAGAGCAGTGGTTCTCAAAGTGTGGTCGCCAGACCAGTGGCATCAGCATCTACAGGGAGCTCAGGGGTGGGGCCCAATTAGCTGTGGTCCAAGGAGCAAACTAGGTGATCTTGATGCAGGTGAAGCTTGAGAACCACTGGTGTAGAGGAAAGGTCATGGGCTTTGGAGTGAAACCTGAGATTAAATCCAAAACTGGGTGACCTTGAGCAACACACGTATCTTTCTCTTGTTTCCCCAGTTATAAATGGAAATATTCATTCATTCAACAAATATTTACTAAGCACCTAATTTGTTAGGGTAAAAACTGAAGCTACTATTAAAAGAGACCCAATAATGCAATGATTTAAAGAACAAAAAAATGTTTACTTCTCCTCACATAATAGTCTCAAACTGAGCTATGTTGTATGTGGCCATCCATATTCAGGGACTGGGTTCCTTTAACACCATTGCCCCCACCTAACCCTAGGGCGTTGTTGACATCTGCCAGGCTGAATCTGGGCCATTATGATAAAGGGAAAGAGTGCCTAGTGAATGCATAGACACTGTTGTAAAGCCTTGGCCCAAAATGGCACAAATCACCACTGTTCCCATCTCATTGATCAACATTTAGTCATTTGGCCAAACTTCACCGTGCGGGCTGCTGGAAAATATAACCTGGTCCTGTACCACGAAGAAGGAAAATAGATCGTGTTGCGCATCCAGCAATCTTCACTAAGCCGGTCTGTGCCAGGCACTGCTCTGGCTCTCAAGACACAGCAGTGAGAGAGAGAGAGAAACAAAGTGCCTGGTCACACAGAGCTCACATTCTAGTAGGGCGAGACTCATGAATGCAGATATGGCACAACCTCCCATAGGGATGAGAGCTACGAAGAAAATAAAACAGCGGCATGGTATAGAGAGCCGAGCGACAGGGGCTAGGAAAAGAGAGAAAGCCTCTCTGAGGAGTCGACCTTTCAGATGAGACATGAGAGACAGCGAATAAGAGATGATAAAAAGTAAACTGCATAGCATGTATTATACTATATATCTACAGGAATTGAGATTATTAAGATGTAGGAGAGCAGATGCACATACTTAGAAAAAGAAGGCTTTCTGAATTATATAAAACAAAAAGCAGGTATTTTACTCACCCTATTGTGGAAGCAAGACATTCTTAGAGATCAAATGAAACTTATTAATAGAAGGTGACGTCTGGAGCAGTTAGAGGTGCAGACAGAGAACTGCTTAAGGTGCCACTTGAGATTCAACTACGAGGAAGCAGCAAGCGCTCAATGTGGACGAGCAGGAAGCAGAACCCGGGAAGAGGCAACAGGACCCACGCAACAAGAGAAGGGAAATCTGCAACAGATACACCTAGTTGGCTAAAGTTTTCACCAATTCCAAATGAAGAAATATTGAAAGCTAATTTAGGAAAGCCAATTTAAGAATATTCATATATGTTATGCATAATTTGTTGCATAAAATTACACATACTTGAACTATAAACTACACAATTCTCATTCTCTAGTAATCTTTCTCATTAAATCCTTTTTATAGTCTATATTTATAAAGTCTTAAGTTGAAGAACCCTTCTAATTTAATTATAATTATAATTTTATTGCAAATGATAAAAATGATATCGTCCTTGAGAGCTCACGGAGATTGGAAGCTGGGAAGGGAAGAAGTGCAGAGAAAGTGGAGAAGTGAATGCCACCATCTTACAAAGTGGGGAATCAAGGAGGACGGTCTGTGCTTGACGAAACAGGAAACGTAGGCTACATAGATTTTTCTAAAGATAGAAGATATAGTAGAAGAAATAAATTCAAAGGAATAAAAATAGGAGAGCAGCAATAGCAAAGTAAGTGAACAATTTCCACATCCATTATTGAAAGTGAATGATAATGTCTAAATATGAAAATCAATAAATAGCAGTTTAGATTATAATCAATAAACAGTAATTTTAGAATAAGGAAAAGAGCACTACAAGAATTTTAAAAGGAATGATTAAAAGTGGTATCGCCTGGGGAGAGTGGGTCGGGGGTAAGGAAGAAGGGGTGAGAGAACTGTTGATTTTAAGTTCCACGGCAAGCTTTGGTTCTTATTAATCATGACACACATTACTTTGATATAATTTAAAAATGTAAATTAAATAAATACTTTCCAGGGATCATTATAAACAAATATCTGGATCGGTGGGAGCTGACAGTGAACTGTAGGGACCGTTCTGATGCTTAGACGCTCACAAGGTAAGAATACCCTCTGTGACACTGGGTACCAGTGTGCTGCCCGAGGATGGCCTGCATCGGAATCACCTGGGGCATGTGTCACAGATTTAAATCCCTGGGCCCAAATCAGAACTACTGACTCCGAATATAAGAGAGTGGAGGATGGATAGAATCAGCATTTTTAACACAAGAGGCTTTTGTGAACGAGAGAAGTGACTCAAAAGACTAACTCCAGAGTGTTTTAAACACTAGATTCTATAAAAATCTGAGATGAGAAGACCACCACTGTTTGGGATACAGTGATGCTTCTTAAATCAACAAATTTTTTTAAATGTCGGGGCGAGAGTTAATACCTGAATCCATAGCTACTAGACACCTGGATCGGTAGCTACCAGAGGCCCTGGGTCAGCAGTGACGTGGAAACCACAGTACTCAGGACCTCATGGATGTGACAGGGAGAAGTGACCACGTGCCAGAGCAAGAGGAGCAGCAGTTGAGGTCAAGAGACTACAGTACAGAGTGGTCCCCGGGCTGCAGCAGGTGAGCACCAAGGCATCCGACCCAGGACATTGCCAAGGGAAGAGCACATTTGGAAATGAGGCGAGACCTCCAGTTATTAAACTGGTGGGATCTGGAGGCTAAAGACTGTTTCTCTTACCACAGTGATTTTTGCTCATAGTCTTTGATTACCCTTGCTGGGGCTGGTGTTGCCTCAGAAAGAAAATAATATTCCAAAAAGAAAGAGGATTGTCAGTGTTTTTTTTTAGACTCAGGCACAGGAAATATTTTAAATCAGTGTATGTATTTTTTGCAAGTGCTTATTAAGAACAGTTTGTGGGGCCGGCCCCGTGGCTTAGCGGTTAAGTGCGGGCGCTCCGCTACTGGCGGCCCGGGTTCGGATCCCACCGCGCACCGACGCACGGCTTCTCGGGCCATGCTGAGGCCGCGTCCCACATACAGCAACTAGAAGGATGTGCAACTATGACATACAACTATCTACTGGGGCTTTGGGGGGAAAATAAATAAATAAAATTATAAAAAAAAAAAAAAAAAGAACAGTTTGTGGTTCATTTAACATTTATTGGTCCTTTACTATGTGTCTGACATTGTGGTATGAAAGGTGAATAAGAGAAAATGTTTGCCCCGAAAGATTCAATTCAGTTAGGAAAGCAAACAAGTAACAATTATAAAAGTGATGGAGAGGTAGTATGAGTCTCCTTGGAAGAGTCAGGAAGGGTAGTGCACTTTGAATGGAAAGTTCAAAGATGGTAATGAATCCACAAGCAGACTCTGCAGCTAAAAGTAGTTTGATGTAACTGGAGAGATTGTGGTGATAGTGGAGAGGGAGACAGTGGCTTCAGTGGTTCTTATCTAGGCTGCATACTAGAATCACTTTTGAAAAAATAAGAGGAAAAAATGAGGAACTAGGCAACTCCAAGCAGCCATCCCTCCACAGAAACAAAAAAGAAAAAGAAATGGAAACTATCAGAATCAACTTTGCCAGAGCTCTGGAAAAGAGCCACAAGTAAACGCTACATGAAGGAAAAGCAAACTTAAAAATGGTAGGAAAGCTTTGTGGCGTTTTTACTTGCCCTCACCATACCCCCTCCCTAGTTCAGCAGTGGTCTTGAAGATGGCAGCCCACATTCCCAGTGTGGTACTCTGGTCCCTGGCTCTGGCTGGAGCAGAGCAGATCTTATTTGCAAAGAATTCTGTATATCTGTTCTAGTCTGTCTGGGAGCTACCTGAAGGGCTAACACAAAACACTTGTTTTTGTTTTGCCTCAGAACTCACTTAGGTTGAAAAAGCAGCAGGCATTCCTCAAAAGCATTGTAAGGTGAGCAACCTATAGTCACCTGGGACAAAAGATTACAGTTGAGGTATATGACAGAGTGCCAAAAACTGGTAAAGAAAGCTGGCGAGAGAGTTTCTTTAGGAAGTTAGGGCATTCGAAAGCACTCATATATACTAGGGAATTTAGAAAGCCACGCACATGCCCAAGACAGGATGTATAGAACTGAGTTCTCAGTTCTCATAGAACTGAGAAGGCCTTAAGCTTTCACTTCTGGCAGATCTCTGGGCTTGGTGCAAGCAGGAGGAGAATGCTAAGACAGTGTTGTAAACGGCCTGGCTAAGTGCTGAGGGAGTGCTGGAGACAGAGCCAATCTGCACAGACTAGGAGAGGATTTTTAGTTTTTTGAGTTTTGGGGGTTTTTTTGTTTCTTCTTTTCCATTTTTAGTCTTTTCTTTCTTTTTATCTTAGTTCCTGGTGTTCAAGGAAAGCACTCTCAAAGCACGAGCTGAATACAGGCTAAAGGAACAGAGGCTTCAGAGACCACACATGACAAAGAATACACACTTTACAAAAGTAGTTTAGAAGTCACTAAACAAACAACATCCCATAGCACTCAACAAAAACAAGTACCGAGGAGGGGGAAGAATCTGATTTCCAGAGTTACTATATTATAGTGTTCAAAATGTCCAGTCTTCGGGGTCCCCCGTGGCTTAGCAGTTAAGTGCTCGCGCTCCTCTACTGGCAGCCCGGGTTCAGATCCCGGGCGCGCACCGACGCACCGCTTGTCCGGCCATGCTGAGGCCGCGTCCCACATACAGCAACTAGCAGGATGTGCAACTAAAACATACAACTATCTGTTGGGGCTTTGGGGAGAAAAAGGGAAAAAAGAGAGGAAGATTGGCAATAGATGTTAGCTCAGGGCCAATCATCCTCAGCAAAAAGAAGAGGATTGGCATGGATGTTAGCTCAGGGCTGATCTTCCTCACAAATAAATAAATAAATAAATAAATAAATAAATTGGACTTCTTCAAAATTAAAAACTTTTGTGCATCTAAGGACATTATCAAGAAAGTGAAAAGACAATCTACAGAATGGGAGAAAATATTTACAAATCATGTATATGATAAGGGTCTAGTAACCAGCATATATAAAGAACTATGACTCAACAAACAAAATAACAACAAACAACCCAATTGAAAAATGGGCAAAGGACTTGAATAAATATTTCTTCAAAAAAACATACTAATGGCCAAGAAGCACATGAAAAGATGCCCCACCTCATCATTCATTAGGAAAATGCAAATCAAAACTACAATGAGGTGCCACTTCACATCTACTAGGATGGCTATAATCAAAAAATGGAAAATAACAAGTATCAGTGAGAGTGTAGATAAATTGGAACCCTCATACGTTGCTGGTGGGAATGTAAAATGGTTCAGTTGCTGTGGTAAACAGATTGGTAGTTCCTCAAAAGCTAAACATAGAATTACCACGTAATTCAGCGTCCCACTCCTAAGTATTTCAAAAGGATTGAAAACAGGTACTCAAATAAATCCATTTACATGAATGTTCATAGCAGCACTATTCACAATAGTCAAAAGATGGAAACAGCTCAAATGCATCAATGTATTAATAGATGAACAAATTGTTGTATATATGTACAATGGAATATTATTCAGCCATAAAAAGGAATGAAGTACTGATATTTGCTGCAACATGGATGAACATTGAAAACATTATACCAAGTGAAAGAATCCAGACACAAAAAGTTGCATATTGCATGATTCCGTTTAGATGAACTATCTAGAATAGTTAAATACATAGAGACAGAACAAAGATTAGTGGTTTCCAGGGGCTAGGGTGAGGAGGTGAATGGAAGAGAACGGCTTAATGAGAATGTGGTTTTCTTTTGAGAAGACAAAAATTTTAGAACTGAATAGAGGTGGCAGTTTCACAGCATTGTGAATATACTAAGTGCCCCTGAATTGTTCACTTTTAAAAGGTTAATTTTATGTTATGTTAATTTCACCTCAACAAAAAATGCAAAATAACAATAATAATAAAGCCCAGGACTTTAACTCACACCAATTAAATCAGAATTTCCAGGTGTGAAGCCCAGGAACTTTTAATTTTTAAAATCTGCCCAGGCCGGCCCCGTGGCTTGGTGGTTGGGTGCGTGCTCTCTGCTGCTGGTGGCCCAGGTTCGGATCCCCGGCCTGCACCAATGCACTGCTTCTCCAGCCATGCTGAGGCCATGTCCCACATACAGCAACTAGAAGGATGTGCAACTATGACATACAACTATCTACTGGGGCTTTGGGGGAAAAAATAAATAAATAAAAATTATTAAAAAAAAATAAATTAAAAAAATAAATAAATAAATAAAATCTGCCCAGGATCCAGCCTGGTGGCGTAGTGGTTGAGTTCTCACGCTCCGCTTCGGTGACCCGGGGTTTGCAGGTTCGAGTCCCAGGCACAGACCTACGCACCGTTCATCAAGCCATGCTGTGGTGGTGTCCCATATACAGAATGGAGGAAGATGGGCACAGATGTTAGCTCAGGGCTAATCTTCCTCAGCCAAAAGAGGAAGATTGGCAATGGATGTTAGCTCAGGACCTGATCTACCTCACCCAAAAAAAAAAAAAAAAAAAAGCTGCCCAGATAATTCTAAGGAATATACAGGATGGAAAACCACTGAGTTGGACTGTGAAGAATCTCCTTTTATGAATACTTTGAATGTTTCTTTTTTATATTTAGAGAATAGGAAGCCATTGAAGAATTTTAAATAGAACAACATGAAAAGATATGTCTTTTAAGATTTTTGGTAGCAGAGTGAAGACAAATTGGAGGGGCGTAGAGTGGAATCAGGGAGATTGGAAGGGAGTGAGATTATCAGGCCCAATGCAGGCAAAGCCAGTGCAGATTGAGAGGACTCAAGAAATAAAACACATGTGGAGGTTGAGTGCAAGGATAGAGTTTGACCTGAAGTTTTCTGGCTTGGGCAATTGAGTAATTAGTGCTACCAGTAACTGAAAGAAAGTCTGGAAGTCTGGGAGATAGAGGTGAGAAGAAATGCTGAATTCCAAGTTTGCCTTAATTTAGGATATATTAAGTCTGCAGTGATGAGCCCATAGAACATGGGGGTAGACCATGCAGAGGGCAGCCAAAAGTTTTCATCTTGAAGTCCTGTTTATAATGGTGCTGACTGGCTTTGCACAACATAACCTCTCCAATACATATGAGATTCACAAAAAGAAACAAAGTAACACCAAAACTAAATTAAGATTGACAGCACACCTCATAATAATTTAGAAGGAATTTCCAAAAACTGGACATTTGAAGATTAAACAGAATTACAATCATAAACAATAAATGGTTTGTCACCAAAACAAAGTAAAATGTATTCCTTCCCCCAGGACTTAACCTGTGACTCTGAAGCTGCGAGTTTCTAACTTCCTTAGTTTATACTAAGCCCTCTACCTAGAGGAAACATCTAGCCTTCCTTCTTAGTATTTGTCTTTCTACAACCACTATGAGGTTCTAAGTCCCAGAAATGGAGACAACAAGAATTGGCAGGGAGGGAAGGAAGAAGGAAGACTGACTCTGAGCTGCACATAATCCAGGAAGGATAGCCCCAGTAACAGGAGGCGGCCTCAGCAGGGCAGCTTGGAAGAGAGACCCAGAGAAAAAGGGATCCTCAAGTACTTGACATAGCAGCCAGATGTGAAAGGCTTTTGAAGAGGTAGCCTAAAAAGAGACACTATGGTCTCAAAAGATTAAAGAAGGTTCTTTTCCCTACTTCTCCTGCTAAATACAACTAAAAATCCCTGGACATTACATATAAAATGAAGGTAAGACTCTGAAAATCGGGGAGAAGAAGCCAGACAGGCTAGGGACCTTGGGACCTAAGGAAGACCCAGTGGTGAGTTCCCTGGGTTTTCTTTTTGACTCATTATCCCAGCCTGGGTGCTGGAGAAGCTGGCAACCCAGAATCACAAATGGGCACTGGAGGGGAGGAAGACTATCTTCTATCCACTCTGGGTCCTTTCTGGCTGGGCTACAAATTAAATTCACATGAGACTGAATAACAGGAGAAAAGCAAACAAAGTTTAATAACATGTGTCTATGGGAGAAACCAAGGAAACTGAGTTTCTTGACAAAATGGCAGAGGTTCTCTTCTTAAATAGATGTAGGTAAAGACAAAGGAGGATGTTGGGGGTGGGGGAGTCAGTTATGGGAGATTACCAGAAAAGCACAGTAAGGTTACTATGCAGCCTTGCCTTCTGCATTGATAAGTTTCTAGAGATGAGGTCATTTTCCCCTCTTCCCAGTACAGAGAGGGAGATAACTTTACAAATGGAGATTTCTCTAACAAATGTAAATGTGTGGGAAACAGAACTTTGATAAGAATGGGCTAAGCAAGGATCCTCCTGGTCTATCCACACCCACAGTTAAATTCATTTAGGCAGTTAGTGGCGGAGGTCAAATGTCAATCAGAGAAAATAATCAAGGTAAAGAGACATATTTTGAGGTGGCCAATTTTGATCTCCCACAGCACCAAAAAACAAAGTCCCAAACTAAGTCTGCTATCTCTAGTCAAAAGATGAGGAAAGAGACAGAAAACTTCTAGACAATAACTATTTTACTACCAAGGAATTCAAGTAGCCTCTAAAATCTAGAAAAGGCAAGGAAGGAATTCTCCCATAGAGACTCCAGAAAGAAGGGCATGCTGACACCTAGATTTTAGCCCAATAAGACCCATTTTCTGACCTCTGACCTCCAGGACTATAAGACAACAAATTTATGTTGTTTTAAGACACTGAGATTATGGTAATTTTTTACAGTATCAATAGGAAACTAATACAGATTTTGGCACCAAGAGTGGTGTGCTGCTGTAAAAAATACCTAAAAATGTGGAAGTGGCTTTGGATTTGAGTAAAGGGTAGAGGCTAGACGAATTTTGAGGAGGATGATAGAAAAACCTTAGATTTTCTTGAACTGACTGTTAGTTAAAACATGGATGTTATTGGCTCTGCTAGTGAGGACTCAGAAGGAAGTGAGAAGCATGGTAGAGAAAAATGATATTGTCTTAGAGAATACTTCAATCATCATAAACAGACTGTTAATAGAAACAAAGACATCAAAGGCGCTGCTGTGAAGACTCAGAAAGAAATGAGAAAATGTTACTGGATATTGGAGAAATAAGGATCTTTGTTATACCGTGGCAATAGCTTAGCTGAATTGTGTCCTATTTTTATGTGAAAAGCCGAACTTGTAAGCAATGGATTTGGACATTGTTAAAGAAAAAAACTTTCATGGAACTTAAAGATGGTAAGGCTGACTTGACTTTATTTTATAATAGGGTCTTGTAGTAGGGGAGAGAGATTGAGCTCAACTCTGTGTACATGGACAAGTGGAGATTTACAGTCAAGGAGCAGGGTGTGCTGAATGGATGGAAAATTACTAAGAGGAAACATCAGGGGAAGGGGGATTCTGGCTAAACTGACTTCACAGGATTTTTGCTGAAGGCAGGCTAGTAAAGGTTGGGAATAAGGAATTTGATCAGATATCAAGGGTAGTGATTTCCACTAAACTGACCCAGCAGGATTCTTGCTAAAAGTGGTCTAAATAGGCCAAGGACAGAGCCCAAGGGCACAGTCTAGTCAAAAAGAGGGCTCAGGGGGCCGGCCCGGTGGCACAGCGGTCAAGTGCACGTGTTCCGTTTCTCCAGCCCGGGGTCCGCAGGTTCGGATCCCGGGTGTGCAACGACACACCACTTGTCAAGCCATGCTATGGCGGCATCCCATATAAAGTAGAGGAAGATGGGCACAGATGTTAGCCTAGGGCCAATCTTCCTCAGCAAAAAGAGGAGGATTGGCATCAGATGTTACCTCAGGGCTGATCTTCCTCACAAAAAAAAAAAAAAAAGAGGGCTCAGAGGAGCCTGACTAAAATTTGGTCAAAGGAGAGAGTCTTTGTCAATATTTAGATGAGGAGATTTTCAAGCAGAGTGTTGAAGGTGATGTCTGGTTTCTTCTTGCTGCTTATAAGTAAAATGTGAGAGAAGAGAGATAAATTGAAGGAAGAACTGTTAAGCAAAAAGGAGTCAGGACTTGATGATTTGGGAAACTCTCATCCAATCCAGATTGCAAAATATGCTAAAATTAAGAGATTTACCATCAGGAAAACATCCTCTGAGAGAAGACCAAGACTGTGGCTGGACAACCTTTTGGTAGTGCATCAGAAGGATCAAAAGGTCAGAGTATTCAATCACACAGGTGTAACCACAGCATCAAGAACAGAATTTGCCACTCCAAAATATGACTTTTTGGCATAAGATTTATTTTAGGCTGATTATTTTTAAGAAATAGCAGACACAAAGAAAGCTCTGAAAACCTAGAAGTTACCCATTTGTAAGGGAAATTTACATTTACAAGAGAAATTGATACTGCCTCAAGACAAGGTTGACATAAAGGAAGCCATATTGTAGAAAAGAAACCCTATTGCAACTTTGAATGACCTCTGACAAAATAACCCAGCTGGATATACACCCTCCAGAAGATCTAACTGCTCTGTAGATTTTACAACCCCTGCTTGTGCATGTACCTCCCAGCTGGGATAAGATGATAACTTTGTTCTTTTGAGTTCCTTAGGAATGTGATGACCTCTGAACAGAGAGTCTATGCTGATAGCCATCATCAATGAAAACTGAAAGATCTGGTGTGGCACTCCCAGTCTGTAACACCCAAGGGTCAGCATTCCTAATCCCCTTCCCTAGAACCCACCGGCCTATATAACTGCTGTAAGATTTTGTGCCCCTTAAGATGGTTCTTTGGACATGAGTTGGCCATCTTCCCTCTTGCTAGCAAGCTGTAATAAAAAGTCTTTCCTCGGGCCGGCCCCGTGGCTTAGCGGTTAAGTACGCGCGCTCCGCTACTGGCAGCCCAGGTTCGGATCCCGGGCGCACACCAACGCACCGCTTCTCCGGCTACGCTGAGGCCACGTCCCACATACAGCGACTAGAAGCATGTGCAACTACGACATACAACTATCTACTGGGGCTTTGGGGGACAAAAAGGAGGAGGATTGGGAATAGATGTTAGCTCAGAGCTGGTCTTCCTCAGCAATAAGAGGAAGATTAGCACGGATGTTAGCTCAGGGCTGATCTTCCTTACACAAAAAAATAAAAAAAAATAAAATAAAAAATAAAGTCTTTCCTCTCCTACCACCTTGCCTCTTGACTATTGGCATGTCTTGTGGCGGGCAGATGAACCCCCTTTTTGGGCGGTAACAAAATCTCCATTTGTTTTTTTTTGTGAGGAAGATTGACTGAGCTAACATCTCTGCCAATCTTCCTCTATTTTGTGTGTGGGATGCCACCACAGCATGGCTTGATGAGCAGTGCGAAGGTCTGCGCCTGGGATCCAGGCCTGCGAACCCATGGCTGCTGAAGCAGAGAGCTCAAACTTAACCACTACACCACTGGGCCGGTCCCCAAAGTCTCCATTTGTAAGGGTGCCTTCCTCTCTGTGCCAGGAAGGAGAGGATGACTAAGTCTCCAGAAACTCTTATCAATAGAGAAGGCAATGACTTAAATCTATGTGACAACTTTACCCTTGTTTACTCTGCTAACCTCATCTTAACAACAGAATGTTAAAGCTATTTTTCAGGGGCAGTGAGACAGCCAGGAGCATGCGCAGAAGAGAAAATTTTGATCTGCCAATCGAAACTCATCCTGCTAGTGCTTCTGCATACCAGCCTGACCTCCCTGATCTCTTAAACCTTACCCCATACCCTGAACTGGGGAGACAGAGTTGAGAGTCTTTCCTTCTGTCTCCTTCCCAATTGATTGCATAATAAACCGCTTCTTCTCTGAAATGCCAGTAGACCACAATGTTGGCTTCTGTGGCTTCTGTGCACATCAGGTGGAGAGCCCTCGCTCTGTAACACAGGGGCTCTTTGAAGAGATTAGGCATTTTACTCTTGGATGTCCTCAGGCATCTAAGCATAAACCAGGAATATATATGGGATTATCCAGGAAAGATTTGTAGAGGAGCCTCTTAGCTAATGGAGTGAATCCCTAAAACATACATAGGAGACTCACAAGGTTCTTGGCAGAAACAGTGAGCTGAACTGAACTGAACCGAAATGGACAAAGATAGAGCAAAATGAAGGGAAGCTGCCAAGGCTGTCAGACTCCCAAAATTCTACAGGCAGAAAACAGGATGATCCATTGGAAATACTTGCTGCCTTTCATGAAAAAGGAAGGATGACTCCAGGTGTGGAGCCAAGAGGCCAGAGGGAAGAACTGCAAGCTCGGAGGACAGAGTTAGGAATTCGGAGAGTGAATCAGTGAGTACAGATCATTTGTTCCCAGGCCCTGAAACCTAGTGGAGTTTGTCCAGTTGGATTTCTAAATTGCTTGCAACCCGTAACTCCTTTTTTTCTTCCATTTTCTCCCATTTGGAATGGGAATGTTACTAACTGGTATCCTATACCTGTCCCACATTACATTTTGGGAGCAGATAACTTGTTTCCTAGTTTCACAGGTCCACAGATTGACAGGAGTTTTGCCCCAGGATGGATTATACAAATTTAAAAGAAGTCATACAGAATATATTCTTTGAGTATGTTGACACAAAATAACCACTGACCATTCTATAGATAAGAGAAATAAATTGAGTTTTACTTGAGCCAGAGGGAGGATTATAATTCCAGAAGGCCTTAGAAAGCATTCCAGAGAAGCATGGTTTTCAGTACAGTCTTATATATTTTTGGAACAAAGAACATGCATTAAATACACCCAGGATACATTTTCATCAAGGTTTCAAAGAGGTATTTAGTTGTAAATTAGCAGGTCAACATGACCCTGATGTTGGGAAAGGGACTAATCCGGGCGTTACCAACAGGGTGTAGGAGGGGAAGTGTGCATTCTTACCTTAAGAGAGTGCATTCTTACTTTAATGCTTAAAGCAGATGTACAATGTATGTTTGACAGGCCATAAATCAGGCTTCTTTAGTTCAAGCTGAATCAGTTTTGAACCCAAATAGCTACCCCATATATCTCAATGTGTGAAAATGTCTTGTCAAGCACAGTGGAATCAGATAGAAATCAGCGGCAGAAAGATAACAGGAAAAATCACCAAACTTGGGAATTAAACGATACACTTCTAAGTAGTCCATAGATTGAGAAGGAAATCTCAAGGGCAATAAAAAATACATTAAACTGAATGAAAATAAAAACAATATATCAAAATTTGTGACACACAGCTAAAGAAGTACTAGGAGGAAAATTCCTAGCAGTAAAATGCTTATATTAGAAAAAAGTTCCAAATAAACAATCTAAGCTCTCGCTTCAAAGTACTAGAAAAAGAGCAAAATAAATCCAAAGGAAGCAGAAGTATTAATAAAGATAAGAGCAGAAATGAATGAAATTGAAGACAAAAAACAATAGAGAAAATCAATGAAACAATAAAACTAGTTTTTTTGTAAAGTTCAATAAAATTGACAGACCTCTTGGAAGACTGACAAAGAAAAAAAAGAGAGAAGCACAGATTACTAACATAAGGAGTGAAACAGGGAATATTACCACGGATCCTGCATTCATCAAAATGATAATAAAGGAATATGAAGAAAACTCTACACACATTTGACAACTTAAAAGAAATTACCACAACTCATCCAGTATGAAATAATTTGAATAGCCCTATAATTACTAAGTAAATTGAATAATAAATTGTAAATAAAGGCACACAAATTGGAAGGTAAGAAATACACTGTCCTTATTTGCAGAAGGCATGGCAGTCTACATAAAAATCCCAAGAAATCTACTCACACACTTACAAAACTCCTAGAACTAATAAGTGACTTCAGCAAAGTCACAGGATACAAGGTCAACATACAAACATCAATTGTATTTTATATACTAGCAATTAATATGTAGAAACCAAAATTAAAAATTCAATACCATTTACAATCACTCAAAAAAAGTGAAATAAATACTTAGGTGTAAATCTAACAAAATACATACTGGGTTTGTATGCTGAAAACCACAAAACTAATAAAAAAAATCAACAATATTATAAATTGAGAAATAGTCTGGGTTCATGAATGGGAAAACAACATAGTATGTCAATTCTCTCCAAGTTTTCTCTCCAGAGAATTTCCAAATTCTCTCTAAATCTGATATCACAGATTTAACATAATCCCCACCAAAATTCCAGAAATATATTTCTGTAGATATAGACAAGATTATTCTAAAATTTATACAGAAAAGCAAAAGAATTAGAACAACTAAAAGAATTCTGAAGAATAAAGTGAGCAGAATCACTCTGATTTCAAAACTTGTTTTATATATAGCTAGAATCATAAAGACTATGTGGCATTGACAGAGGGATAAACTCATAAATTAGAATAGAGAACCCAGTAAAAGCTCCATATACATGGTGCCAACTGATTTTTGACAAAGATGCAAAAGCAATTTAATAGAGGGAGGATAGTCTTTTCAATAAATGGTGCTACAGCAATTGAATATTATAGGAAAAAAATGAAACTTAACCTAAACTTCATACCTAATATAAAACATTATGTCAAAATTAATCACAGATTTAAATGCAAAATGTAAAAGTGTAAAACTTTTAGAAGATAACAATAGGAGAAAACCTCTGGGACCTGGGGTTTGGTGAAGCATTCTTAGGCATGATCTCAAAATATCGATTTGTAAAAGACAAAATCGATAAACTGGACTGCATCAAAATTAAAAACTTTTGCTCTGTGAAAGATCCTGTTAAAAAATAAAAAGAGAAGTGATAGGGAGAAAATATTTGCAAACTACAAATTTGACAAAAGACTTGATGGGGTTCAGGGCAGGCCGCCCCAAGATGTGCCACTCTGGTATGCAGATTATTTCAAGCTGAAGACAATAAAGGCTCAGAAGACTCTGAAAGAAACTTTGACTTCCCTCCCAACTAACCGCCTATAAGAGTTTAAGGTAAGAGGCCTGTCCGGGTGATAAGTTATCCATCACTATAGATAACTCTGGGTATCGATAGACTGGGAGGGTCCTTGCTAAGCCCATTCTTATCAAAGTTCTGTTTACCAAACATTTATATTTGTAAGGGAAATCTCCATTTGTAAAGGTACCTCCCTCTCTGTTCCAGGAAGAATGGGGGATGACCTCATCTCTAGAAACTTTTCAATGCAGAAGGCGAGGCCTTAAATCTGCATAATAACCTTACTCTTGTTTACTGTGCTTTTCTGGTAATCTCCCATAACTGACTCCCCCACCCCCAACATCCTCCTTTGTCTTTACTTGAATCTATTTAAGAAGAGATCCTCTGCCATTTTGTCGAGTTAAGCAGTGGGTCTCTCCCATGTATACATGTTATAAAGCTTTGTTTGATTTTCTCCTGCTATTGGGTCATATGTCACTTTAATTTGTAGCCCAGCCAGAAAGGACCCAGAGTAGGTAGAGGATAGTCTTCCTCCCTTCAGACTCACATCTAGAATATGTCAAGAACTCTCAAAGTACAACATTAAAAATATGAAAAATTCAATTAGAAAATGAGAAAAAGACATAAAGACACACTTCACTGATATATGCAACAACTTGGGTAGATATTAAAGACATTATCCTTAGTGGAAAATGCCAATGTCAAAATGTCCTATATTGTATGATTCTATTTCTATAACTTTCTTTATATGACAAAATTATACATGGAAAACAGATTAGTGGTTGTCAGGGGCAGGGATCGTGGGGGAGGGGTTCGTGAGTTTATAAAAGGGCAGTAGATGGGAGATCTTTGTGATGATAGAATAGTTCCGTCTTGATTGCAGTGGTTGTTACAGGAATCTACACATGTAATAAGACTACGTAGAGTTACATACATAAGTGATGTCAGCAAGATGATAGACTAGGAGGTCCCAGCTCTCCTCCCCTGATAAAAGCAATGATTGAACAACTACCCATGGAAGAAAATAGCTCTGGGAAAGTTCCAGAGCACAGTTAAGAAGCTACAGTAACCCAGAATAAAAACCAAAGACGGCTGCATAGAAAAGTGTAGGAAGCATTTGACCTGTGTCAACCTCATCCCCCAGACTGGCATGGCTTGCTATTGAGAGGGATCCCCTCAGCTGCAAGTTCCCCCTGTGGGGGAAAGGGAGAGCAGGACCCCAGCAGCCATCGCCACTGCAGCAAACCCCTGCAGCCTTTGCCACTGAGGACCCCCACAATCTTTGCTGATGCTGACAAAGCTGCCCAAACACCACACTGCTGTGCCCCACCTTCCTCACTTGGAGCCGCCTCTGTACTCGCTGCCCTTGCCCAGCTGGAGCCATCCCTGAGACCCTCTCACCAGGGCTGGGGCCGTCATATGCACACACACCACAGCCCCTAGAATGGGTGCCACCATCTGCCCCTCGGAACTAGCACCTCCATGGAGCACCAAAACTGGTGTCCACACACATCCCTGGACTGGTGCTGGACTTGTTGCTGCCATGTACCCCATCCAGCAGGCAACCTCGCACTACTGCAGGTGAAGGTCTTTCCCCTCTAAGCCAGTCAGTAAAGTCTGGAAGAGGTGGCTGTTCCTTCAAATGTGCAGACACCAATGCAAGGCTACAGGAACACAGAAAATCAAAGAAACATGACACTACCAAAGGAACACAAGACATTTCCAGTAACCAATCCTAAAGAAATGTAGATATGCAAACTGCCTGATGAAGAATTCAAAATAATTGTTTTAAAGAAGCTCAGTGAGCTACAAAAGGACACAGATAATGAAATCAGGGAAACAATACATGAACAACATGAGAAGTTCAATAAAGGGATAGAAATCATAAAAAAGAACCAAACAAAAATTCTGGAGCTGAAGAATACAATGAATGAAATGAAAACACAATAGAGAGCTTCAACAGCAGACTTGATCAAGCAGAGGAGTTACACATCTATATTGCACTAATGTCAAGTTCCTGGCTTTGATATCGTATTATAAATACGTAAGATATTAAACTGGGTAAAAGGTACATGGGAACTCTCTGTACTACCTTTATAATTTCCTGTGAATCTATAATTTATTTCAAAATAAAAACTTAAAAAGAAGAAAAAGGTTGAAATGTATTCAAATAACAACGATTAAGAATCTTAAAGACATTAGAAACATACTGAAGAAAGAATGTATTTTTCTTACTAATAAAGAAAACAAAAGTACTCTTCAAATAAAGATGACGACAAAACCTGTAATAAAGCAAAATGAAAACATGGCATGATTTTGAGAAAATGGTAGACTATAACAAAGCAGCATCAATTTAAACATTTCTTCTTAAGTGGTACACTAATGGTTTCTGGAGTGAGCAATATTTGCATAGTCCTAGTGATAGCTGGACTGAGATACTGATCTGGCATCATCAGACAACAGCCATCAGACCCCTTGGCAAGGTTCTCAAGATCACCCTGAGGGGAGAAAAACTATGTGAACCAACATGAAGAATTGAAAATTTGATAAGGACTGACAAAATTTGCAAAACAGCAGGATCCAGTCCAATTTACAGGTAGGTAACAAAACCATGTAGCTTATAGAGGTGAAAAATAGCTCAAAGACAGTGAACAGGACTAGAATCTCATAACCCAAAGGGTGGGCTATAGTTGTCTATTGAAACATAAAATTTCTCTCTACAGTCAAAACAAATGGTTAATTTTCACAATAGATATGCTAATAGACCAGTAATGCAGGTGCATGAAATAGCTTATGGTTTTTGCTCCTGACTGCTATTTAAGTTAGGGGGCTATACAATATACATATATTTATGATGTATGTATTTCTGTTTTATGATTTTTAATTTTTTATTGTTAATGCTATTAGACTCAAAGGATCGTGAATAATATTTTGGATTTTGTTTTCTTGTCTGCAGTTGATTCTCTTACTTGTTTAGTGACAAACACAACCTTAAACTCTCTCATCTTGACTCTAAGAACTGGAACTAGGGTCCTCAGAGTCATTGTTCCCAAGATTGTGACTAAGCATGAAGGTAGTGGCAAAGGAACTTACCTGTCCACGTGAGAGTATATTTTTCAGCTTCATAATACCAACAATATATAGGCCCCTTGGTACCCGGCTTCTTGTTTGCAAATGTAACAAGGAGACTTTTTGTGCTCATATTCTGTTCTCGGAAAATGGGAAAATTACTCCCCCACCCCCTGCACCTTGCAGATAGACTGAGCCATATGAACAGTTCTGGCGAATGAGTTGTGGGCAGAAGTGATGTGTGTCACTTCCAGGCCGGATCATTTATTCACTGGCGTAAGGTACTCAAAGAGCTCTCTTTTCCTGTTGTAACCATTGTGGAAAGCACGTGTTAATATGGTGGTGTCTGGAAAGCTGAGCCAATCCGTGGAGGACAGCTGCCTAGAATGTCGCCTGATCAACTTCTGTTGTGCTAACACTGCAATTTTGTGTTATTTGTTAGAACAGCATAATCTAGCCTATGCAGACTGATATAATTGAATGAGTTATGTATCAGGAAACCATATAATTTATCATCCAAACTTGGACACTTTGGGGAGTGAAAGGGTACACTATCTATTAATAACTACAACAGGACAACAGACATAAACTGGGACTGTCCTGAGCAAACCAGACTATATGGTCACCTTAAGTGTGTGGTAAGTAAAAGCAGAGGTGTTGAGAACATCTGACCACCAGGCAGCTCTCTAATAATATTCTCTAGCGCCCTGTTGGAATGTAGTTAAAACCACAGCAGATTGTGCAAGTTTTAGATCATAAGTCAGTACAGTCAAATTTTTTTTCTAGTCAAATTAATTTTGAGTTTGAGCTTATATTCTCTGGAACTAATGAGAAATTCGAATTTGAATTATAGTTTCAGGTCTCCCACATTAGGATGATTAAAAAATTCTGAGTTCTTATCTAAGGTCAAATCACTGAGGAGGCTCTGCTGGCCATGAGCCATCAGTTCACAGTGGTTACAGCTGAGATGCCCGTTGTTCCAGCTGGAGTGGATCCTTCACTTCTGGAGGTTCTGCCGATTTCATTCTACCTTTGGAGCGTGAGAAAATGTGGTGAAGCTGGAAACTTCCAGTCTAAAAATCCAGTCTCCCTAGATATACCGTGCCTCTATTTCCTCTAAGGTTTTGTCACCTGCTTGGGTCACTGCTTGGTAAGCAGGTTTTTGTTTTGTTTCACTGCTCATTGGACCCAGGGTCATCTGTTTCATTCTCATTCTGGGGAGGGCTTGGGGGGTTGTTGTGCAAGCAACGTGTGCTTTCTGCCCTGCCAATAACTTCACCTCTTCAACAAGGCAAGGAACCACTTGACTTGGCTACCTGCTAAAACAGATTAAGGGAAAAGGAAAAGATGTAGAATAAAAATATAAACTAGTATCTCAGCGATATATTTCATCCTTCAGCCTTTTAATCAGAAATTGAAGGAAACTAAGAAAACAAAAAGTCCTCTGGCCTAGAACAATCTAGCTATAGCTTACACTGAGGCCAAAAATTATAATTAGTAGAACATCATTATTTACTTCCTTTGTAAGAATTCTAGATTTTTTTAAGAGTTGTCTAAATAAAAATACTCCTGGAGGGAAATCAAGCTGATTTTATATATGAAGCATCTTGGTGTGAATTCTTTTATCATATCATATGGTCTTTCCAACACGGTTCCAGCTGGGTCCTGGGTCAGACAGGACACATTATAGAGAAGCAGGGAAATGCTGGGTCATAGGACAACACAGATGGGGAAGGTGTGGATGTGACCGTGGAGGGGTACCTACACAGCCTCGGGCAGCATGAGATCACTGTTGACTGAGGTTCCCAAAAAGAGGAGGATAGCTGTGACACACTGCTCATGTTACACACTGATTTATAGCTAGTTCTGGCACGGGCGGTGGAAGCCGTGTGATCCAACCACGTGTGCTTTTTTGGACTGCCTTTATCACTTAGCCATGACCTTCAAATTGGGCAACACTGAACACTTTTCCAGAGTGTTTGGTGTGGAACAGACTCTGTAAATATCTCCTTGAAAGGACACAGAATTTAAATCACATTCTGATTTATCCAGAATTTTTGCTAAAAGGAATGTTGTTGACTATGTAGGCCAAGGCTTTGTTTTAGAATTTTTCATTTAAAAGTCTCTGTTCTGCCCTAATAATAGATTTGTTGTCACAACTCCTGTTTTTAATATTATTTTTAGCAAAACTACCCCATTTAGTGGGATTTTTAAAAACACTCTATTTGAAGACCAGTTGGCTCTAGTCACTTCTTTATAATTACTGTGTTCAATGATTATCAACCTATTTAGAGCAGGAAGAATCTATAAATACTAGTTATCACTTCAGTGCCTGGACTCATTACTGTGGTTGAGTATCTGATCAATAAAGACACGCTTATTGACCGAAGAATTTATCATCTTCATTTCAGAATTCAAATGACCTAGCTTAAAAAAAAATATACACACACAAATACAGTAACTTCATTTATACTATGAATCACTAAGGCAAATTCAAATGGTTTGATCTCATAGCAATAGTTATGTACAGTATAATTTTTTCTTCTGATATAAGGCACTAGAGTCAATTACACGTAAATAAAAATGAACATGGCTCCTCATTGCCTGCTGCGTGAAATCGAATGACCACCAAAGTCAGGTCCCGGTTTACCTTTCTAGACTTAGCTCCTATTATCCTTTTTGCACTCCGTGTTCTAGATAAATGAGATTAATTTCTGCTCTTTGAAAACACACCATGAATTACCTATTTCAATGTTACTCTTTATGCTATTCTCTACCCTAAAATGACCATTCTCATCATCTTTGTAGTGCAAAAATTCTATCTAAATTTCAGATCTTGATTCAAATTTGACTTCTGCCATGGAGCACTTCTATGAAACAATAACATCCTATTTGTACCCTTTTTATTATGTCATGGGTCACTTTCTTCCCTGTATTATTTGAATAAAAGTTTATTAAGAAAGTGACCATGTCACATATTCTGTATATCTTCAGCATCTATCATAGTTTCTCTGGAAAAGTTCAAATGTTCAGATTCTTTAAAAATTATTAATTTAAAATTCAGTTACATTTAAATTTAAAAATATTTTTATCTATAGTTTCAATGCATCTAGTTTACAAACAGAATTTTTAATGAAAGAAAAGCATTTATATAGGCTAAAAACCATACTAATTTTAATTTTAGAGTTAGTCACTATTTACTACAGACAATAAATTAGTAATGCTTATTTTCCTAAAAGAAATTCCTTTTGTTGATAATTTTTATATTCCCTTTTATGGGAAGAATTTCCTGTATCCCATCAATATTTAACCTACTGTAATTGCCAAGTTACCATTAATACTCAATCCTTCTGTAAAACATGAGGAGCTGACCAAATGACTTCTAAGACAATGTTCAGTTCTGAAATTCCTTATACTAGTAGTCCATAATTCCATCTTCTGTTTTACACATAACTGTACTAAAATATGGTTTCCAAGAAGTCAAGGGCCTTTCTGACTTATTACCTGCTGTATCTCCCATGCAGATTAGGTATCTAATCTCCCATCTCCCATTAGGTATCTCACATCCTAATAAATAGTTGTTGAATGAATGAGTGAATTAATCAATTAACTATAGTGTTTGTCTTCCCTCCCCCAGAGATTTATGTATTATGGAAATTCTACTCAAAACTTTTTTTGTGGAGCCCCTACCATGAGCAGGCCACTGTGTTAAGCCCAAGGCCCCTATTAAGCTTCTCACAATCTGTTTGGAGAGTCCTGTCAACAACACAAATTAAATGTGAACACTGCTCTGAGAAGTTGAAAACAAGATAATATGGGAAAATTAATACAAAAGGATAAGAAGAATCAATTAATTTGGCCTATGTGAACTTCATTAAATGGAGAATGGGAGGTATAAATGGTTTTTAATTTTCTTTCTCTCCTTCCTTACTTCTCTCCTCCTCTCCCTCTCCTCTTTCCTTTTCTTAGCAGAGATGTAGTATTTTATTTATAGAATATAATTCTTGTGGTACCAGGGAACAGGAAGTATAGAAATGGGTACACTTCCAGTATTTTTCTCACACTAATTCATTTGTAAAAGACTAATCTTAGCAAATTTGAAGGTTACATGCTATTACTTTTTAAGTTTATAATAAAAGTTTGCTTATATGCAGCTCTCTGGAATAAGTCTTGGTATGAAAAAGAAAAATCTAAAAATGGATCTGAATCCAGATGCAAGATGAGGATTAGATTTCTCTTCTCTTAAATATTAATGATGCCTAAAAATGGAATAACTTACATTTTCTATTTACTAGTGCCTGAGCACCCATGGTAGAAAAGATAATGAAAACTTGGAAAAAGGAGGAGAGGAAGAGGCTAAAAGTCTTCGTGGAAATAGAATATCTTAAATGCCATTTTCCCCAACAAAATAACATCCTCATTATAGCTATTACTTTAGTAGCTTAAAATATATATACCTATGATATATAGTTAGCTAATTAGAGTAATTCCTTCCCTAAACTTATTCTAATGAAAGGGAAAACCACATAATCATATTTGATTCCAGAAAACAGCCTGCATTGCAAATTTTGAAACTAAGATATCATGTAAATATTTATCATAGGGAAATGATTTTAACTTATTGTACTTTTAATCTATTAGAGAAGGAGGCAAAATCTGATATGTGGAGGGAAGACAGGTTCTAGGGCAAAAGAAAAAGTAGGCAAAGATAACTATACAATCATTATACAATTATTTCAATTGTTTAAGATGAAGCAACTAAAATTCTTATGTCATCACTTCCAAATAGTTATTTCATATATTTAAATATATATAGCAATAAATTATCTAATTCATCAACTTCTTAGACTCATGACATAAAAACATAAAAACATATAAATAAGCATGTTAGACACCCCAATCTCTCAAATAATTTTATAAGTGAAATTTTCTCGTTAATAAGACTGGCACTTGTCCTTTATTATTCTTATTTTCACTGAATCTTGATCAGTTTACTTACTAATAGAATAGATATTATACATCGCTTTAAATAACATTTGGTAAGAAAAGAATTAAAGTACCAAAGTATGCATTTGTAAAAATAAATAAATAAATAAATAAATAACATTTGGCCAATTTAATATTAGTATACAATTATAGTGTTAGGCAAATGCAACAAGATGAGTAACCTCAAGACTTCTCAATTTAGGTGATCAAAGGGGCTATCTGTATAGCTTTCTTTAAGTATAATGACTCCTCCGAACTTAACAGAAAAGAGAAACAACAGCTGATGTAGGAATCAGTAGTCCTTTATCAGGTAAGCTATTATTAAGTAAATTCTATAAAACTGAGAAATGCGGCCTAAAACAGTCATTTAAATGTCTTTGATATTTTTACGTATTGTTATATAAAATAAGAGAGATCTATATACACAAACAATATAACACATATGTACATATATTATGGTTTAAAATTATTAAAGAGATTACATTTCTTATTAAAATTCATTTCTAATTGGATATAGTCCACACAAACAGGTTTCATTTTTAATATTGAATAGAGCAGAAATTTTGAAAGTATCCACTTAAAGAATAAGATCAAATAACTTTATGAAAATATAATTGTACTTTTAATTGTACATATAATCTCTTTATTACTTAGATTTCAATGGTTACGGAATTTGAGAAGCTAAAAGCAACTTTTCTGCTTTTCAGTATTTGCTATGAACGCTTGGTGGAGGGAGGTTAGGACACAGCAAGGTATGTGTATTTACATTTGTTGTCTCATAAGAGTTGAATTCTGTGACGTTCCAGATTTTTTTTTTTTAATTCTTATAATAACTTTACATAAACTTTGTCCGTTTACTAACATATTAGGAAGTTTCAGAAAATTTTAGAATAGCTTTGAAATGCTGAGAAAGGCTTGAGAAAGACTCATAAAGGAAGAAATATTGGGGTAGGTCCATGAACAATGAGTATAATTTCCTTAGACGGGAGATGATATTATAGACATTGGAAATACCAGGAATGGAATATTTTCACCAATGGAAGCCTATTTCCTACTCAATTTCATATCTATTGAATTATATTTTAGAAAAAAAGTAAAGGATGTACTGAAAAAGTGTATTTCATGGTTTGAACCAATCGTTCTCAAAACTGAGCATTCATCAGAATTGCCCAGGCCTGTTAAATTGGGATGGGGCCCCCTGAATTTGCACTTCGAATAAATTCCCTTATGGTTTGATTCCTCCGGTCCCACACCACATTTTGAGAATCACTGGTTTAAACCAAGTCTTCTTCACTTTTCTCCGGAGGATAGCTACTTTTATATTGTCATAGAGATCTTTATCCTTAATTTTGGACATGTTTCTCAATATGTGAGGTAATAAGTGACAACAGTGGAACACAATACCAAAGAGACATCTTGTAATAAAAAACAGTGCTAATGGCTACAGACAAGGGTTGTCAGTAAATTAGGGGATTCCCTTTCATCTCTGCCAGCTCTAAGACTGCTTTATATTTTCTCAATTTGTAAATTATAGATATCACTTATCTGGAATGTAGGGTCTTAAGCTCTCTCCTTCATTTTCAAATTCTAGTCCTACTCTAGAAAACATTACCATCTTCCCAAGTAACTAAATTTATGTTTCTTAAAATCAATAAGGAAATACTGATGTGTTTTGTTTTTCAGAGAAAAATAAGTACAGTGAAATGAATTCTCTTTTAGAGAGAAGTATTTGTTGTCTTTGTTTTTTTTTGAGGGGGAGGAGGTGATGGACTTGTAATTGTACTGAAAATAATACAGGGAAATAAAATTACAGAATGAAACAGTTCCATATTTAGTAGGATTTAGCTCTGGGATTTCCCCAGACATTGCAGGTCAAATCAAAGATATAAGGAAATTCTTTCAGGCCTCACAGACCAGACTTGGTACTATAAACCATAACCAAGGCCTATTAGACAACACAGGTGTTTGCAAATAACTAGATGATTGAAAGTTAATCTGGGCAACATACGGAGACCTACAATTCTGAGGCTGAAGAAGACATGTAATAACTCTGCCATGCCTGTGGGAACTGTGAACTCCTACATGGTGACAGTAGTTTGTATGCTTAATTTGATTTTGTTTAATAAGCATTTGTTGAATGCCTTATGCATTCAAATAATAGAGCATTTCTGATCTTACAAGGCTCCTGTATACACAGTATTCTGTATTCACAAAGTATTCACTTTGGGTATTTTCTGCTTAATGTTAAAATTGAAGCAACCTGGTATGAAGAATTAAGTTATTACAGCAAGTGTTACTTGTTGCCAGGACTAGACTTGCTGCAACAATTGTCCACGAACTCTAGGAATAAATTGCCCATGTAGGCTATCTAAATTAATCAATGTCTAAATAAATCTCTAAATAATTCTAGATGATGGAATAATTTAAAATTTAAATTATCCATTCAACAACTACAGAGTACCAACATTGTAGCACTGTATTAGGCACTGGAGAGCACTAGTGAACACAACAGGCACGTGCCCAGACTTTGCGGATTACAGATTAGTAGGAAAACACCCACCAGAAGTCAATTATACATGACAGGTGCTATGCGGAGGCATAACCAGAAATGGTCTGAAGGTGGAGATAGGTGGAGCCACGAAGCGTGTGTATCATGGGAAGATACAGAGTTGATGGCTTATTTGCTGACAACTGGCCCACAAGAATAGCACTTGGTCCTGTTTACTAACAAAGTACTTACTAGTATTCTTATTAAAAATGATGTGTGGTCAACATTAACGAGTAGAGGAAGAAGAGAAAGGTCTAGAACTCTGAAAAATTCATATAGCAGAATGGAGAACGCAAATACATATCAAGAAATGGGAAAAGAAACAGAGGCGAGGCTGTCGCAGTTGTTTAACTATTTTAGCTGTTTTCCTAACTTAACCATTTCTTCTTATTTTGCTTATGGTAAGATATTTTCATGTGCTAAAATTTCTGCTTGGAATAGCAGGAAGCTAATCTCTTAAGACTGTTACAGGATCCCACCACTGATAGGAGTGCCCTCGGACCAGGCAGAGAGCCAAAGAATCCAGATGAACAGAGACTTTGCAGTTAGGAGCTAAATGTCCACTGGATATGCATTTCTATTTTAAACCCAAATAAAGTTATGGAGTTGAATGGCACACAACCTTAGCAGCAGTTTTGTTCTTGTTTGTGAAAAATAAATGGCAAGCAATAGGATATCTTGGAGCATATGAGGAAGCCATTTGGGGTAAACCCAATTCCGCCTGAGTTTGTTTTTCCAACAGGGCCTGTTGCCTTCACACATGTGTTGTGTATCTGCATATCCCAAAGAGAAGAGTAAATGCCCTTAAGATAAGGATGCAACTTCCCCCACATTGGCATCGCCTTAAGGATAAGCATTTCTCCCTAGGCTAGGATTTGATTGCTGCACTCATCTTGTGACCACCCATGGAGACAGCAGACCTGCTCCCTGCTGGGTCCATCAATAGCTATTCTGGCAGGGCAATCTGGCAGGCCATCTTGTGGCTATTGTAAAACCGACACCGCAGTCATATGTGATACCTGCTCCTTGACAATATATAGCCGCTCTGTACACCTGACTTCTTTGGTGCCCTTCAGGGAGGAAGGCCCCAAGCTATGGTCCTCAAAAGTTGGCTCATAACAAACTCACCCCAATTTTGATTTATAGATCCATTATGACTTATTTACGTTGACATTTGCAAGTTCTTATTTTGTGATTTCAGCTTTGCCTTGCTTGCATGTCCTTCTTTCATGCACATGTTAATGAAACACTGGCACACCATCAGCTCTGCTGGGAACCAGTAACCTGGGCATCAATGACGTTGTAACTAACTCTAATTCACCTTAGGTAACCTATAGGCGTAGATAGCCCTCCATCACTGCCTACAACATCTAAAGTCAAAACCGAACAAACTCAAGCAATGCAAGCCTATTACTGGGCTGCAGGGGCACGAGCCAAGACTAGGAAATAGGAAAGCAGAACACCGGCACAAAATTGCAGTACCTATGAGCAGACACTGCCTTTTACGCACGCTAGAACTCACTGGACAAGTATGCACAGCTGGTTTACCGACTAGGTTCATGGGGCAGCCTCTTGACCCCACGGCTCCCTCCCTCGTCTCAAGTTTTCCTCCCTCTCGCTCAGCAACCGCCCCCCCCCCCGTGGCGGGCGAGGGACGCTGAGGCGCCGGGCGGCCCCGTCCCGCTCGCGCGCTCCCCGCCGCGCCCTCCGGGGCACACGCCGGCCTGGGACAGCCGCGTCCGCGCCGGGCCAGGAGCGCGGACGCCCAGGCAGGCGCGACAACGCCGGCCCCGGGACGCGCGGGCCTGGCGGCGGAGGCCCTGCTCGCGGCGCTGGGGACTTCTGACGCTAAGTGGCCCGTTCTGGAGAAAGACCCTCGGCTCCGCTCACAAACCGGCGAGCACTCTCCAGACAGCCCCTGTAGCTACCACGCGGGGAAACACCCCCAGCGAGGCTTCGACACCGAGCGCCCCTGGCCGGAGCGCAGCGGAGCTCCACGGCACAGCCGGGTCGAGGCCTCACCCTCAGCCACCCCACCGCCACGGCTGACCGCCTGGCGACCGCTCGGACCCGGACCGTCCAAACTCGGGGCAGGGGGCGGGGAGGCTGAGGCCCTGCTCTCGCGGGATCTCTCCTAACCGCCGCCGTCTCCAGGCCCTGTCAAGACCTCGCGTTGTTTGGGCCTGGGGGCGGAGCGATCGCGAAGTGGGCGGAGCCGGATGGGGGCGTCCCCGGGCCTTGTTGACTTCGGCGTTCTCTCGGGGCGGCCCTCGCGCCCGCGGCTCTCCGCGCATGCCCAGGTCCCGGACGACTCCGGAGGCCCCGACGGTCCGGCTGCCCCAGCTGCAGGGCCGGGCCCCGCCCCTCCCCCTGGCGGCGGCGGCCGTGTTGTTGTGGCGGTGGCGGCGGCGGAGCTGGCTGAGTCCTAGCGCCTGACCCAGCGCGCCGCTGCGGAGGGGCCGCTCCGACCGCCTCGCCGCAGGTAACGCCGCCGCTGTGGGCTCGGGCGAGCGGGGGTGGGGGGTCAAGGGAGGCCGGGAGGTCGAGGGTTGGGGAGTCGACGGGGGTCGAGGGCTGGGAGGTCGGGGGCAGGGGGTCGGGGGCCGGAGGTCAGGATCCAGGGGACCGGAAGGGTCGAAGGGGCCGGGAGGTCGGGGACTGGAGAGTTGGGGGGTCGAAGGAGGCTGGGGGGCTTGTCGGGGGCTGGGAGGTTGGGGGTCGGGGTTCAAGGGGCCGGGAGGTCGGGGACGGGGGAGTTGAGGGGGGTCGAGGGAGGCTGGGGGCTTCGAGGGGCGCTGGGAGGCCGGGGGGTCGGGGTTCAAGGGGCCAGAAGGGCCGAAGGGGCCGGGAGGTCGGGGCCCGGGGAATTGGGGGGTCGGGGGAGTTGGGGGTTCGAAGGGGCCGGAGGCCGGGGTCCAGGCGGCTGAGCGGGGCCGGGCGCGGGCCGTCCCGTGGCGCTGACCCGCAGACTGCCCGGCGCTGCGCCCCTCGGACGCCGCGGCCCCTCGGGCCTTTTCCGATCCACCCCGTGACTTTCTGTTGTTTTGCTTTTGAAGGAAGAGTCCAACCCACGTAGGCTCGGAGCAGCCTTGGGGGCTGGGAAGGGCCTGCGAGGCTAGAGCAGGCGCCGAGCGGTTTCGGGCTTGGTGTTCTGTGTGGGAGCGTTTACTACCGTGTGAGTGCGGTGCCCGTCCTCGGGGTGTTTCAGACCGACGTCGAGAGGACCGGGAGTAGAGCCGGAGGGAGTAATTTTGCAGATCCAAGATTTTTTGTTTTTTTAAGTTCTGAGACTGTGTTTTTGTATGTCCCGTTTCTAAAATTGAGAAATCATAACTATGTTTTTAAAGTTACAAATTAGAAGAATTTGGGTACGGAGGAGAAACTATGGTTTTGCCGATAGTTGTTTTCTCCCAGTTATTTATTTTTTAGAATTACAAAAGTATTATGTGCTCTTTAAGAAAAAATAAAGCAGCCTAACAGTGAAGATCTCTGCGCCCCCGCCTACCCCGCCCCATTTTTCCCTCTTACTGCTCGGGGTAACCAGTCTTCAAATGCAGTTTGGCCTCAGGACTTTTCTGTGCATATAAGTATGTTTTAAAAACAAAATTGGGGTCATATATAGTATATAGTTTTTATTGGCCAACAATACTCACAGATATTCCTCCATTTTATTACATACCTCATTGTTTTTAAAAGTTATGTAGCTGTATATGTTTTTATTGCTGAACATTGTCTCCAATTTTCCTATAATCTTTTAAATAGCTTTTAAAAAGGGTTACAAACCAATGTTTTGAAACATAATGTGATAAAACTAAGAATGTCTAAGGCCCTTTGGGGATACTTACATATTAGGCAAGTTGAGTAATATGTTTACACAGCGCTTAATCGTAGCTTACATGCGGCTTGGATGGCTTCATAAAGCAGGTTACAAAAATAGTTTACTTTTTGTTTTTTTAAGTGCATTTTTCAAAGTAAATTTAAAATCTGAACGGTCAGTTGACAACAAATTCACTTCCTTAAACATGAGCTGTGTGTACCAGTGGCCCAGAAGTTTGTATTTTAGACAGGTGAAAAAAACAAAAAGCTCAGAAAACAGCCAGGGATTAAATTTTGGTAGTGAACCGTAGAGTAAACTGTAAGTAGAAGGATGATAGTACACTGCTTACTATTAAAAAAGACAGAAAGCTGTATTACATTTTGTATTTCTGTGTGCAGAAGAGCTGGAGGCTTTGTTGACTTAATCACTGACTTGTATTTATTAAAAATGTACTGTGTGTTCATCTTGGTGCTAGCTTCCAGGGAAAACATAACTGAGTAAGATAATCGCAAAGAACAGTCTAGTTCTAAACATGTCTAGCCTGAAATCTTAGGCTCAATTGTGTAGCGTTTTATTATTTGGGGAACTGTGTTTGAAAGGAATCAAAAACATCCGTGGCATTTTAGTTATCGTTGCTGGTAATTACATGCTCTTTGTTATGTATTTCTCACAACATAGGTGACATTCTCCCCATTGTATAGGTTAATAAACAGAGTGTCTGAGAGATTAACTAAACTGCTCAAGATCCCATTGCCTTTTTAGTGGTGGTGACTGTATTAGACTCAGGCATGCTCAATCTTTTGTTTTCTGCTCTGCCATGGTGCCTCCTATTAATGAAAACGACCTTACAAAACTGTTGATCTTAGAGTTTCCTCCTCTTTTTTTAGCTTGGAAATGTTCCTTACAAAATAGAGACATGGATATATCATATGCATTGAAAAATAAAGAATAAATAGTGTGAAATAGTAATGATATCTTTTTAGATGAGATTGCTGGTGGTGTATTATTAAGATATTAAATTCCCTGAGCTGATGCCATTAACCAAGAAGATGGGGGATAGTGTTACTTTAGTCACTCTGCTTGATGCCATGGTAAATTTGGGTATTCTAGTAAATTGTAGCTGTTACAGGTGCTTTTATTCCTTATAAACTTGGATGGATAATCTCATTTCACTTAACATTATTTTTATGAACCTAGTTGCACTCTAACTTCAGCATTTGCCATATTTGTTTAAACTACATAATTGTCACATCTGCTGGAAAAGTGAAACAGATTAATATGCCCTAATATTATGACACATACTCTGTTGTCTGTCATGATGCATTTTTAAGAGTCTATAAAATACCAAAAATATAATAAAATTATAATCTTTTTACGGCCCTCTTTGTATTCTTTTCATCATAGTAGTTTACAAAGTATGATCAATTGTAATATGTATTCAGAAGAAACCCACATATGGGAAAATATTTGAGCTTTTATTTTTGACAGTTGTTAAGGATGGTGATTGGATTCACATCTATGTGGCATATCTGCCATCCATTCTCTCTTGGACAGCTTACACTGGGTCTGAGTGGCTTTTATAGTTGTGGGACACAAAAATGTTTCAGCACCAGAAAGATGTCTTTAGAATATATTGAGATCTATTGACTTAAAACTATTGGAGAGCCAGGAATCCAATGCTGTGTGTGTGTGTTTTCAGAAATTAATAAGAGGGATCTTATTGCTGATGGGAAGAAATAGAAAGTTTATTTTCCAATTTAGCCTGAAAATCCCTTTGGGGACATATACTCATGAGTAGCCAGAAATCAATAAACTATTTAAGTCCTATGAATGATAACAAAAGAAGGACTGTGTATGATCTAGAGTTTAAAATCTAGTTGGGATTTGAAAACTAACAGTATAAAACAATTATTGTGGAATTGCATAGAGGACCTATTTCCTGATAGTTCTCTTTCTAGGGAGAAACTAGGTAAGATGAAAGAGAAGCCAGAGTAGAGGGAGAAAACATGAGAATTGGTGGTCAAAGCAGACAGGGAGGAGAGTTTCCTCAAAGAGTGGGTAATCAGTAGAGTCAGGTGTGTGGATGGGTGTCAAGGAGTATGAGAACTTAAAAGTTATAGTTCTTTGAGCTTTGAGATACTGAAAAAATATCTAATTATAATAATTATCTTGTGTTAGCTGTGTCCTGCTGGAGGTTGAGTTGGAATAATTAATACTTTTCAGTAACTTGCAGGCTTTTAAATACCTGTAATAATCACATTATCGTTAAGTCAGTTCAGTATAGTCTGCAGTTACAGTGAGCACCTGAAGAGCTGTGGACTGTCGAGTGCTGTGAAGTCCTTGTCCTCTGTTACTTCTACAAGCCAGCACCGCAGACTTGTCCTCCTTGTGGCCATTGTTTATTTTCTCATCTTGCCTCTTAAATACAGGTGTTACCTTAGATTGAGTTCTCATCTTCCGTTTTAGAGCTGTATTTTCTCCTTTCTGATCCCACACAAACCCATGCTTTCCACTGTTCATTCCTTCCTCATTGCTGAGGCCCCAGTTCTGCATCACCAGCCTCATTTTCTTTCCTAAACTTCAGACTTGCCTTTTGTTGTTCTCCTTTCTAGACTCAAGTGGCTGTAGTTGTATCTTGAGTCAGTGGATTCAGAATTAAACCGTTTCCTTTGCGAATGTAATTTTCTTCCTTCATTTCCTTGTTTATATTAGTGATCTTTTAACATTTTCTTAGTCATCTAGGTTCAAAATCAAAGGTCTCTTGATTCTTCACTCTCCCCTTTTCTCAGAAATAATTACTTTGCCATTTTATTGCATCGTGGTTCCTGATTCTCCTGCCTCTTTTCCATTTTCCCAGCAATGAAGTACTTTTAATCCCTTTGCCTCAACTGCCATTAACAGGAGACACCCCTAATCTCTAGGTTTTGCCATTCATCATGCACACTGCTATCAAATTAATTGTCCTAAGTGCAACCCTGATCATGTTGTTTTCTCTGCCTGACGGAAATAAACAAAACAAAAAACCCGAAAACACTTGTTTCTTTTTTTGAGGAAGATTGGCCCTGAGCTAACATCTGTTGCCAGTCTTCCTCCTTTTTTCCTTCCCAAAGCCCCAGTAGATAGTTGTATGTCATAATTGTACATCCTTCTAGTTGCTCTGTGTGGGACGCCACCTCAGCATGGCTTCATGAGCAGTGCGTCTGTCCACTCCCAGGATCCGAGCCGGGGAACCCCAGGCCGCGGAAGTGGAGCCCGCGAACTTGACCGCTACGCCACCCGGGCTGGCCCCCTCTTGTTTCTTATGTCAGCCACTGTGCTGAATGCTTTGTTCTCATTTGGTCTTCATAATAGTTTTATGTTGTAGATACTACTGTTTTACTTTACAGGTGAGGAAATTGAGACTTCATGGGCCTGAAGGAGTTGTTAGTAAGTAGAACTGGAATTTGAATCCTAAGCAAGTCTTTGTTCCAAGTCTTTCTTGACCACTGTGCCTCCACTGAGTGGCTCCTGATCGACTCTGGAATAAAGTCTTTGTTCCTCAGTGTTGCCTTCAAAACTGCATTATTTGGCTCCAGTGTTCCTTTTGAAATTTATTTCTTGTTTTACTCAAACTTAAGTTTATATTCTTTCTCTTCCAGAAGAAAAAGAACTTTTTGATTTCTCATGCATTTCCACTTTTTGGAATTTTCTCCCTTTCTCATCTCTGCATTTTGAGATCCTCCAGGGAAAAGGCTAGCTCACACACCTTATTTCCCTAGAGCCTCTTTCCTGTCTGTATGGTAGTGAGGTCTCCTCTCATGTGTACGGTTGTTTAACCTCTTGACGATAACTTGGTACTCTGAATTTGTTTTTGAGTATTCTTAATGGTTGTAATTGGATTATAAAATGCTTTAATGCAGAAACTATTTCTTACTGTTTTTTCTATCTCCCAGTGGATGCTCAGGAAATATGTATGAACAAATATGAAAATGACCACTGGTCAACTGCACCTTTAATGGCATTTAAATAGTATTTGATTTTAGTTGCTGAATGGTACACAGAATAGTTTATTGGAGTTTTAAATTGTATGTGTATGTAACAAAACCAGATTTTCTTGTTGTAGGCTGTCAAATGAGTTCTTTACTTTTAGATCAATTACTAGGTAATTATGATAAGTTGTTTATTTTAAAAAGTTCAGTTTTGTTATTCTATGCATGTCTGAGTTGTATATAAAAATTCTTAAAATTAATGGTTTGACATTTGAATTCTTTTCCATGCTGTTGAATTAAACACGTTTTCTAATGAACTACAATATTGTCATAAGTTCCCTGGCCTCACGGTTTCTTCTCTGTTTATATGGATATGAAAGATAGAATAAAACTGTGCCTATACTGCAGGGTCGTTTTATTCCTCTTGGTGATCTCGGGAAGCTCCAATTATATGACCAGCTGAAATGCCCTCACACAGATTGTACATAACTCTTTGCTTCCTAGAGAGTTCATGAAAATTTCAGACTTATCTGAATCTATCAAGGTTAATGGTTCCCATGCAGAGGTTACAGTTTTATATTTCTCTTGTATCTGCCTTTGCGTCCTATGTCGTATTATAGTTTAGCCACTTAAAAAGTGATTAATTCTTGCTTTATTAAATAAAAATATAATCTTGGCTGTTAGGAATTGAGAATGGAGGATATCTTGCTGATGGTGATAGGGTGAGACATTTGGGGTTTCTTTTTGGAATGCTAAATGCGTGATTATAAAGGAGTGAGATTGATTTTCACACTAATCAATTGTCAGTCTGCCTGCTCTCAACTTTATAAAGTGTTAAAGTAATCACAGATACTCTGAAGATAAACGTTTTAAGCAAGTTTAAAATAATTCATTGATTTTAAAAATAGGTAATATAGTCACATGGATTTAAGTGGTACAAAAAGTTTTATAAACTGAAAATGTCTCCTCAGCCTTCCACTTTTCCCAGTGGGAGGTAGCTACTCATCCATGGAATGATATAAAAAAAAATTATTTGTATACAAGTAATTATGAATAAATACAGTACTCTTTCCGCTTATGTAAAGATGAGGTGTACTGTGAACAGTTTGTCACTCAGTATATCTCTAATATTCCATATCACTAGATAAAGAACTGCTTCATTCTTTTCAAAAACTTTTTTGCAGCCTCCAAGTTATCTATATTATATATAGCTACATATATAGATTTTATATAATTTATTTAACCATATTCCAGACTGATGGGCATTTAGATTGTTTCCAGTTTTTTACTATTTTATCCATTGAGGCAACACTTTGAAGGAAGAGAAATAAAAAGTAGAAGATCTTTCCCTGCAGGGGAAAAGAGAGCTTGAAAGCTAAATGGATGTTTCTTGGTGGGGAATGAAATGGATTCCTTTTCTGGCTTGATGATTGATGGGTAAGTGAACAGAGAGAAGGATGGAGTTACACGAAGATGCTCGCTCGAGTCCGTAGTTGACAGTTGAATTGGAAGCGTAGGGGTGGGAGTGGTGATTGGTAGCAGCGCCTGTCACCAGTTGTCTGCTCTGGGTAAGGAGCCCTGCATGTATGTGTTTAGAAGCTCAGTGCGTAGAAATGATACCTGATATCTGGAAACTTCTGGAACTATGGTCTTTAATAGTATATTTAATATAGGAAGCCTGTTCCGGGGATGAGCTAATCCCTGTGTATCATCTAGAAGGAAATGTCATGGCCTACAGTGTGATATATTTTGTGTGGTCATTAATTTTCTTATTATTATTGTGTTCAAAGATAAGATTTAAACTACTAAAATAAAGTTAAATTCCTCCTTCAGCAGACCCCACTCGTCCACATCTGTTCCTCATTGGTGGTTTGCGTAATGGTTTTTTAATAATGTGGTGTGAATCCTTTCAGACTTTAACATATAAACAAAAATAACATATTCATGCATCTTAAGATTGTCAGAATCCTATTGAATAACAAGTAAATGGTAAGAATGATGAAAGTCAGAATTGTATGGAATAACAGGTGAATAAGGTGATGGTGGGATACAAGATAAATAGTGAATGCTCTGATTCCTTCAGGCGCAGGGTGCTATAAATACAGAGTATTATTGTGCCAAGTGTAACAGCTGCTTAGCTTCTGCAGCTGGTCTATCAGGTTACTCCTAACAAGTCATTTGAGGTTTCCAAAGCTGTGCTTTTTTTTTTAAGTAGTAATATTGACTTACCTGAATCATGATGTATTTGTTCTTTGTCATTTTCCAGTCATTCTGTCCTAAGTACAGGATTTGGGTGTTTTTCTGATAGGCATCAAAAAATTAGTTTTTAGATGTTTGATAGATACGTCATTTCTTTTTATGATGGTGCCGTATATGCTGCCGAAGTCCATATGGTTTAGATTTTTTTAACAGTGGTTCATTTGCACTGTTTCTGAACACCTGTGACTCTTTTTGGTCACTTACACACACTTGACTAGTCATTGTAGAGATAGTATGTAAATTGTCATTTGTTTTTGTTTTTTCCCCCCATGTAATAGCAGTAAGAATACATTGTAGAAAGACTAGAAAATAAGGGTAAAGAAGAAACATCATCAGGAATGTTATCACCCAGGGGTGTATATCCTCCAGTTAATTCTGAGAGACTTCTGTGTTACTGAGAACACCAACTATAAAAGCCTGCCTTTATAAATCCTGCTGCCATATAAGGCAAGTAGATTTGCTGATGGAAGCATGGAAAATGTGAGTGCTTGAGTATTCTCTGACCTGGATACTTTGCTAGGTAACCAAGGCTGTGTTAGGTCCTCGACTCAGCATGTCAGGTGATTTGTGCCCATGTACCGGGGGCTTGGTGGTTTCATGGTTGGTGATGGGAGCCACAAGTGTGTGGGTGTGTGGATCAGTCAGTGTGCCTCTATCACTGCTCCTAGATTAATAGTTCAGAGCCTTTGTATCACTGTATTTTTGTAGCCCATTTTTAAAATACTGGACCTTAAGTTTATTAGAAAGAAATACTTAGAGATGCCATAGCTCAAAAAATAAACACAAAACCATCTTTGTTTTACAGTATTTAAAAGGATGGTTTAGGGCTGGCCTAGTGGTATAGTGGTTAAGTTCAGTGCGCTCCGCTTCAGCAGCCCAGGGTTCGCAGGTTCGGATCCTGGGTGCGGACCTACACACCGCTCATCAGGCCATACTGTGGCTTCGTCTACTATAAAGTAGACGAAGATGGGCACAGATGTTAGCTCAGAGGCAATCTTCCTCAAGCACAGAGAGGAAGATAGGCAACAGATGTTAGCTCAGGGCCACTCTTCCTCACCTGTAAGTCCTGGTCCTCTCAGTTCTCATGTTTTCATTGTAGTCTCTTGATGACTAGAGTAGATTTTTAAATGCTTGATCACCTTGATACTCAAATATAAGAGCAAATTTTGGAACACATGAAGGTAGTCACTACAGTTTTAGTTTCAAGGAAAAGCCTGGCAGTGGTCTATAGTGGCTTAACATATATTGTAAATCCCATCGTAAAAGAATTACTTCAAATACTTCTAAACCATTTTAGTGGACTTAACTTTTTTCCCTGAAAATAGAATGATTTGAACCTTTATTCTTCAGTGAACCAGAGAAATTACAAATGGAAAAAAAAATTTAGGCTTTTCTACAGTGATTTATATAGGTATCTGTGTACTGTCACCCTTCATGAAATTGATTCAGTTCTAAAGGAAAGGGAGGAAAATAACTATGGACTTAAAGTAAAGTAGTTGAGCTACCTCAGTGTTTATGTTAAAAAAGCTTTACATAAGCTTTCTTTTTCTTGTTAAGGATTTGTTCAGTTATCACTGTCAATTTTAGTAATCACTGGTTTTATTGTACCCAGATAACAAAATGAATGCAGTTCACACTAATAAATAAATTGTATACATATGTGGACACACACGGGTGCGCGTGCACACACGGACATCTGTAGTGCACAGCTCCAGGAGGCACTGTTCACGTGGAATACAATGTAATCCGCGTGCCCTGTACTGCTTCAGGAAAACTCACACTGTTTTTGTGTGAATGGAGCTTCCTGGAATTGTGTGATACGAAACGGTAATCTTTTTGGTGCTTTAACATTTTCACATAACTTTCCATTTATTTATTTAGTCTTCACAACAGTCTTGTCAGAGGCAGGTGAGTATTATTATTCTCAGTTTATAGGTGCGTGAACTCAGACTCAGTTACTTCCTTTTCCTGAATTTGCTTTGTTTTCTGTAAAATGATCTACAGTGTTTAATGATACAGGATTTGGTCCTTAACCACTTAAGACCTAGAACTTAACCTCAGTTCTGCCTCTGAAGCAGTTTATTTAATCCCTTTCCTTGATTTGCTATCCTTGAAAATTATACTATTACACAGAGTTTTGTTAATATTAAGTGAATTAGTGTACTTAAAACAGGCCAATGGGCCGGCCCCGTGGCTTAGTGGTTAAGTGGGCGAGCTCTGCTACTGGCCGCCCGGGTTCGGATCCCGGGCGCGCACCGACGCATCGCTTCTCCGGCCATGCTGAGGCCGCGCGCGTCCCATATACAGCAACTAGAAGGATGTGCAACTATGACATACAACTATCTACTGGGGCTTTGGGGGGAGGGGAAGGAGGAGGATTGGCAATGGATGTTAGCTCAGAGCTGGTTTTCCTCAGCAAAAAGAGGAGGATTAGCATGCATGTTAGCTCAGGGCTGATCTTCCTCACAAAACAAAACAAACAAACAAAAAAACAGGCCAAAGCCTTGATGTGCAGTAAGTGATGATAGTTGCACTAGTAATAAAGGTAATATTATTTTGTGAGTCATACTGCTTTTCAAAGATTATGAGATGAGCCAACACTTGGCAGAGAGTGAGGGGTCTAACACAGCAATAGTATCCATTTAACTAGAGGCCACACTTGGGAGCAGGCTCACCATCAATATTGTAGGCATGGAGCCAGGAGTCAAAAACCGAACAGCCAAGGAAGAGCAAGGACAGAGACTGCTGTGTACTCAAGGACAGGCCGTGGGGCTGTGTGACGCCCGACGTAGTCGTGTGTGAAGTAAAGCAGATTTGAATCATTTGGTCACACAGAAAGGAGAAATGACTGCAGTGAAAGGGAGAGACAAATTTCTGAATTGTGGAGTATTTGTATTGCACCATTAGTCCCTGAGGTGTTCCTAACATACCGTTGTCGCTAATGTGCCTTGTAATGATTTGGAGCCACCAAGAAATGGTCGAATTATGTTGAATATTCTCTAAGACTGTGGAATTGATAAACTATAGAAAGGCTTTTATTAATTTGTTTTTAATCTTTAAACTTGAAGAAGTTTCTTTCAGTTATCTCTAACATTAATTCTTTTTACTCTCAGTAGTGCTAGATAAAAAACATTTTGCTAAATTTAAATATGTACATTATTTCACTTAATTCTTAAAACTGAGGTATAGTTGGTGGTAAGGTTAATGGTGTTTTAAAGGCCAGGAGTTCAGACCTTCAAAAATATGATTCTGGGCCTTTTTCTCACTGTTAGCCCAAAGCTTATTTGCTCAGGATCTGCTTGCTTGCTTTTATATCCTTTATAGTGCCTTCTGTTATGTAGAGCGTTATTAAAATCAAGTGCTTCTAAATGCCTTAATCTTCGTTTGGCTAGTGTGTCTTCCCATTCATTTTTAGTGATAAGACAGAAAGCATTTACCTGTGAGGTAGTCTATTTGTAAAAGGGTGCTCCCTCTTGAGGCCAACTTGGAATCACACTTATATTAAAGTCTGGACAGTTTTGAATCTGCTACAAATATCCTGGTGCGTATCAACAGCTAAGAAGAGGTGTGGACTGGCACATACAGGGACTCACTCGTGCTGAACTGAATTTTTGCAAGCACTCGGAGTGAATCTGTGCAGTAGCTTTCCGCTATTCTAAAAGTAAGGTCAGGAATTAAGCAAAACTGAGCCCTAAGCAGTTTTAAGCTTGAAATTTATATTTAGGCACAGTTTCTCTCAATGGTGTAAGATATTAAAAATGCTGAAAACTTTTGTGATACTGTGTTAAAGGGTTACGACTGGGCATATGTTTTCTTTTGTAAGACGAAATGATTACATGGCTTAATAGTAACTAAACCAAAGGTTGGTTTGGTGCAGTGTTTCCACTTGGTACTTCAAATTGAGAGTCCAGGTCTTCAGAAAGTTCTTGTACAGTTAGTCTGTGGTATAGGTAGTATTGTTAGAGGGCTTTGGGCTGTCTTAAGAATGTGAACATGCATTCTATATAAGAGAAAATGAATTTCAAGTTCTTTCAAGGAATAAGAGCATATCTCTTGCTACTGATTATCCTTTCGATCTCTTATTTCCTTTCCTGTATCTTGGCTGAGAAATAGGAGAGGTGGGGATGGATTTGGGTTGCAGATGTACACATTTAAGTTGGATTTGTTTGATTTCCTATGGAGTAATGTTCTGCTGGAGAGTAGAGGGCAAATAAAGTTTGGGTAGAGTAGTAGACAAATCATAACCTGCACCCCCAAAAAAGATGTTCATGTTTTAATCCCTGGAACCTGTGAATATGTTACCTTATATGACAGAGGGGAATTAAGGTTGCTAATCAGCTGACTTTACGATGGGAAGACTATCCTAGATTAGCCTGATGGTCCTAGTGTAAAAACAGGGTTCCTTAAGAGGGGAAGAAGGAGGTGGAGTGAGGAGGACTCAGCCGGCCGTTGCTGCCTTTGAAGATAGAGGAGAAAGAGGTATGAGCCAAAGAAAGCAGATGCACACTAGATGCTCAAAAATGCAAGAGAACAAACCCCCTAAAGCCTCCAGAAAGAAAACTTGTCTGCACCTTGATCTTAGCCCAGTGATACCTGTGGCAGACTCCTGACTTTCAGAACTGTGATACAGTAAACTTGTGTGGTTTTAAGCCATTATATTTCTGATAATTTGTTATGGCAAGGATAGACAACTAATACAGGTAAGTATATTGTGATCGTTTGATTCCTTAGAGAAATGACTGCTAAGCAACCCCTGCCCCCAACAAAATGTTAAGATGATATTTACAAAAGTGATAAAACTAGTGCTACTAGTTTAAATGGGGGTGGCCTTGAGTCCTGCCAGGTGGGATTTCCTCTCATTTTTGCAGCATCCTGGAGGCACTTCTGAATTTCTGGAGCTTTTTCCTTTCTTTAATGATAAAAGTAGTATATTGGGCAGGTGAATCAAAATGGTATGCAGGATGCTGTTGAAGTTGGGAGAACCACAGGTATAAAGTTAGTTAGAGTAATCCTGCTTAAAGTTGACAAGGATAGTGACAGAATGGGATTTTCTCTAAGAGGAATGGGAGTAATTGAAGAGAGTAGCTAGTTTGAAAGGTGGGGGACTATGTAGAAGGTTTTGGTTTCAGACATATTAAATTTGAGTTTATGATGGGAACCTCCTCTCCTGTGAAATTAATCTGGAAACTTATTAAATACACTGGAAAATTTGTGCTGAAGAGGATAATTTTGAATCAGGAGAGCAGGAGAATGGAGAAATACATGCCTGCCCTAAAATCTTTGAGACAATATATTGGAGGAAGGCAGGGACCAAATTGACAGCTAGCTACTTAAATTGCTTTTCTGGCAGACAGAAGCTGGGGTCCTTGTGAATTTGCTACAGTGTTTCCAGTTTGGGGGAAAAAAGTCTTGTACTTGAAGAAGTTGTATATACCCTTTGTTCTCACTAGGAAAGAAAGACTATCCCTGTGCATTCACTGTAAATACACAAAAATGAATTGCCACCCTAGGCTCACCAGCTGTAAAAAATGTTTGGAGAAATTACAGTAAGGTAGTTGGATAAGACAAATTACTAAAAATTACCATCTTTGAAAGTATTTTTGTTCCTCTAAAACACATAACTTCCCATCCAACATTCATTAAAACAAAACAAATGTTTATAGAAACATAAGGCTGTCTTTCTGGAAATTACCACTGTTTGGTGTTCAGTACATTGCATTGTTAGTACAGTAGCAAAGTGTGTGGCTTATTTACTGACATTTACTATTGCTTTCTTCCAAAATTGTTTTCTGCTCAATGAATGATGTAACAAATTTATTGAATTCTTTAGTGCCTGTTTATGTATTTAGTTTTCCCTCTGTTCCTACAACTCAGGGGCTGTTTTTTCCAATAAATATTTTTGATGGTCTTTTCTTCTTTCAATTTGAAATGCCACTAACAAGAAGTAACCTTTCGCTATTGCTTATCCCTGGCATTTGTTTAAAGAATTTGGCTTTGCTCTTTCCCTGCTCCTTTATTCCTTTGTGGATTTCTATTTTTAGCCTGCCTACTATGCCTACATGAAATGTAATGCATTTTTCAGTGGTTTTATTTTGTCCTTTTCCAGGTGTGCTAATAATCATTACAGTCTACAGAGGGGAAACAAGGGCACCAGAAAGATCATGGGCTGCAGTTAACAAGCTCATGTTTAAGCTGACTCCCAGTAGATGAGGCCACTAAGTCATCCTCCTGTCTGCAAGTTTGACTCTGATGGATTTCCTGAGCAGAAACTTAAGATGGCAGAATTGGCAGCTGCTGCCCTCAATACTCTTAGTCACTGTTGGCTGTCTAACTTTTCTTTGTGATCAGGATGGACAGCTCTCATAGCACAGAAAAGCTGGTGACGAGTATTTAACATTTTGCCAAGAAAATAAGATAAAACACACCCAGATACTTAGAAGTTAAAAAAAAATGAGGAATGTTGAGCCAGCCATGACGGCCTAGTGATTCAAGTTCGCCACGCTCCGCTTTGGCAGCCCGGGTTCGGTTTCTGGGGGTGGAACCACACCAATTGTCTCAGTAGCCGTGCTGTGGCGGCAGCTCACGTAGGAGAGCTAAGACTTAGAATTAGAATATACGACTATGTATTGGGGCTTTGGGGTGGCGAGACAAAGGGGGGGGCATGTCTGCAGGATATGGCAGTTTAAGTCAAATCCAAGGGAGTGTGGGTATTTTGGCTGGCAGAGTCTCTGGATCTCTGTTGTATTCTTAGTTCATTTTATTGCCTAATTGCTTGTCCTTCATTTCCAGATTGACCTGAGTGTAGTTTTTCTGGGTTTCAGGATCGTGTCAGTCTAGTCCAAATAGGAAAGAGAAACCACAGAGTACTTGAACGGGGAAAGTTTAATGTAAAGAATTATTAAATATAATGGGATTAGCTAATAAGTAAAGAGAGCTCTGCAGGATAGAAATAGATAAAAGGAGCAGCCACTACCCCTAGGGCTGTGATTGAGCACCCAAGGAAGAGGCCCACCCAGGGCTGAGATCCAGACTTTGTTGAGAGGGTGTGTGGCTCATTGGATGTCGGGGAAGTTGCTGTGGTGCCTTCTTGATGGAAGTGGCAGGAAATCTGTTCTCTAGGGTACCAGGGAATAGTGTTAACAGAGAGTTGTTTCACCGGGTCTGTCTTCTACAAACTGCCCAAGGGAGGGAGCGGGGGGAAGCTACTGGCTATTGGGCACTGCAGGAGGCTGGTGTTGGAGAACCTTTAGCCACTGTAGAAGTCTGCCAAATACAGCAGCTGACTAGGAAGCGAAAGCCCTTTCCTCCTGCAGTGTCGCTCTGGCGCCATCTACACAAGCTCTGGTGGAATATTACCCATCAGTTGGAATTGATACAGGAGTTTTTTTTTCTATTTTTTTAATTGAATAAATTTGACATATAAATTTAAGGTGTAGATCATATTACTTTGATACAATATAATTGCCTTTGTAGTGATATTTATCACATTACATAATTATAGTACAATGTGGTTGTCTGTATTCGTTATACTGTGCATTAGATCTACAGCTTATTGACTGCTTGTTGCAAGTTTGTACCCTTTAACAGCATCACTCTTTTCCCGCTGCCCGCGTCCCCTGGTGACCACCATTTTTTACTCTCTGGAAGTAGAATATTTTTGATTTGTACTTAATCTCTGGTGGAATCAGGGCAATTTACTGCTGCTCTGTGCCTTTCTTACAACACAGCTCCATTGCTCTTGCTCCCTTTGCCTTATAGAAACTTCTAGCGAAAATGATGGTAGACTCCTTTTGACTTAGAGGCAAGTTCCTACTTGTGTATTTTGTGCTCAGTCAGCTGATCTTGGCTATTTCCTGCTGGTCTCCTGTATTTGCACATTTAAATGTCAAGATGGAGTCATAGTCCTTGGACCAAATGTTTGAGCATTCTCCTTTCTTTTTACTATACTTACTCAGCTTAGTGACTTTATCTACAACTTTAGGAGGTACTTTACACTTCCCTAGTTTATTTTAACGATATAAGCGTTTTGTTGTTGTTTTAAAAACAGCAAAGGCATTTTATCTTAGAAAAGTTATCACCTTTTGAGCTTTTATTTCATGATGTATTGGAAAGAAACTCAACCAAGATGCTAGAGCCATGAATTCTGTCAGTATGATTGAACAAGTAGTTTTCCCTGTGCATGACCGAGTGAACTAGGAATTGTAGGGTTTTCTTCTTTACAGTTTTATTGATGATTTTTCTTCTCACAAATATTAAAGTGTTGTTATTTATTTGGGTTATAGGCACAGGAAAATATATGGACTATGCCTTTGCTGTCATGGATACAGACTTTTAAAGTTCTAGAATGAGATTTCAAATGTCAGCAGTGTAGTTTGTTTTTGACTTGGCCTCATTTTATTGCTATTGCTATAGTACTTCAACTATAAAGAGTTAGAAACTGTAGTATACATGACTAGGTTGCTTTCAGGATGACTTTTCTGAACCCATTTTTTAAATCTCTTGAGCATTTTACCAGCCTTTGTGTACCTCCATATACTTCTAGTATTTGCAGAACTGTTTAAATTGTTTGTTCTTCTGTGGTTTAATGTTACATTAATAATTCAGAAGAAAGTATGTTGAATTTCTTTCCTTCCCTGTGTGTTTGTGTGTGTCTCTCTCTCTGTCTTTCTGTCTATTTTCCTATTAATAGTCTCCCTGTTTCCCATCCTGAAGACACTGAAGTGTCAACTCTTCCACCTTTATTGGGGACTCGGGCATCTCTACTGTTGTCTTCTCTGCCTCCTGACTTACCTATACCTATAGTATCCTTAATTCGAACTGTTGAAAATTACTTGTAGGTTTAAATACTTTGTGATAATAACTTTTGGTATCACAGGTTTATCAGTCTCTGGCTATTACATTCCTTGTTGATTTGCTTTTATTTTGAACTCCTGAAGCATTTTCTGTGCCTTTTTTTTGGTACTGTATCACCAACTAAATTGTAAGCTCCTTAAGATGTTTGTCTCTTCTCCAGTGAAATACCCCAAAGCAGGCTATATTAATAAGCGTTGGAGTATATAACTTGTCTAGTGCATAGATATGTCTACCGTTCTTGCCATATTTTAAATAACTGGAAAACTAAACTAAATTATTCATTAGTGGGGGTCTTGAATTATCTCTTCTTTATTGTATAAGGCACACCAATCTTAGAGGCAAAACAGTCAGCCTTTGGGGTCTGTGTAACTCAAGTATTAGTCTCACCCTTTCATTTTTATTAAATGAATGTCATGACAAAGGTATTTTATTCATTTGTTTAGTCTCTTTTTCATCATTTACTGATTGCTTCCTGGATATTAGGCCCTTTGCTAAGTGCTAGAAGTAAACAGGTGAATAGCATGTAGAGCCTTCCCTTGAAGAAGCCACAGTCAAGTGGGTGGGAAACAGGATAATACCCTTGTGGAGAGGTGATATGGGGATATATTCAAGGTTTCTTGAAAGCACTGAAGAAAGGCATTGTTGACTGGAATCTGTCCCTGCAAAATTTGTATGTTGAAGCCCTAATCCCCAATGTAGCTGTATTTGGAGATGGGGCCTCTAAGGAAGTAATTAAGGTAAAGTGAGGACAAAAGATTGGGGCTCTGATTTTATAGGATTAGTATCTTTATAAGAAGAGCCACCAGTGAGTTTGTTCTCTTGCTCTGCATGCACACACCGAGGAAAGGCCATGTGAGAACACCGTGAGAAGGCAGGAAGAGAGTCCTCACTAGAAACTGACCATGCTGGCACTTGATCTTGGATTTCTAGCCTCCAGTACTGTGAGAAAGTTAGTTTCTGTTGTTTAAGCCACCCAGCCCAGTCTATGGTATTTTGTAATGGTGGCCTGAGCTGACTAACATAGGCACCTAAGGGTTCTGGAGGTGGGCCTAGAGAAGATTTCTAGGAGGAGGGGGTTACTTCTCCTAGAATGGTTGAGAGATAATTGTAAAACACTGGGTTGGGTGCTAGGTATCTAATAAGTGTAGTAGTTATTTAGTAAGGTACTTAAATATTAAATTTTAATAATGAGATAGACAAAATCAGGTTGTTGAGTTCCAAACAAAGGTTGAACTCATTACACTCTGTCTGCCTGTGGATGCATATACAACTGCAACCATATTTGTAATACTGTTGTCAAATGGGTTGGGGTTGGGGTGACAGTCTGGGAAGTTGAGGCTTTTGTGTCATGACCTGTTTTTCTGTGGAAGAGGAAGTACGACTGTTGAATGTGGAAGATCCACCTTGAGAGGGTGGTGGCAGTGGTAATGAGTTGCTGTGAGGAATGGGAGCCGGAGGTGAATGAAGACATAGGTATTGCTGGGTGCTATTGAAAATCCAGCTGAGATTGGGGAACGTAAATTTTTGGTGATACTAATCCAAGTAGTGGATTTCTTTCTTCAGTAACACTCCATAGTATAAAAACTCCACAGAGAAGAGAGATTATTGGATTGGTCCTGAGTCAGGAGTTTGCAGCAGGAGTGAGGCAGAAAGTTAAAGCTTAAGTGAAGCCATGTTCATGGGACCTCTTTGGTGTGGGAAGAAAGTAATATTGATAGGTGTCAGCAGATTGTGGCCAATGGACCGAACCTGGCCTGCTGCCTTATTTTGTATAGTCTACAAACTAAGAATGATGTTTACATTTTTAAATGGTTGAAAAAAAAAGAGTAATATATTATGATGTAAAAATTATATGTAATTCAAATTTCAGTGTCCATAAATGAAAAATTTTTGAAACAAACCATACTCTTTCATTTACATGTTGTTTTGGCTGCTTTTGCTCTACAAGCACAGAGTTAAGTAGTTGTGACAGAAGCTATGACTTGCAAATCCTAAAATATTTACTATCTGGCCTTTTACAGAAAAAGGTTGCTAGAGGACTAGTGACACTGAAGATTAAATGTAGTGGTAGAAAAAGAATGAGCAAACGAAATGTAAGATGTAATTGTAGAATAAAATAAGGATTCAGAGTTTGGACAGTGGGTGAGTGGGTCCTCAGAGTGTAAGGAGTTGAGGTGGTTCTTACCTTTGGAGCTTGAATAGTTGTTGAAGATGCCCAGGATGATGGTAGGAGTTGGGGAACAGAGAATACTGCAGTTGAGATGCCAGAATTCCCACTAAAGATGGAAGAGTTGGTACTCTAGTGTCCTCAGTATGGGGAGTTGAGATATTATTATTAATAGATAGGAAAATGTAATAAATAAAAATGCAAAACATATTTTCCTACGCCTTTGCTAACAGTTTTGTTTTAAATTATCAATTTTTTAGGCCTTCATTAACAAGGAAAAGTATGTATGTAATTTGTGTTTTCTACAGCTTTCTATTTTATATATGTATGTGCATATGTGTATATGCATTTCTGTGTGTGTGTGTATAAATGTATATTTTTTCTTTTTTACTCAAATCATGAGTTCATACTGATTCCTCCAATTCCATCCAACATCACAGGGCATATCCTCAGGTCTTTTCCAAATCTTTCCGTGCTTTGTTTTCCCTCAGAAACTCCATAGAGCTGTTGAGGTTGCATTGAAAATTGGCACCTAAAATCCAAAGTATTTTATATATATCATATATTATTACTAGATATAGATTTTTATACATTCAATACATGTTTCTTGAAATAGGAACATGTTTTTTTTGTGAGGGGATTAAGTAGGTCTGTATTAAAAAATAGAAACAAGTAACACCTATTGAGCGCTTGGTATATATTATCTCAGATACTTCTCACACTAATCCAGGTAATTGTTGTTGCTAATAGGATTTTTACCATGTAGCAGCTGAAGCCTAGAGAGGTGAGTTACGTTTCCTGAGGTCACATGGCTAGAAAGTTGTAGAATTAGGGTTCTGACCTAGAACCCATATTGTATTACATGATCCTTTATTTAAAGTGTAATTTATATTTATGTTGAAAAGAGCACTTCCTGTTAGAATATGACTCATAATGAATATACAGCTTGATATGAAGTTATAATTTGATATACTAATATTCGTTCTACAAATGATCCTTCTAAGGTTAGCAAGTGAGTAAAGTAAAATTATGTTCCTATTGATGTAAATCCTGTTGAATTCTGACCAAAATTTTACATTGCTGAATGTTGTGACTCACTACCATAATCTGTGTGGATTCAGCCTAGATATATTTAATACAATATTATATAATTTTTTCTGGACGTTGATAATAAGTCATGAACTTTCCTGTGAAGAAAGTGAATAGCTTAACAAGAATAAAAATAAAATAGTCAAGTAGGAAAACAATGATTTTAGCTTTGACTTTTGTTATTTTTTTTCCTGTAATAGTTTAATTTTCGGTATGTTTTTCCTTACAGTCATCAACAAGCTGTCATAAGTCAAGTTTCAGTAATATTATTTACTTACTATTAGTAACTAAAATATTAGTGAAATAGGAAAATCTTTAATTCTTTTTAAAGGGAGCATTATGCTCGCTTAGTTTCAAGAAATCTAAACAAAGGAGTAAAGGGGTCTTTTTGGCCTTATATTCATATGTTCTAATGTTTGAATAGATTTTCTCCTAAGATTATTGTAGAATGATTTGCAGAAGTTAGATTTCTTTCTGTCTTCTGTGATCTTAGACAGGGCGGCTCCCGGGGCTCACTTGTTTGTCTGTGAAATGGAGTGAGCTCTTCTGCAAACCTTACCTCATAAGAAAACTCTTTAAACTGAGCTTTCTTTGTTACTGAATGAGGAAATCATCAAATGAAGTCTTCTTGTGCGAAAGACTTAAAAATTAAAATATCCAAATGTAATACTAATTACTTTGAGTAACTTTTTGTTGAAAGAACATTTAGTGTTTTAAAATATACTGCTAATAAAGATAATTTTACTCACACAGTTTGACTACTGTTTATAATTAGACCAGTCTAATTAATATGAAATAATTCCTTACATTATTAAAAATATTCAGTTGTATGAATTCATTTTAGCCAAATTGAAAGTAATTTTTAAACATTTTTCTGAAAATACACTAACCATTTAAGAGACTAATTTCCTTGAACAAACGCTGTGTTATGTGAACTGAAGCCATCCTTTGACATTCTCTTCTTAATGTGCCTGTGTCCTACTCAACTTGCTGGACCAATGGTGAAGAAGTTGTTAAATGCAGCTTGGAGGGAGCTACTGAGCTATAGTTTAAAAAGCTTTCACAAGCATTTTGGTTACTCAGTTTGGACAGTTTTCTCCAGATAAGTTTCATTGACTCGAGGAACCACTGATGACAAATTAATTGTTTAAATTTAAGGTCAGCCTCCTAGCACGCACTTTAGAGCTTTTAGCGTTGTAACGATGATCCTATGATGACAGTTCATTTTTAGGAACTTAAACTTTTCTCTGGGTCATGAGGAAAAATAAGAGTAGAGTTATTTGTCCGAATGAATGAAATGAAGTCATCAGTGTGGTTTTGTGTGTGTGTGAATTTCTCAGGGCTCTCAGATCTACATTCCTAGTTGTTGTGTGTTCTTATTTCTGATAATGTGAATATTAGTAGTAGTGCATAATGTAAGATCTGTGAATAAGACTGGAATATCTCTATTATATGGGAAATGTAAAACAAACAATTTACTCTTTCTCAGTTTTCTTCGTTTGTATGGTACAGGTAGTACCACCTGTCCTGTGTAAATACCCTAGAGTAATTATGAAATTATATGAGTTGGTATTGAAGCACTTGGAAAAATTAAGAATGATATATAACTAGGTATTTCGTTTTATGCAGCTTTTACTAGTGTCTGTCCATAGATAAAATGATCATCTTGGACTTCAGAAAGATGCCATTTTATAAGGCCAAATCTTTGTAGTTAACCTGTTTATAATCTTTATTTTTGTATAGTAAATAAGCTTATTAGACTTTTTGAAAGTTTTTAAAGGTACCATCGAGATGATTTAGTGACCTTATTTTCCAGGTTAAAAAAAAAAAAACAAAGCCAGAAAAGGTAATGACTTACTCAAAATCATATAGTGTGACAAGGCCTGTCTTTGTGTTCCACAGTATGGTAATGTACAGAAAGAATATTTTTGGTGTGAGCTCATGTTTTGGTTTATTTTATGACATACCAGTGGAAGGGAACAGATATAACAGATACAGATCATCTGAACTGATGAGTAGCTCCTAAATCATGTAATTTTGCTTTGGAATATTGTTTTTATTTGAATATTGTTTTGTGTGAATTCATAACTTTTCAAATAAAATAAGCCACACTTTGAAAGCCTGACGCAAGAGGAGCTGAAAATGCATACACTTTTCTCTCATGCTTCGCCGTCAGTCTCATTACGTCCTGCGAGTATGGTCACTTGACATTTGGGACCCAGAAAGCTCAGCTCCATGTTGATATTCTGGTTCAGGCTTGTCTGAGGTGGAGGAGGTGAACAGCTTGTCTGTTTTAAAGGTTTTTCTCAGCTGTGGCTCTTTTAAGGATTTTTGTTTTTTAAAAAACATTAAGGATGGTTAATATAGCACTTCTTACATTTCTTGAACTGAAAGACGTTAAGCAGTAATCCTCAAATGTGAGACAGGTATTCCCTGAGGGTTGATTTTGATAGGTCAAAGATATATGGAACTTTGCAGATTGAGGGTGTTTGTAGTATATGATCAGGGCTGTGTTTAGGAACACAGATGCTTGCATTGTGTGGTGAGAAAGGTTTGAAGAGGTCATGTGTTCAGATCTTTGAGTAAAATGAGGAGAGACTTCTTGGAGGTATGTGAAATCTGTAATGTTCAAAATAATAAAATTTCAGATTGAGTTGCCTCATAGCTTGTCGTTTTAAAAAGTTTTATATTCCTTTATCACCTCATGTCCTATACCTTGAACTTGCATAGAACTACCACCTACTGTTACTCCATCTTTAAGTTCATGCTGTTCTTCACTTTCCCAGGCAAGGAGAGTAGGACAATTAAAAGGATGAAGGGGAAGGTGGAGAGGAAAAAGAAGGCGTAGGAAGCAACACTGGAATAGTGGAATTGAGAATATAACTGAAAAGTCTACCTCTGTGAATATAGGCGTCTTAAAACTTGCCAAATATCAAAATATATAACGTGGAAGCTTCCAACAGAATTTTCTTTTATTACTTTCAACTATTTGTAGTAGTGAATTGAAGGGTTAGGGGAAGAGAGAATCTTGAGTTATTTTTAGATAGTGGCTTATCAGTTGTCTGATCAGATGAAGATTCCAGAGTTCAAGGGAATATAGAGGAAAAAAATGTCTTCACTTTGCTGTAGCCATTAAGTTAGTTATGTTCAAATCTGAAAGGATTTCCTAAAGTAGAAAGTTAGAATTTACTGTCATGGTGTTTTATGTTTAGTCAATGTTTATTAAATGCTTGTTAAGACCTTTACAACTGTGTTGAATATTTTAAATATGACATTATTTTATCTTTATTATTTTATTTTATCTATATTATTATTTTATTATTATTGAGTTTACAATCTGGACAGAAAAGATGTGTTGAACCAAAGAAAAGTATTCAAGACAGCTAATTTTTGCTAACTTATATAACAAGTGCTCCATTAGAGAAAAAAAATTAGCACGGACCGAAGTTAGCTAGCGGGCTACCAAAGAGAGGTTCAGTTCCTGCCTGCGGCCTGAGCCCGGGTGATGGAGTGCGGAAGGGCTGCTGGTCCTGACCCCGGCCTCTCAGCCCAGTTCATGGCCCCCAGCGTAACAAATTTGTGACGTGGTTATTTTTCCCATTTTATAGATAAGGAAACTGAAGATCACAGGTTAAATAATTTGCCCGAGGCTGCACAGTCAGTAAATAACACTCCCTGTTCTGTTCTTCCTTTGGAGCCAAGAACACTAAGAGGGAGGAAAAGGAGGAAATGAGAGGTTGAGAGAGAGGAAGAGAGATCTGAATTGAACGTCTTTTCAGCTAAGAGAATGAAAAGTTTACTTTTGAATTATGGGTCAGGAGCCTCTGCAAGTTGTTCTATTTCAAGAGGGTTTCATGGCTTGACAGACTGGATTTGAATTGTGGCTCGGCTACTCACGAGCTGTGAGTTTGTCTCCTGATCTCTCTGAACTTGCATCTCCTTTTCAATAAAATGAGGTTAGTGCCTCTTCGTAGGGGTATGGTGAAGAAATAGAGCCCAGTGCCTGGTAGGTAGTCGACACATAGGAAATTGCATGTATATGTTGTCACTGCTAAAAAAAAAATGAAGGTTTGTATTTATCATTGGTTGTAGAGTTAATTAGATGTTCTCGGCAGCTTTTGGCATGTGAGTAGTGAACCTTAGGTTAGCCTATTCTTTCCTTTTCTTTCTTTCATAATTCTGTATTTTTATTTCATCATGTCTATTTGTCATCATTGGGAAAAATTATTTTCCTTTGTTGCTACACATTCAAAGGAACCTTGGTCCATGACTCCCATGACAAGATCCTTGAGGGCTTGAGGAAGAAAGATCTTTGTTCATGACCTCAAATAGTGTGTTCTCCTTTGGATCATTAGTCTCCTTCCTCCCAAAGCTGGGTGAGTTTTGTCCTCACCTTTGCAGAGAAAGGAGCAGCAAGGAGCAATTGGCTGCTTGTCACTGGTTGCTAGGAGGGGAGGAAAGTGAGTCAGTATTCATTCTGTTCTCCTCCCACTCCGTGACATCTGTTTGCCATCTGTCTGCTTCCCGCATCCTTTGACTTGTCTTTAACCTTTCATAAAACATCCCTAAGCTGCCTGCAAGATACCGTAGTATTGAACTGGGCCTTCATTAGTTCTTTGACTGAACCAAATACATTAAGGCCACACATCTAATTTTGAAAGAAAAGCAAGGTACTTTTGGAACACTTCACAAATCATTTCAGGTGAGCTTATGTGAATGTGCCCTTTGGTCCCCTCAACCCCCACCCCAAACACACCTACTAAAGAGAAAATGCCAAGGAGTGAAATTGTGTTTGAGGGCCGGCCCTGTGGCTTAGCGGTTAAGTGCGCACGCTCTGCTGCAGGCGGTCGGCTTCGGAACCCCGGGCGCGCACCGACGCACCGCTTCTCCAGCCATGCTGAGGCCACGTCCCACATACAGCAACTAGAAGGATGTGCAGCTATAACATACAACTATCTACTGGGGCTTTGGTGAGGGGGAATAAATAAATAAAATCTTTAAAAAAAAAATTGTGTTTGAGTAAATATGACGACTTTCTTCTCAAACCACTTAAGACATAATAGCTTAAGCTATTCAGTCCTTTATTCTATTCTGACACTTTTCTCTTGTACTTTTTTACCTTTTCTTCTTTTTCTCAGATTCCTTATTTTGCTTTTGTGGTTTAAGGCAGAACTTGAACACTCCTAAAATTTTTTTCTTTTCTATGTTAGAGAAAATGGCAAGAGTTGGGCAAAAAAAATTGTGATCGAAGTAACAGAAATGCTGAGGCATGGACAGCCATTTCTAGATAACTAAAACTCAGCTATATTCAAATGCAGGATTGACTGATGCTGAAATAGCAGGGAAATTTGAGCTCTAGGGAACCTTAGGAATCATAGAATTTAGCCTCTTCATGTCACAGGTGAGGAAATAATGTTCTGGAGAGTTGCCCAGAACCATACAGCATCAGTGGGGCCAAGAGTAGACCTTGGTCTCCTGACTTGTATTTGGCACTTTTCCATGACTGAGATGGAATTATTTCAGAATTAACAAATGGCACTCACATTCCATGACCTAATGCTGTGATGGCTTTTTTAATACTGTTTGCTTTACTCTCATAAAAAATGAAGTGTGGGCCGACCCCATGGCATAGCGGTTAAGTGGTCACACTCCGCTGCTGGCGGCTGGGGTTCGGATCCCTGGCGTGCACCGATGTACCGCTTGTCAGGCCATGCTGTGGTGGTGTCCCACATAAAGTGGAGGAAGATGGGCATGGATGTTACCCAGGGCCAGTCTTCCTCAGCAAAAAGAGGAGGATTGGTGCTCATTTTAGCTCAGGGCTAATCTTCCTCACACACACAAAAAAATGAAATGTATTTCAAGCTAGGGGACTTGTTGAATTATCAGAATATTCACTACAGATTTTAACTTGCAAACTTTTCATATGTACCTTGATTATAATCAGTTCAAAATCCCGTTGTCCAGCAGTTAGGGGACTGGTCACCTCCTGGTGCATCCATGTGGTGGGATATCACACCTCTGGATTTTGGAAGCATTTTTGATGGCATGAAGAAATGCTTAAGACATAATAAATGAAAGTCTGAAATAATATGTACAGTACAATACCAATATTGTGTCAAAAAAACCAAGCCTGTAGATGCTTAAAAGTAAAGAACAACAGTGGCTCTTTGAATGTTGGGATTATGAATAATTTTTACTTGGTTTTCAAATTTTCTACAAATGTATATACTACTTTTATAATCAAGTTGGTGGTCTGGGCCGGCTCCGTGGCTTGGCGGTTAAAGTGCGCGCGCTCTGATGCTGGCGGCCCGGGTTCGGATCCTGGGCGTGCCCCGAGGCACCACTTCTCCGTCCAACCCGAGGCCGAGTCCCACGTACAGCAACTAGAAGGATGTGAACCTATGACATGCAACTATCTACTGGGGCTTTGGGGGGAAAAAATGAATAAATAAAATCTTTAAAAAAAAAAAAAAAAAAGTTGGTGAATATTATAAAAATGTAATTTAATTTAACTTACAATAATTCACTTTCCACCCTATTTCTCAGAACAATGTATATGGTAAAATGACATATCTTTGAAGCTCTGTAGTGTAAATTATTTATATTAGGATCTCTTTTTTTGTTCCTTGAGTTTTCTGCTCTAGACTATTTGATTAAACGTATTTTTATTCCTTAGGAAACTTCACCATGTGTCTTCATTGTAGTTCATCTGGTCTAAATATATATATATTTGTATATGTATATACATATATATATGTATCTCTTTTATTTTTTACCTTGTCAGTTTTGTTCAAATAACGCATATACACAGTTTAGAAAGTCAAGTGATACCACGAGCTTTGAAGACAAAGCATAGCAATTCTTGGCTTCACTCATTTCCACCCCAAAGCTCACACTCCAGAGGAAGTTTAATGCATTTAGCTATTTTGTGGGGAAGTTAACTCCACATTGCTAACTAAGATGCTTCCACTGCTCTTTTTTCATGTTAAGTTTAGACAGCTTTTACTTTCTGTTATCATAGATGACATGTTAACTTCCGTACCCCTCTTTCACTTCTTTCCTCTCATCCTCCCATTGTGGTTAAAGGATTATTCAAATTAAATCAGCAATTATGTTTTCACTGTTATGACTATGTAAACATTGTCCCCTGCAGACCAAATAATGTATTGTAATTATATTCCCTTTTTTTTTTTGTGAGGAAGATCAGCCCTGAGCTAACATCCATGCCAATCCTCCTCTCTTTGCTGAGGAAGACCGGCCCTGAGCTAGCATCTATTGCCAATCTTCCTCCCTTTTTTTTTTTTCCTCTTTTTCTCCCCAAAGCCCCAGTAGATAGTTGTACGTCATAGTTGCACATCCTTCTAGTTGCTGTATGTGGGACGTCACCTCAGCATGGCCGGACAAGCGGTGCGTAGGTGCGCGCCCGGGATCTGAACTCGGGTCGCCTGTAGCAGAGCGCGCGCACTGAACCGCTAAGCCATGGGGCAGGCCCCAATATATTCCCTTTCTTTTGCAGTTTTGTTTTTTTCTTAACTTCGTATTTTTAAATTAGTCATACAGTATGCCTCTCATTCTCTGAAAGCCTTCCCTGGCTCCCGTTGTCTGCGGGAGGAAGTCCAAGTTCAGCGTATGTGTCGCCTGAGAGCTTACCTGGCTCCTCTTGTTTTTCTGGCCTCTGAAAGTACTGCTTTCTGTCCCTGTGCTTCAGCTCTCTGGTACTATTTGTAGTGCCTTGAGTGGGCGTATTGTGTCCTTGTCTTTTCTACGTCCCTGAACACTTGTCCTTCCTTCTGCCTTCTGTGTTTGCTGTTAGCGCACCAGGTCTGTTTTTGCCTGCCACCCAGAAAGCCAAACACCCAGACAACGAGATTGCAGCAGGGAGAGAGGGTTTATTAATCACAAGGCAGCCAAATGAGGAAATGGGAGAATGAATTTCAAATCTGCTTCCCTGAAAATAGAGACTCAGGGGTATTTATAGGGTAGGGGACAGAGTGGTCTGAAATGCTTGGAAGTGAGGAGAGATGAGGTAATTGATGATCTGCGCAAGCGTAGTCGGGCTTCATGCCTCTTTGTAGGATGCATGTTCACAGAATGATGGCGCTGGCATGCTCAGAGGGTGGGATTTTAACCTCTTGATGTCAAAAGGTCGCTTATCCGACACGTCTCTGCGTGGGCCCAGTTGATGGGTTGGTCTCAGTCCGGCCTGAAGTGGACAAGGGGTTCCAATTCCTGAAAAAAATAGCTTGCACACCCATTACCATGGTGACCCAGGCTCCAGGGAGATGTCACCCATAGGAAACTAGTGGGAGGCAGATACCACATTGCCTAAACAGCACAGTTAACAGTGGGCAAGTTTACCATGCAGATTTAAGTCCTCACCTTCTGTCTGAGGCGGAAGTTTCTAGGTAAGGCCATCCCCCTCTTCTTCCTGATACAGGGAAGAAGATACCTTTACAAATGGAGATTTCCTTTACAAGTGTAAATGTCTCTTACAAAGGGTAACCAGAACTAAGAATGGGCTTAGCAGGGACCCTCCCAGATACCCGGAGATGTTTATGGTGATGGCCTGTTTTGGGGGCAGGCCTCTCATCCCAAATTCTGGGCGTCAGAGTGTCTTTCAAGCAGAGACATATTTTGAGGTGGCCACTTCGTATCCCCCGTAGTTACTAGCTGCTTAATCGTTAATGGCTAACTGTTTGCCAGTTTCATTACCAAGGCTTCATCTTCTCTAGGAAAATCTTCCCGTCCTTCCACCCCCACCCCCACCCCTAGCATGTCTGGGCTAGGTGTCCCATAACACCTTTGTATAACTGTACCATGGCTCTACTCATCCGATTTTGTAATTGTTTATGCCAGCTGTTCTCCAGATGTGGTCTGGGCTCCCTGAGGTCTCCTAAGATCCTTTCAATGGTCTGAGAGGTCAAGTACTGAGTTTTTCTATTATAACATGTGAAAACACCTAATGTTTTGCAATATAGCAGGGCTTGTGGGAAAAATAGCCTTGGGGCATATCACTCAAAACTTATGCAACCGTGTAGCAAATTTACCAGCGAAAACAATAGCAATCCTAATAAAATTTCTAGCATAGCTAAATATCTACTGAGATTTGCACCTAGCATCATAGTTAGTCAATCTTTCACAGCCTTAAACCCTAGGGTTCATCTTCCTCCTTTGAGATGTAAGCCCTGGAAGACAATTTGCTAATGGATATCTTTTTATTTGCATATGGATGTCATTTTTATAAAAACTTTAAAAATCTGGTTCTGCATATAGCCTTCACTAGTCTGTTGTTTTAATTCAGGGAAAAGGTCTTAGCATTTTTTCATCTGCATTCACAGTGTCCCTAGATCGCTTGAAGATACTGTTATCGGCGTCTTATTGCCTTATGGGAAGCTACTCTGTATTTTCAGCTTTTCGCTTAAAGATTTTCATAAGGTGCTAAGGGATCTCTTTAATATATGGAAGCTTGTACCTTCCTATCACTGCAAAACATGAACATGTATTGTGAACCACTCAACTTCCTTATTATCTCCACATCATCACCTTATTTACTAAATGTGTGAGCTAATTTGTGTTAAACATGCATTGTAGCCGATTGTACCTTGTACCTCCTATTCCAGGAAACCAATTTCCAGACCGCCTCTTTCCTGAATACCCTTACGGCTTTCCGTTCAGATCTTTTGTGTTTCCTGTCAGACCGGAGAGAAAGGAGTTCAGGAAGTCTGGTTTCACAGTTTTGCACGGCTTCTTGTTGACAAGGCAATGTTTTCTCCAGCCTTCTGAATACCTGGTCTCAGGTCTCTTGCAGTAGATCTGAAACACAGGTTACACTGCACTTTCTAAAATGGAAATGTAATTATCCCTCTCTTGTTAGTATCTGTGACTGAGTCTCTCTCTGTTGCCTCTAGTAGATGTTCTGAAGTTAGAGCGGACTCATGGGTCTCTAGGAACTGGAGAGCCTTCTGAAATGGTATGCAAAAACTGATTGTTCGTTTTTAAATAAAGAGAGGGACCATAAATATGATCAGACTCTCAAAAGGTTAAAAAAAAAATTACTGGCCTACAGAATAAAGGTCTCACAGTGCTGAAAAGTACCCAACTGCATGCAATTTCTCAAAAGTATCTTCGGCTCTCTTGCTTTAATACCAGCTGTTTTCTCAGCCTGTAATTCCCTTCCTCTTTTACCTATGTTACACAGTTCATGCCTTTAGGAAAGCTTTCCTTGATCCCTGGATCTGGTTCCCTCTTTGGGTTCCTCTGAGCTTCTGTAGCAACAGTCACATGCATTGTAGCACTCCATCTCTTTACAGATGGGTTCTCTGTTGAAAGTGGGCATGTGAATGCCTTCCTCATAGGCTTATTGTAATCTTTAATGAGATAATATACAGATAATGCTTAATACAGTGTCTGTCAGCGAATGTTAGTAGTTGTTGTTTGCATGGGTCGTCTTCTTGCCTTTCTCACCAAGAGTGTGATCTTCTGTGTAGTAAAGTCAACATTTGTTTGTTTGTTTTGTCATGTTTATTTTGGATCTGTTAGAGTTCAGAAGGACCTGAGAAAGTGTCAGGTCCCTCTTCAGCCCTAGAACCAAACAGAAGGGAAATAATTTTTCAAACTAGTAAATTATGGCATTTTCAGGAGATGTTCATTAAATGTCTATGCATATATGGTCAGAATTACTCATAAAGTCCTCAGGCAGCTGCCACACTGGAGACTGACAGAAGCTATCTCCCAAGCTAGTGTGGCCACTTTTTCTTTCGTCTTGGAAAGACATTCACTCTCTGAGTACCAGATGAAAAAGTTAACCTGTGCTTAGAGGGCATGTCATTAAAAAAAGTCTTTAAATGCTAGAAGTGCACTCAGCAAGTCAAGATTCTTCAACTACAAAAGGACGCCAAAACTAAGAACTGTCGAAGGAACAGTGGATTGACATCTCCCATTGCAGTACACGTATGAAATACACTCATTGCGGAGAATGGTGCTATAAGCCCTTGTACTTTTTAAATTATTTCTTTTTTGGGTTCTGCTGGGCATTGGACCCAGCCAGGTTTGTGTAACTGAGTTTGAGTAAGTTAAATAGGAGTGTCACCGGGGTTCGCAGTATTTCCTCTGCTCTGAAAGTTAAGGAGATCATAGGAAAAGACAGAAGGGGGCACACACAGACCATGGGACAGGCTCTGGTGAGGAAGCTGCCCCAGTAGTGCTGGAGCAGCTTGGTGTAGTGCCAGGGGCCTGGGGACCCTAGGAAGCTTGAGGCCCCAATTGCTTTTCTTCTCTAAAGTCAGGAGGAAGGGTCCAGCCTTGCCAGAGTTGGCGGTCATAACTCTTGTTTTTGGCCCTGGGTATTTCATTTCTTGCTTTCCCACTCTGCTGATTTATTAATTCAGAAGTGAATTGATAAATGAATTTACTTATTAACTATGGTTGAATAAAGCTTAAATTGTGTATTCCATATTATGTATTGAAATTTCTACTTTATCAAGTTGCACTTATGTTTCCATTCAAAGATGCTGAGTTGATTTGTTAAAGAAGTTCAATGTGTGTGTGTGTGTGTATAACATATGTTCTAGTGCTCAAAGTTGTTAATAAAATTTGTGGTCTCCTTATTTATCACAAGGTTTACCAGGCAAAACAATCTTAATACATACATACATATGTGTGTCTGTATATATATATACACACACACACACACATTTTAAACATAGGGGTCTTTTTTTTTTTTTTTTTTTTTCCATTTTGTCTTCAGTGTTTGGGTAATATATATGCGTTGTGTTAACATTTTGAATTTATGTGGTGCATTTAGGAATTGTTAGCGGATTCTTAAGTTTAGGAATTCTAAGTCAGTCAGGTAATTCATGCATATTAAACTAGGCTTACCATCTGACCACGTGGCTTAGTGACTGAAGAACATGGTTGCTGGAGTCTGAAAGACCTGGGACCATGTCCCAGCAGTGTCGCTTTCTGGAACAGCACTGTCCAGTATGGCAGCTGTTGGCCACATGTAGCTATTAAGCACATGAAATGTGGCTAGTGTGACTGAATTTTAAATTGCATTTAATTTTAATTAAGTCTAGGTAGCCACGTGTGACTAGTAGCTACCATGTTGGGCCTCACAGTATGAGGTGACTTAAATTTTCTGTGTCCCAGATTTCCTGTCTGTACAGATGAGATCATACATAGGCTACCTTTTGTGGTTGTTTTGAGAATAAATAAAATAATATGTTTAAGGAGCTTAACACTATGCCTGGAGCAGAATATGTCCTTGAGAAATGGTAGTTAGTTATAATGACTTATATATTTAATAAACTGGAATTACTTTCCTTTTGAGCATTAATTTAAACCTGTTTATTTTTATTCTTCCCTTTCAGGATTAATTTATTTTTGGAAATCAAGTGCAATATTAAAAGGAAAACAAACCACACTACATTATTGGAAGCCATTTCTGCTAATTGTAATACATTTTAAAATTTATGATTTGATTTGAATACTATCATGGGAGGAGCTGTGAGTGCTGGGGAAGATAATGATGACTTAATTGATAACTTAAAAGAAGCTCAGTATATCCGCACTGAAAGAGTGGAGCAAGCCTTCAGAGCGATTGATCGCGGAGATTACTATTTGGAAGGCTACCGAGACAATGCTTACAAAGATTTAGCCTGGAAGCATGGGAACATACACTTGTCAGCACCTTGCATTTATTCTGAAGTTATGGAAGCATTGAAACTTCAACCAGGATTGTCTTTTCTTAACCTGGGAAGTGGAACCGGATATTTAAGTACAATGGTGGGCTTAATTTTAGGTAATTTTTTTTTTTGTAAAATTCTATTTTAAAAAGTAAGCTGAGTTTGTATTACTGTTTATGATTTACAGGGTTTGTAACTTTGTGTACAGTATATGTTTGAATGTATATACTCAAAGTGTTTATGTTCCTTACTTAAGTGTGGAAACAGAAGGTAGTAGTAATCTTTTCTTATTCTCAGCCCTGACCCTGATAGTTAGCTTCTTCCTTCAATCCTAGACTTAAAAAGCTTTTAGAACTGTTTTCCAACCCCTAATCATTGTCTCTACTTAAGGTTGAGCAGCCGGTAGGCAGGAAACTCAGGAGTACCATGTAGTCTTTCAGTGAAGTGTTCTTACTGCTGGCATAGAGAGTGTGATAGTTATCAGTGTCCCTTTTAAAGGGGACGGTGCTGGGTTTTTCTTAGAAATACAGGAGTCTATGGGATATAGAGGTTGTAGCACTGGTGAGGCAAAGCAAGGGATTGGAGAAAAACACAGAAGAGAGAAGTGTATGTTGTGAAGCTTTCGGCATACCTATTGAGAGTCTATTGTGGCAGGCGTTATTCCTGGCATGAGTATGCAGCAGTGATTGAAAGGAACAAATATCTCTGCCTTCGAGAAGCTTACTGGGTGCTTACTGCGAGGGCTGGGCATTGTTTAAAGCACTTGACGTATAATAACTCACTCACTGTTCCTTATAATCCTGTGAAGTACATACTATTATGATTCCCGTGTATATAGGTGGGTAAACTGAGGTACAGAGAGGTTCAGTAACTTTAGTCTAAAGTGACAGCTAGGAACTATGGAATGTAGGTGGAAAAAGCATTGATGGAGGAAAGTCTGCTATAAGACATTATGATGTTGGATGAAGGATGAACAGCCATGGATTTTACTAAGCCACTTAGTATTTACTGAGTGCTGCTGTGTGACAAACATTAAGGTAGAGCATTAAAGCCCACAACATAGATTTTGGTCCTTGAGTTCACAGACTGGTGGGGGTGGAGAGACCTAAGAAAATGAACAGTTCTCATGCAGTGTGATGTGTGCTATAGTTGAGGTATATGTCCAAGTTATAGGGGTGAGACTGTGGTTTAAAATTCACTCTAAGGTGATGGGAAATCATTGAAGGATTTTAAAGAGAGGAATGACTGCACTGTAGTAGGTGACCCTATGTCCCAGTGTGCTGGGGCCGTCCTAGTTTATCCTGTTGTCCTCGCATCAGTATTAATAATGTCCTTTTCATTCCTGAAGTGCAAAGTGTCCCAGTTTGGACAGTAAATTATGTGGTCATGTTATATGACTTTTAAGGCATTTTTAGACCTGAAACTCTTCTTTCCTACATACTGGCTATCCTTTACTTTCTCTCGTAGTCATGGAACCTGCCATCTACTTCATGAAAAAAAAAGCCTTTTTATCCCACAACTAAGGCAGTTACTGATACATAATAACTGCTCAAAAATGGTAGCAGATTATTAACTGCTCAAAAATGGTAACAAATTATTAATTTTTACTAAGAAAGAAATTTAGCAGCTTACATTTAAATTGGTGCTCCTGTCTGTCCTGAGATAGGAATTTCTCAGCAGATTGGGAACCCAGACATCTATCACTTCTATCACTAGAGCCTCCTTGAAAAAAGAATCTCTAGGGTTGGAGATAGTCTCCAAATCAAAGGAACTTAGCAGGGGGAGTAGAGAGAGCTTCTTTTCAAAAATGGGAGTTGCCTTCCTTGAACCCGTGCATTTCTTGACCAGCTTTGGCAACTTTAGGCTGGCATTCAGGCCTCATACCATGTCTGGCCAGTTTTAGAGCGCCTGTTTTCCTATCTTCTACTTCTCCAGCCCTGTCAGCTGGCTCCTGCTGAGGGAGGTCAGTCTAGCCAAAGGCCTGGCAGCGGGGAGAGGGGCTCATAATTAACAACCTTGGTAGCAATGAGGTCACCCTCTTAAACTCCATTCTGTAGTCCCAGTCTCTAAGAGATTAGATTCCTGTGGCCAGATGCATTTGTAGGCCAACCTCAAACTGAATTGTATCTTGATTGTGTTTTAATCCATACCAGAGGGCAGTATGGGGAAACAGACCCTTCTGTAAATGATCCACAGTGCACTAGATATTTCCTCCTGTTAACAAGGCTCCAGGGAGTCATGGATCTTTAGTTATGTGTATGACTACGGTTACTGAACATTATTCCAGGGTTTATCTATGTGTGATTCTGCACAATCAAATCAATATAGAGTTCCTCTCCTTTTAATGGGAAATAATCATTTGGGAAGAAAGATAAAATAAAAAAATTTTAAAGAAGGAAAGGCAGAAAAAAGTGTAAAATTATGATTAGAGCTAATAAATCTTGGGATCTAACTAGCTTCTGAGGAAGCTTAATCTTTTTTTCCCTCTTCCCCCTTTTTTGGTTTGTGTTTCGTGAGCCTTTAAGTCAAGGAGGGGAGGATACATCCATAAAAATCACTTAGAACTAGATCCAAAGAAAGATGCTTGCGTGCTCCCTATAATTATCTGAGTGTGATGCATCAGATTTGGCTCCACTGCTTCAGTGGCCTCACTAAGAGAACTCCTCTCCTTATTAAGTAGCTGTGACACCATGGCTCTCAGCCGTGCTCCTCTCCCAGTCACAAGACGGTGATGACAGGTGCTCACCACAGGCCGCGATTCTCAGCTGGGGCCATACGCAGTGTAATCTGGAGGAATCGAGCTGAGGCAGGGAGAGCCAGGGCGTCTGTGGTTTGGTAGTGCAGACAAGGAAGGTGCCCCTTGAGGAATTTCCCCTGCCACTCCAGAAACACCTGTAGAGGATGGGCTACAATCTTGAGAGAGCTTTTGTTGTTCAGTGAGAGGAAGTTGCGTTTATCTTAACTTCCAGAAATTACTTGTGATTAAAGTACACTTGAAGCAGTTACTCATAAAATTTTTGCTTCATACCTGGAGAGTGGATCACTCCAACTGCTAAGATGCCTCATGTAGACAACTTGTTTACTTTCAAATTGAAGATAAATCTTTCTTGTTCTACTCGCTTCTGCTTAAGAGTCTTCCTAAGACTAAGGATTTTCACAGAGAATCTAGTACTTAATAGATTCTCCTCTCAGTGCTGTCTTCTCACACCTAGGGAATCCCATTGAAAAATAGGGTGCAAGAAAAGAGGCCTGCCAAGTCCTGTACTTCCCAGAGTTGAGTTAAGTATCAGAGCCATGAAGGCAAGTTATTCTGAGGTAAGAATGGTTCTTCTCCATTCTGATCCTTTTTGCTTAGAGATTCACTCCCATTTTCTTACATAACCCATAATATAAAAATTACAGTTTTCTTATAAAACCTGTAATATCAAAGTTCATCCAGCTTAATGACTTGCTTAGTCTCTTGCCTAGTTCCTGAGTTAATAGGACTGACTCTGGAGGGTCTGCCAGAATCATTCCAACACTATGTATGTCGCCACCTCAACCCTACAACGTTAATTCCTAAAGGTGAAACAGTTGACAAGCATGTGTGCTTAACAAGAAACTTACTGCCAACATATATAAATACCTAGAACTGCTGTATTGTCCAAAGAGGTTGGTTAGTTAAGCTACGTGTTGCCATCATGTTTGGTGTCTATACTCTTTTTACCTCAGGGCATTAAATGGTACTTATTCAGCTACCCTTATATTGCCTTTGGCCTCAGATACTCCTGTTTTCTCTCTCATTTTAGCTCCCCTTCCTTCAATGAAGTATAATTTACATATGTAAAATTCACCCCTTTTAAGTGTACAATTCAGAGAATTTTAGTGAATTTTCACAGTTGTGCAAACGTTGCCATAGTCCACTTTGAGAACACTTCCACCTCAAAAAGATGCCTCATGCCCAGTTGTGTCAATTCTGTCCCCACCCTAGCCCCTGGCAACCACTTACCTATTTTCTGTCTCTGTAGATTTGTCTTTTTTATACATTTCATATAAATGGAATCATACAATATATGGTCTTTTGTGTATGGTTGTTTTTCACTTAACATTATGTTTTCAAGGTTCATCCATGCTGTAGCATGTATTAGTACTTCATTTCTTTTTATGGTTGAATAACATTCCATTATGTGGGCATACCACATTTTGTTTGTCCATTCGCAACTTAATGGACATTTGGGTTACCACTTTTTGGCTATTATGAATGATGCCACTATGAACTTGCATGTAAAAACCTTTGTGTGGGCATCTGTTTTCATTTCTCTTGGGTGGATTCCTAGGAGTGGAATTGCTGGGCCGTATGGTAAGTTTATGTTAACTTTTTAAGAAATTGCCAAACTGTTTTCTAAAGTGGCTGGACCATTTTATATTCCCAGCAACAATATATGAGTTTCCAGTTTCTGCACCCTCACTGATACTTATTTTTTTTTTAATAGCCTTTTAGTGGGTCTAAAGTGGTATCTCATGGTTTTAACTTGCACTTCCCTAACGACTTACGATGTGGAGCATCTGTTCCTGTGCTTTTTGGTCATTCCTATATCTTTGATGAAATGTCTATTGAAATCTTTTCCCCATTTTTAAATTAAGCTATTGGTGCTCTGAATTGAGTTGCAAGTGTTTTTTATATTTTTTATACACAAACCCTTTATTGGAAATATGATTTTCAAATACTTTTTCATACTCTTTTAAGCACCTCTTTTAACTCTCTTGCCTCACTTCAGACCAGAGACTCAGGGAGATCCAGAGTGGTCTTCTGCCCTCCCTCTCCCTCATTATTTTTGGTAAGGCAAAACACATTCTGCAGGTTTCCAGGGTTCTCTCTAAGGTAGATTATATTTTCTGTGTTAAACCAAACCTCCGCTTTCTCTCTATCCTCTATCTTCCTTTTTTTTTTTTTTTTTTTTTTGGAGGAGATTTGTTTTTTCTTTTCAGGAATTACAAAGGCTGTTTTTTGGGCTCTGAGCAAAACTATTTTGAAAAGAACCCTTTATTTAGGCTACTCACATTTTCTGAAATCAATAAAGCTCCTCACTGTTTAAACTGTTACTTCTTAGTACTAGTTAGGCTTCTGTGCATCTTTTTTTCTGCCCATATTCCCTGTATTGAGTTGCCACCACTATTCTGTATCTTAGGGATTTTTCCCCTCTCACTTCTGGTTGTGTTCATGACTTTCAACCATCTCCTTTATTGCTGCTACCTCTGAAAATCAATACCCTGATGATTTTGTGGTTATGGATATTACTGCTAATTATTACAGGGCAACAAATAGTAATAAAAATATCAAATATTAAGAAACAGTACAGGTTTTAGAAATTTTACAAAGTTTTCATAGTAATTTCTTGTGGTTATATTTCCTCACACTAATCCTAAAAGTTACAAGGCAGTTCCCTCAGTGGTGTGAAAAGTCCTAGGTGGTTCTCTGAGCATCGTGAGTTTGTACCTTCGAGATTACCTCTCCCTAACTTGGATCATCCGTGTACCAAATATAGTCGATCTGTGTTATTTGTGAATTCGCCTACTTGCTGAAATTTATTTGTAACCTCAGATCAATACTCGCGGGGCTCTCCAGGTCGTTCATGCATGTGCGCAGAGGAGTGAACAATTGGAGTGGCTCTAGGAGCATGTTCTCAGCTGGACTGGAGCAAGGGGAAGGTCTGCCTTCTTGTTTCAGCTGTCTTACAGAGATGGTCAGAGGATGGGGACGGAAGAGGGCGGTGCTCTGGAGCCCATTTCTGGCCCTGTTAGTGGGGTGGCCTCAGGCAAATCACTTCACACTTCTGAAGCTTGTTTTCTTTTTTGTAAAATAAAGAAAGTAGGCTATCAGGGTGAGTTTTTAGGATTTAAGATTATAATCTATTTGAGGTATATATACATATATATTTACATATTTCCTCTAGTAGCAGTGGTTCAGCATTTGCTATTTAAGTGTTTGCTGGACTTTATAGAACATAAACTACCACAGATAATGAGTATCGACTGTATATTTCAGAAAATTACTAAAGCTTTCTGAATCCGCCTCCTCATGTCTAAAGTAGTTTGTGGATCTCTGCCTCCCAGTGTAGGAGCTAGCACCTGTGGAATATCTTTTTCTCCTCATACACGCAGCAGGGCTTCTTGGCCTTTTGGAGTTCCTGGTCCCTTCTAGAACCTGCCTTCACGTTGTCTCTGGGTATGACTCCTGCAGGGTCAGCCCATCTACCCCGCACAGCTTTGGCCTTCAAAGATTCTTTCCCTGGATTTCACATATCTTTGCATTGCTTTCATCAGCACTTCCTCTGCCCTTTTATGGAAGCTTCTTTGGTGTTAGCTTATAGTGAGGGGGGATCTTTCTTCTGTCTTCAGGTAACATCCACATGCGGAGGATTCACAGGTGTCCAGCACCAGGGTCTGTCTGCTGAGCTCTGGACATTCTTAATCTTCCAGGCTGTGCTGACAAACCGGATATTTAAACATGCAGTGCTTACTGCATATTTCTTTAGTGTGCACAAGATTCCAAAAGTTCAACCTGTCTCCAACCCAAGTTATCCTTTCTTACTCTATCCCACACAAGACAAGTGGTTTACATCTTTTTCTTCCTCCTGTGTCCCATTTTGGTAAAAGTTACTTTTTTCTACCAAAAATGACTCAAAGCAGAAACCTGACCATCAGTCTCTCTTCTCTTTCTTTAATTATATTTTGTGAAATAGGTAATATATTTATAGGGTTAAAAAATCCAAAAGAATCAAAAGGCATACTTTGAAAGGTTTTCCTTGTCTGCCTTTCCTCCATTTTTATCTAGTTGTCTCTCCACTTCAAGAATAACTTTATACAGCCCTGGCGACACCTGCATTTTTACATGATACTCACATGGTGTTTATAGGCATGATAGTTGACTTGAAATCAGAAGAATTTTCTTAAATACGTAAAGGAAAATAGGTATTGCATTTTAGAAGATTTCTATCAAACAGCTAAAATTAATAAGAAATTTATTTTGAATGGAATCTACTTATCTGTAAGATTTACTTCTGTGGAATGCTTCATTCCGTGATAATATCAGATAAAATAGATTTGACATATACTTAAGATTTTTTGCCAATATATTTTATTTTAAATCAAAACATAAAAATATACATTTTTATGCTTTGTGTATATACCATTTGCTTCAGTCTTAAATTTGGGACCATAGCTACATTCATATACTTGGTCATTCTTTCAGAAAGTATTATGTTTGACACTGGGCCAGCTGCTGAGGATACAGCAGTGCACAAGACACGTCCCATACCCTTAAAATTGTGCATGTCATTTCTGAACTGGCCATAGAAGCAATGTGCAGGTTTTACTGGCTATTCTTCATTTAGTTCGTTCAGTAAATATATGTTAACTATTTCTGTGAATTGGTCACTACGCTGGCCCCAGGGTATCTTCAGGTACTTCACAAAGGAATATGCAGCGGAATGAAAGAACTGATGAAAATGGCTTCCGGGGAAATGATTGCATTAAAAAGAATTTGCATCGAGATCTAAAGCTATTTAAATTAGCTTTTAAAACTATTCTCTATTGTGTTGTAGTTGAGCACTTTTTTCCTCAGTTTATTGAATTTGCTTTGATAGAAACTTAATCTCTGTTTTAATGTTCCAATGTAGATGTGTGAGATATAGCCTTAAGTTTCTCTGGACATGTTAGACTTGAATGTTATCAGCCCGCTGGATGGAAATATGTAAATGAACTGTGTTTCTAAGATTCAATTGTAATAAAAGAAAACAGCGCTTATATAGCCATAAGCTGAGAGGAGCCCAGGGGATTAGAACTGGGACTTTCTGGTAAATTCCAAGACTTGCTTCGTGAGGCCTTTCCTAAACTTAGCAGAGAACAAGTCTCTAGTTTTAGATATATCCAGCTAGGTTAAGAATGGTTAAGCTAACATGGCAAGATTCGGTAAACATTTGACAGTATTTGTGTTTCTTTAATATGCTTTTTTAATGTAATATGATAGGATGGAGAAACCATAAGAAATTAATTGTATCTTAATAAGTGGCAATGTTAGATGAATCTCTTTATCTAGTTAACAATTACTTAATCCTTTCCTGATTCCTTTTTCTCCCCTTTATCTACCTTTGCACTGTTTTATGCCTCTACATTATACCTTAGGGTGTTCATAGAAAGAAAGAAGGAAACCTCTTGTCTGCTTCTCACTTGTTACTGTCTCTGAATACTTATAAATCTTCCCAAAGATGCCTTATTTTATTCAACTAAAATTAGTAATAAAATACCAGTGTAACTTATTGAAAGATGATTTTACATATATTTTAGTTCTCATCGAGAAACTTTATACTAGTTTCATAGAAACCAAATAACTGACTCACCTACTCCCTCTTGTGGTAAATATTTAGTTTTATCCAAAATGCTTTTGTTTGTAGTTATTAACTCTTGATATCATTTTACCAATGAGAACAGAGATTTGGATAGCCCAGGAGATTTAAAAAATCATTTAGATTGGGCTTTGTAATAATCAGGAGAGTGTGGCTAGTGTGTTCAACCCGGGCTGCATGTTAGGGTTACCTGTAGAGCCTGGGCCACACCCTGAGGCATTCCTTCTACCTCTTTGGGGTGGGACCCAAGCATTTACAGTTTAAATCAAATTAAATTTAATTTACTTTTAAATTTAATTTACAAATTCTCAGGTTATTCTGATATGCAGTCGAGGTTGAGAACTACTTATATAGGTTATGGTTTTGGTTCCACAACTAACCAGTTCTGTATATAAGGAGAGGGCACATTATAATTTCAAATGATTTGTACCCATCTTGTACTTTACAGTGTGGGAAGCAGTTTTACGTAACTTACATGATTTTTCCCAGGGACCCATTTTATACAGTAGGAAAGACTTCCAACGGTGACTGGTCTCCAATTATACCGCTGTTAAGAGGAGGAACCAGGATTGGAAATGAAGACATCTGCTCTTAAATCCACTATCTTTCTCACCACCCCAGTGTTTAGATCTCAGAGTCTGCAGTTGAAGTGATGGACCTTGAATTGGTTCATCTTTAGAGCTCTCTTAAGTTATGTATTATGAAGTACTCTTTGCTTGTGGCTGTGTTCTGTAAATTAGCTTTACCCAAAATACTGAAGGCACTGAGAACTTCATTCAGATGTTGTGTGGAGCTGTCAGATTTCCCTGGCCTGCCTCAGGCAGGTTTCTACCCTGTACACCACACTCAGACAGCTTTCAGAGTAGGGGGAAGCTGGAGTGTTGGGCGTCATATTAGGTCAACAGATGTGTAGATGTAAGTAAGAAATGTAGATATTGCATAGACACTTGGTACCTAAACCTAAAGTATTGACCTGTGTGTAGAAGGTTTGATTATTGACTAACTGGTAGATGATAAATGAGCCAGCTTAGATCCAACTACTACGAAAGTAAAGCAGTCTCTAGATATTATTATATTGGAATTTTATTATATTTGTTATTGCTCTTAATAAATGGGCTTTTGCCAGCCTTAAAAATCATTTCTAATGTTATATGGGATACTTAGGTTTTTCTAATAACCATATTTGTCTTAATAAACTTCGACTTTTATGTGTTTCTGTTTTCTCTTTAATATTTAGCTATTAAAGGTAGTGGTCAACTGTTAGTACTTTCTTTTTTTTAATAAGCATTATAAAAATTAAGCCTTTATTATTTCGTAGAAAAATCTCCACATTGGCAAATACAAATAATATTGGAATTTATTGAATACAAAGTCGAATTTATGCTTCATCTGTTAGATGGTATTAGGTGTTAACACTGTTTTACATACGGTTTCATTTTTTTCCATTGACAGCTTGTACTTTTCTATTAGAATTATTTTATAGTTATTTTGTTTATTTGAAAATCTTATACTCTTATTTTTTTCATCTCTTTGACTAGCGTGTTATTTTTTGATTGAAAAAGTTATGCATGCATGCAGTTAAGACACACTTTAGACAAAAGGTGTAATGATGAAAATGTCTCCTTCCCACCTCAGACCCCTTAGTCTCCTTCCTCAGAAGCAGCCAAATATGGTTTTTTAGTTTTCTCCATTTTATTTTTCTGTTCTGTTTAAGACAGATGTCAAATATGAGTTGTAACAAACAGCATCACTACATTTTTATCTTGCACTTGTGTTCTAGTTGTATATCACATTCTAAATAGATGAGATATTGGTGACGTTACTATTTAAATTCTACCTTTTATTAATGTATTATTTTTGATTTATTTTTTTACATATGTTAATTGCTATTCAGTTTATTAGTGATAAAGATATGTCTCCATGTTATTTTAAAATTCTCTCCATTAAAAAATCATAAATGATGTTTGCACTAGAAATTAATGTTTAGTATATTCTGTGTGTGTGATTATAATATTGTCAGACAAGTCCTTTGTAAATGAAATTATCTATATCTTGTGGCAAGGTGATGTGAAATACAAATTAGGTGAAAAACATTCTTAGGAAATTTTCTTAACAAACCTTAAACTTTATTTCCAAAAGTTGCCAGTTTGCTTTTAGGCAATAAGCAGAAAGCAAGAAAAGGAAAAAGAGACCAGTGGCGTCTTAGGTGACAACATCCTGTGTAGTCCCTTTTGATCTAGAACTCTGAAGTTCAGACTCCCTCTGTTAAATAAGACAGTTTGAAATATTGAATAGAAGCTTGATTTCCAGATTCTTTGCTTGACACCTTTATTATAGTGCTTATGCATTTGGTCTCACAGGAAACTTCAAATTCCAGCAATATTGACCTTTTTTATTGATCTCTTATCCATGTAGCCCTAGTTGTGTTTTTTCATAAAAATGGTTGATTAGTATAACTAGGTTCTTAAGGGGTAATGAAAATATAAAAGTCTCTGTTATGTTTTACATTCAGTGGGTCACCTTAAAGGAGTAAAAGGAAAATTAGATTCATTTCATAGAGCAATATTTTCTGTACTGTGTACTGAATGTTAAGTAAGTGTAGTTTAATTTGAGTGTTTTAAATGAGGAAAAATTTATTCAGTGTTTCCTAACATTCTTTGTTTCCTTATGGAAATTCAAGTTTTCAAAATATTCAGATTCAATACTAAGTTAAAAAGTGATGGCACTCTGTGTGCTTCTCTAAGTTTAATTTTTTTGCCCCTTTTATTTTTTGAAAAAAGGAAATTTTAGTTTTAGTCAATCTATGGTAATAATAAGGAATTATAAGAGGTCTCAAATGATATTGGACTGATGTTCCAGTTTTCAGAGGAAGACCAACTGCTCGACAGTAAGGAAACAAAAAACAAGAAGAAAAACATTTAAGATTGTATCAGTCAGAATAACTTATTTTAAAAAGTATAAAAACATTGCAAAGGAAGTTAATTCTATCTCTTGTTTGATGGCTCAAGTACCTTTCTCTTTAATCTTTTTATATGAATATATTTTTCAAGTAGAATCAATTTTTTAAAAAAATAATACTAATCAGGGGCCAGCCCCATGGCGTGGCGGTTAAGTGCGCGCACTCTGCTGCTGGCGGCCCAGGTTCGGATCCCGGGTGAGCACCGACGCACCGCTTGTCAGTCCACACTGTGGCAGCGTTCCACATACCGTGGAGGAAGATCGGCACGGATGTTAGCTCAAGGCCAGTCTTCTTCAGCAAAAACGAGGAGGATTGGCGTGGGTCAGGGCTGATCTTCCTCAGAAAAAAAGAGAAGAAAAGAAAAGAATACTAATCAAGGGCCGGCCCACTGGCATAGTTGTTAAATTCTCGTGTTCTGCTTTGGCGGCCTGGGGTTTACGAGTTCGGATCCCGGGTGCAGACCTACACACTGCTTATTAAGCTATGCTGTGGCAGACATCCCGGATATAAAGTAGAGGAAGATGGGCACAGATGTTAGCCCAGGGCTAACCTTCCTCACCAAAAAAAAAAAAAAAAAAAAAAAAATCAAATACAATATGATAGAAATATGGTAGGTTAAAGCATTACCTTTATCTGATTTTGGCTTGAAGATAGTGTCTGAATATTTTGGTTTAATTTTTATAGTGTAAGTAGTTCCTAGATCACAAACCATTTTTTTCATGTGCCCTCTGAGCATTCAAACACAATAATTGATGACTGTGATTTTTTTTTTTTTTTGTTATTTTAAAATTCTTAGAAGTCGGTAGAGCTCCAGTATATACAAATATTGTATTTTTGCTGATATTCAGTAGGGGTCACATCCAGTTAAGTAGTTTCTAAGATACAGAAAATAAGTACATATAAGATACAGAAAATAAATAAGTAAAACAAAAATACAACCAAAATGTTGAGTGAAAAACCTGGTTGACTCAGTTTGAGAAGTTGGAAAGGAACCTTATGCACAGTAGCCTTAGGAAACGTGAATTTCGTTGGCCATATTCTCAGTGAGCAGGTACCAGGGTGGGGAAAGGAGCCGTCCCAAGATCATCTGGGGCTGAGAAAGGTCTCCCCTATTTCTCATTTCTGCAATGTCACTCATCCTTGGCTATGTGTGAAAAGAAATGCTGAGTGAGAAGTGTGAAGTATGCTGGAACAGAAGAGTAAAATCAGCTCTGCAAAGAGCACCACATTCTACTCGACAATGGGAGCTCCAAAAAGCAGACTGTGGTCTTTGTCCTCGAGGAATTTAGCATTTATTGGGTAGTGGTGGGGTGCTGTGAGATGTTTCTATAATATCCATGTTAGCCCTTAGTTTCAGTCATTGTAGAATTACCAAATTTTTGACAAATGATAAATGAAAATATAATGGTAAAGAACTTAGGCTTCATTTAGAAATATGATTATGTCTTTGGCAGTATTGTCCTGACAGATAAGCTGCTCTCTTGAGAGAACTCTGTATGACTTATTTTTTCTGATTTTTTTCAGTTGTTGTTAAAGCAATGTAAATAAATTTCCATTCAGCTTTTGAAATCTGTGGCTAGCAGATACTCACATATTTCAAGCCCTGTTTAAATGCTCCTGTGGTATATGAGCAGAAAATAAAAGAGTCTGTAAAGACATATTAATATTTTTTATAAAAATGCTGCTGCTACGATTGCAGGTCCTTTTGGAATAAATCATGGGATTGAGCTTCATTCAGATGTGGTGGAATATGCCAAGGAAAAACTGGAGAGCTTCATCAAAAATAGTGATAGCTTTGATAAGTAAGTATTCATATCTATAGTTTGGGTTTGAAAGCACTTGATAAATAGCTACGTGTGACATATCTGTACTTCAATGCTATGGTTTATTGAACCTGAATTGCTCAACTGAATGCAGCAAAAATGAGTGTGGTATAAAATGAGAGAATAAATTGTTAGAAAAATTATTCTATGCTGTAATTTTTATTCTGTGTAAGTCTATAGTAAATTATAAATAAATATCTTTTATTTGTTAATTTTATGCTACTGTCACTTTATTAGTAGGGTAATGTTCCATTCGTTAAACATCATACAAGTACCTTTTCTGAAGATATAATGTAAAGATGCTTGGCATTAGAATACTTTTCTGGAACTGTTTATACTTTTGGTAGTGATGTAATAATTAGGTTCTCTTTATTTGTAATGTGAGAGTGAAACCTGTTAGCATACAAAAGACTTTCTTAAAAACATTGTCACTTTGTAATATATCTAGAGGAAATTACAATAAAAATAATATATTGATATATCTTGAGATAGAGTTGTGTATAAAACCATCGTTTTAAACTCATACTTTCCCTTGAAGAAAGACTGCCCAGGCTTTGGTTCTTGAGCTTGTCAGGAAGTCTATTTGGTGCATAATGTTCGTAAAATTAAGCAATGATAAATCCATGGAGCAAGGGCTTCTTATGCTAATGTCCAGTAACTCAGTGAAACCTATGTAAAGTGTGGAGGGCATTTATTTCTCTCAACTAGTCATATTTTCAGAGAAAGAAAGCCTTAAAAAGGATAGGAATTGCAAGCTTAGAACTCAGTCATTTTATATAACAAAGTTTTAGTGCAAAAGCATTCAGAGTTTCAACTCGGTTTGTTGGGAGTGGCCCTTCCTCACTCCTCTCTAGTCCCTGGCCATGACCGTGACACTGGGGATGAGAGACTTGGGGGAATCTGGATCAGAGCTGAGACATTTTTCTAGAGAGTTGAGGCTTAGGGGATAGTGCCAAGAGGAAAGCCGAGAAGACCCTGTGCGTGTCCCGGGGTGTTTCCTTTCTCTCCCTTCCTCTGCCCCTCCTCCTTCCCCAGGGCCTCTTCTCTTCATTCCCCTTGCCCCTGCCAGTTTGTGTCTGCCCTCTGGCAAGTGGCGCTTGATTGGTTGAAGAATAGAAAATTGGTGTGCTGTAGCAAAATCCTCATTGTCTTAGAGGGAAGGGGAGGTCTTGTGTCTGCCTAGGAGTGATTGTAACTGGGTTGTTAAAGACTCCAGTCGGGCAAGCTTGAGAGAGTTGGGAAATGCTTAGGATTTATTTTATTCTATAATTATAATGGCTTTGAGCAAGACACTTGAATTTTCTGCAGTTTGCTGAACACGATTCTTATTTATACTTTATAAATAACATTTAATTCACATTTTGAATCATTTTTCAAGTGTTTACCGTGTTGGTCCATATTCTGAGAATAATATATTGTTGGACAGAAATAAATTTTAGCCCGTTATTTTATAAGAAATTGGGATTAAATTTTAGCATCGCTTTGTGTTTTCATCATTTGTATCTTATGAGTAGTACCACAGTAAGTGCTTAAGATATGGACATGAATTTTTTTATATTGTTTACTAGGCCTATAGAATTTTGTTGAATTTATTGAATTCCTGCTGTTTTAAGTAATTTGTTTTGATGTTGAAACTTAATGTACACATAAGGACCTTTTGAATACATTTGAGCTTAGAAAATATAAACGTAATATTAAGCAAATGTTTAAGGTCTATTGTAAGATCCAATATATTAGATAGTAATACATTTCATATATGAATACATGAAGGCACAGATAATTCAGTTTTGGGTCATTAATCAGGCAGAACAAACTCAAGGAAGAAGCTTGAATCACTGAAGCGCCTCTAAGCATCTGTGGAGCTCAAGTTTATGGCTGGCAAGTGGGCATGGTCCTGGAAAATAGTAAACTGTCGTTACTTAAAGCATTTCTATGTTGATGGAATTTAAATATTAAATAATCCGTAACAGATAAAGTTTGTAGACTATATATTTAGGTATCTCAGGTTTTAAAAATTTTCTAAAATTGTTTTCATGTAATTGTAAAATGATCAAATTTTCTTGCCTTGTATTTCTTGCGTTTTATTTGTTGTTGCTGTTATGCAGATTTGTTATTCATAAAATGATGAATCATAAAACATGGTGATGACTGATATAGATGTTTCTTTATAATTTTTAATGGTTTTGTTATTTTAGTTAATCAGACTTTATAATAGTTGTTTCTGAAGTGTTGAAACCTATTTTTAAAACAGATTCTAATATTAATAAACTAGTTTGAAAAAATTCGTTCTGAAAATGTTATATATTCTAGTTTTCAAGTAGTGTTCTGAAATATTAGTTATTAATTTCAGATTATAAAAGTATCTTGCATACAAAGAGTAGTAGGTAGTGGGAAAATGTTTCATTCTACATAAAGTAGTGAGTGGTTTGAAGTTAAGTCATCAAAGTTGATGAGTCATTCAATGGGCTCCCTTTTGGTCTTTTTATATCGTTTGGTTTTGGTGACAGAAATTATAAAGATATAGTAGTTTTCTTCCTATCTTGTGTTTTGATGATTTCTTTGCAAGTTTTCTTGATGTTTGTGGATAATATTTCTACTTATTTTCAATTTTTAACTGAAAAACTTGCCATACAAGTAATTGGAAAAATGTCATTTCCAAGCAGTTTTATTTTACTTAATTATATACAGGGCATCAAAATACGTATTTTAACGAAATATAAAGTAATCCAGGAAAATTAATTGCTAGTTATGTATTCCTTAGTACTAGATTGTACTGGATTATATGTAAGATAGAATAGATAGCTAAAACCTAATACTCTTCCAATGTTATTTATCCTGCTGCTTTGGATCTTTTTTATCAGTTCCTTTTTTCAAAAGTATTGTCATATCACTGATGGTTTAAATCGCATCTTTAAAGTTCTCTGTTGGGGATTATAGTGAACCCAAATATAGTAGGTGGGAAGTAATTCATTAACTACTCAGCATTAGAATATACAATGTAAAATGATCTTTTAAAAAATACAAATGTGTGTTTTTGTGTGTGCTTTATAAAAGGAAACTTGGTTCCTGAGTCTTAAAAGTGGTACTCCTTTTAGAAAAAAAATCATTATTATAATGTATGTACTTTTAAAATATCTTTCTATGTCTTAGTCCTATATCAGCAAATGAAATAATTTTGAGAGGTTACTCTGAATTTACTGTGCTTGGAGGTTGTAGGGAAGGGGGGAGCTCTCTTGTATGGTTTAGTGCTTTGCTTTACTTATGGTATTACCAGATTCATTGAAATTCCCTCATAACACTGACATTTAATTTCAAGGGTCCTCTAAAACATTGACAAACTTTTCTAGTAAAGGATCAGATTGTAAATATTTTAGGCTTCCTGGGCTAAATGGTCTCTGTTGCAACTGCTCAACTCTGCCATTGTAGTACAAAAGCACCATAGATGCTATGTAAAGGCATGGACATGGGGTGTTCTAGTAATGTTTTGTTTACAAAAACAAGTGGCAGGCTGGATTTGGCCTGTTATCCATAGTATGCTGAGGCCTGTTCTATTCTTCACACAGACTCTCCAGAACATGTTTATTTTAACCCACTCTGATCTAGACAGGTCTTGGGGCCTAGATTTTAAAGGCCCTTAGGTGTCTGGCTTTCACGAGGAAAGGAGAAGTTTGGGAAAGGTCAAATTATGTGAATCTGTGTTTGTACACGTACAGTAAGCAGAATAATCCCTCCGGCTGTAGTTACTTGGAAGAGTGAGTGAGTTAAAGGAGCCTAAATTTTAAACCTTTACTCTGTAAATACTTTGCAAATAAATGCTATGGGAATTACCAACTTATTTATAGCTACATTTCTGTATTTATGTAATATGTATACATGTGCATGTAGTTGACTTGGCTTCCTACAATGGATGCTTTATAGAGTGTGCCATTTCCTTGTAAAGCAATAGATCCTATCTCCCCTCCCCTCCAAGGATACTGTAGCTGATTTTGGAAGTATTCTAATATGCCAAATGAGTGCAGCGTAGTTTGGTTTATTGAGGATTTTCGTTGTATTTGAACAGAAGACCATTGTTTCTATATAGTTTGTCATATAAATGAGTCATGATATGAGTACTGGAAACAGTAATGAGATGTTAAAAAATAATATAACCTAGTACAGCCATGCGCCACGTAACAACGTTTCGGTCAACAATGGACCGCATATACGACAGTAGTCCCATAAGATTAGTACCATAGAGCCTAGGTCTGTGTAAGTACACTCTGTGTTGTTCTCACAATGATGAAATCGCCTAATGATGTATTTCTTATGATGTATCCCTATTGTTAAGTGACGTGTGACTGTAGGCATTATCTGTTCATTAAGTACATTATACTGTTCTAAGTGCTTTATCCACAGTACTAGAGGCAGTACTGGTGTCCACATTTCCCAGATGGGATAACTGAGACAGGCTGTAACCTGAGCTAGGCCAGTCTGTTTAGTTCTGATTTAGCTATGATGATGTAAGCACTAATTTATTCTAATATTTCTTCCCAGCAGTAAGCTGCTACCAATGAATTACAGTTTAGCAACTTAGCTTCAAACATAAAAGTTGAAGCTGTGCTTTTATTTTCATCATTTATTTCCTTCAGATTAGAATTAAAGAGTAATTGTTAACATGGTTAAATGCACTGTAGCATTTTTATTAGAGAGCACCCCTACCCTGTTCATTAATGAGTCTTACTACCTATGTTGTGAATTACTGTTGGAGGCAGGGATGAGTTGGAGAGGCAATGCATTCCTCAAATTTAGTTGAGGTATAAGTTTTAAATTAAATTGAATTAGTATAATTTTTTGTATTTTATAAGGTTTAATTGATTTATGGCAATATCTAGTGTCCTCATTTTATTTTTAGTTAGAGGTTCATTTTCCATGTGATTCTGTTTGCATTGGAAAAATTAAATGCTTCTGTCCTGTCAACTTTATCACTAGAATAGTCATGCTTCAGCTCTAAGAGAATTATGGCATACTTGAAGTAGTTTTGCTATCTGTAAATATATATTCAACATTATTTCAAAATATATCATAAATTTGAACATTTTGCTGTACTAATAATCTTCAGATGGTAGTTTTGTAACAATTATTGCAGATTGTAAAAACAGTTTTTAATCATGACAAACATTCAAATGGTGGGATAGGAATGCTTTGAAATAATCATCAAGGCAGTCAGTTATATTTTAACATCAGTAAGAAAGGGCATGGGGAAAAGTTTGATGGCTTCAAACACAGTATTAGGAGAAGAAATTGTTGTTGAAATACAGGAAGGATCACTTTGATATGATGTACCTGTTGCATTTCTTATAAAATGTTTAGAGATTGTTTTTGATCCTATGGATTTTCCTAAAGCTTCATTCAATGAAAAATCACTGTATTTACTCTTAACACTTTGCTTTAAATAATGCTTGAATTATTCTGACATGAGTTTGATGCAGTTGGAAGGGAAAACACTTGAAAAGGTAAAGTCTTTGTTTTTTTAAAAATTTTTTTAATTCAATAGCTTAATTATTGACTATAAGGATTTTTGAATTGTATAACTGCATTTGGAGATCAAGAGATTGTTTCCCTGGGTTTTCTTCCCAATGGAAAGGTCTGAAGTTTTGACTTGTTTTAACGAAGTAGTCATAGCTCTTAAAACTCAAAATGTATATTTTGACGAAGTGTTTTAAGAAAAAGAAATTTCTCTGATTCATTTGGCAGGTTTTTTGGATGAGGTATGAGAACAAGGTAGGATTCTTTCTGTGTCCTTGAAATCCTTTATTCCCTTAGAATAATTGTCTAAACTTTCAATGACAGCATCCTGTGGCACATGATAAACTAGGTGTGCAAATTGTCAGCCCCCACTTCCACAGTGTATTGAAGGGGAATGTTGTTTTTTCTACTCTCAGTCAGCTCCTAGACCTAGACTATCCGTCTAAGAGGGAAGCTGCAGGGCAAGGCTAGGTCACCCTGGTCTCCTAGCAGCTTATCAAAAGAATTATATGGGCAAGTTGGCAAGGTCCCTGCTGTGAACGAAATCATCTGTCCGTCTCAAGGTGAAGATATGTCAACATGCATCTGTAAAGAAAACCACTGCTAAGGTAAGTGATTAGAATCCTGGTGTTATTTTGGGCAAGTGTTCATGTTGTAAACCAAGATATATACGTGCTCTACATTTTCCCACAAATGATTTTCAGTGTACATTTTAGTAAGAGTATGTCAAATATTTTTCCCTCTCTGCATAAGAGAGTCTAAATAGCAGTCATTAAATTTTCAGGTTTAAATCAATAAATAATTGTAAGTCTAAAGTGAATGAATTTGCAGTTACTATACACATTTCAAAACTGTTTACTTTTTTTTGGTATACAGATAACTTACGTTGTTACATATAATTTAGGAATATGAGTCATCTCTATCTCAGAAATTTTGTTTTGGAGATTTTCTTCAAAGAATAAAAATGATTGCTACTTTTCGTTTTACTAACAGACATACAGTTTTAATGAACTCCCCTAAATCAAGTATATAAAAACCAGGGAAAGAACACGTGAACCATACTTGGATGAGTAAGATTATAACCACATAGGAAGTATCATTTTGGTAAACTTCTTGCTGTTTTTTTTTTTCTTTTTCTTTTTTCCTTCTCAGGTTTCATTTTGTGTGTGGTTGATGTGAAAAGGTGGAATTTGGATTTTCTCTTTCACTATTTTTAACTTAGATTTTATGTGTAAATCAATAAATAGTACTATTTTATAATAAACTGAAAACTTCTGCTGGTTAGCTTATTGCTACAGTCTTCCAGGTTATACAGAAATTATATTTGTGGTTTTAAAATATATCCTTTGCCTATAGAGGTTTGTGGAAACTTAGGTAAGATGCAACTTTCAGAAGATAGGGAAAGCCTAAGGAAGAAAATGTTTTCTTTATTTTCTTCCCCACGTTGGAAGAATTACTAGGAGTTGTAATTTACTCTCATAACATGGTAGCCATCAACTCGGTCTCAAATCAGTCATTTAGTTCTTTTTACATATGATATGAGCATGATAAGATATAGATATGGGCATATCCATAAACATTTGCCTGAAAAATTTTAATCATAGACTTTTTGAAAAAATATTATTAGTGGTAGAATTGGTATGAATTTATTTACATAAAATGCTATTATAAAAGTAAACTATAATTTTAGTATTAGAATACAAAATGTCTAAGTAGGATCCTCGACTGTGTACCTAGTCAGAAATACTAAAGCTCATCTGTAAGTCCTTAATTAGGAAAGATAATCCTTATCCATTTGCATATTTAAAAAAATAATGTAAGTATATGCAATTTGAGGGTTGTTTTGTTTTCTTTACTAATATGAAGGATTCATGTATTATTGGTGGAAAAGGTCAAGCCATAGTTATAAGTATCATAAATAACGCTCAGATGGGACACTATCTCTGGTAGACACTTTTCTTACAACTACTAAATTGATAGTGTTACAACTTTTTTGTAATGTGTTTGGCATGTGAATTCTCTACTGAGCTCTAGATGTCCAGTTCAGCATTTAAAAATATTACTTTTCTCCTCAATTTTATTTATGTCCTTGAAGCTTTACTATTTTGTTATCTAGAAATAGTCCAGTCCGTTTGGAATATTGTCTTGTTTGGAATATTGTCTAGTTTAATTAAACTTTCAATTTCGAGTATTCTGGTAAATGAAATTAATTTAAATATGTTAAATGCAAGTGTAAAGACCGCATGTGCATTTGTTAGAAGTATATGTTCCATTTGCATTAGTGGAAATTATTTATAAATTTAGAGATCAGATTTTTCTCTATAATGATCCTTTCTATTACTCCCCAAGTAGCGGCAAATATACTTGTTCCGACCTGCATTGCAAGGGAAAACATGAAGTTGTTGCCTAAAATAGGGGTAGCTTATTTAAGATCTTTAAAAAGGTCCAAAAAAAATGTCTTTCAGTTATAGGACAGTTGATTTATTCATTAAAGACAAGGATTTGTTTTTTTTACTATTTGAGTTTTGCTTTTTTTGGCATTTAGGGGAAAAAAATCATGTATTCTGTGACATGAAGCTACAGTTATTTATAGTAACCAGTTTACTAAAACAAGAACTGTCATAGTTGATATCGAGAGTGCCATAGGCACATATTTTTTCTGTAACTATTTCTGGGCAAGTTTCTCTTCTAGTCTTGAGATTTTTGTGATAAGCATATTTAATTTGTCAAGTTTGGGTTCCTATTCAAGATTGGTTGGTGGAAAAGTTGACAAAACATTTGTTTCTTATATGGTTCACTTATTTAGTAAATGTTTTTTGAGGACTGTAATAGGTGATGGAGATACAATTAAAATTCAGAAGAAATATTCAAAGAGATGTGAGGAAAACATTTCAAAGGAAAGACGGTTAAAAGAGAAGGTATTTGAAGCTCCTTTTGACAAGTGATGAGTAGAAGGGTAGTTGTTTAGTATTTTCAATTTATGTGGCTATTGAAAAAATATATATCCACGCACATATATATAAAAGAAATACTGAGATATTTTACATTATTTTTGTACTAAATCTTTGAAATCCCATGTGAATTTTATCCTTACAGTACATCTCAGTTTGGACTAGCCACACTTTAAGTGCTCAATATCCGCGTGGGGGCCTGGTGGCTACCATCTTGGATAGTGTGGCCCTAGATTGTCCTGTCTCACCTTTCAGATCACAGCTTGTCATTTCTTAGGAAACCTTTCTCTGATTCCCTATGTCTTTCAGTTTCCTTTCATCCTCAGTCTTTTAGAATTGTATTCTTTTCCTTTAGAGCATTTATCATAGTTGTAAGTTAATCTTTACTTAGTGAGATTGTTTGATGCTTGTCCGTTCCACTAGATAATAGGCATGAGTGTTTCCCATTGTATTGCCAGTCTTTAAACACAACTGGTGCCAATAAATAGTATTTGACTTAATGAGTATGCTAATTACTAGTATTGGGTAACTTGACCAGAGTCACACATTTGATTTTAGAATCAGGCACTAAATTCTAATTCATTTTGCTGGGATGAGTATGTATAAAATATCACTAATGTGAGAAGTGATTTTAATCATAAGTTGTTTACTTCTAATGGTGTTTTCATAGGTAATAGTTCTGTAAGCTGTCATGTATTTTTAACTAGTAGGAAGCTTTTAAAACTATAAGGATATTTTTGAGTTGATTTAACAGACCTGATGATAAAAGAGGTTTAATAATTCAAATTTTTTTACTTAAATTTCCTGCTCACATTTATCCTGAAAATTATAAGACCTACTTAAATTATTATAAAATTAAATTACTTAAAATGAATTTTTATAAGAATGAAGATTTTTGGATACACTTCACTGAATGTAGTAGTCTAACTTTTTAAAGAATGCTTACCAGGTGAGTTTGATAAAATGATTAAACCACGTGATCCTCAGTACATAATTTACTAAAAAGCCAAGAAATTATATTTTGGTCATATTTTAGGCAATCATAGGTTGTACTATAGTCTTGAGTATAAAAAAGAAACATGGTCCTTAACCTAGGTAAGTTCACACTTTTGTGTGTACTATGCAAGTAGAAAGAGTGAGATGCTATTAAAGAGTTGGGTAAGATTTCGTTGCAAAGCTAATATTTGAACTGTATCTTGAAGGGATAGTGTGTGTTTATCAAAGGAAGAAGAGAGGGAAGGGTATTTCAGTCAAAGGAACAGCAAATACACAGTTACACGGTTTCAAAACACTTTGTAATAGTTCCTCTAAGCAATTAGCACTAAATAATTCAGTCTGGCTACAACATAGTATGTATGGGTAGGGGCAGAGCCAGGAAATAAGTCTGGAAAGGCATCTTGACGCTAGATTCATAAAGAGCATCCTGTGGCACTCTGAGGACCTTGGACCTATTCCTGTGCAGTAGGGAGCAAAATGATGGAAAGGAGACCTGAAAAGTGAGCAGTGAGGAGGCAGTTACAGTAAAAGAAATAGTAGGGCATGGACTGCCTTAGTGTGGGGGGTGGGCAGAGGGTACAGGGTATACACTGTTTATTCACCCCCACCCCAACCCCTTCCCCTCCACCAAGAACTCATGAATTGAGGAGAGGGTATAAATCGGGCAGACTCTTCTTTAAATATCAGAGATCATAATGTGTCTGTGTTACAGTGAATTTTAATGGAAACTTACTGTGTAATAAGTCTGTTAATTACTGAAGACAGGATACATTTTACAAAGTAAAAATGATTATGATTCACTCGGTGTCACTTTTCACTGCATGCTGAGACTAAAAATGTAAATTATTTCATCCTCAGTGATAGCCTGATTTTGCTGTGTGGTCATATTAACTTTAAACAAGTTAACAGTGAAAGGAGGGGGCCGGCCCTGTGGCCTAGGGGTCCTAGGGGTTCAAGTTCAGCGCGGTCCGCTCTGGCGGCCTGGGTTCGCGGATTTGGATTCCAGACGCGGACCTACTCCACCCATCAGCCATGCTGTGCAGGCATCCCACATACAAAGTAGAGGAAGACTGGCACGCATGTTAGCTCAGGGCGAATCTTCCTCACCAAAAAAAAAAAAAAAAAAGAGGAAGATTGGCAGCAGATGTTAGCTCAGGGCGAATCTTCCTCACCAAAAAAAAAAAAAAGTGAAAGGATATTCCATGAATTAATTTAAAAAGGGGTTACATGTTTTACTAGTGCGTTGGAGTTTTAATTACATGTTATATGTTAGAGACTATTTTCAGATTTGTCAGAATTTAAGGAATGAAGTAGAAGTCTAAATAGGATAGTTTGTAAAAGCATAACTCTGTATACCATGAACCAACACTGCAACCAGGAACAAGCAGCCTGAATAAAATGCCGTGGCTTTGAAACCGTCTCTCTTCTTTTGTTGCATAGGGAGATTACAGGGGCCAAAGCAGCAGTAAGAAAAAATGCTATTTATTCTGCTTTCTGTCCCAATTCTGTAACATAGCTTTGCTGAAATTTATTAGGAAAGTCTCCCTAGTCTTAGTGGTTGCAAGGGTCTACGGGCAGGACATTGGCGTGTTTTCCTGACAACGCTTTGCCACTGTCATACACAGCAGGCAGGTCAAACCAAGCTGAATGCTGCACGAGTCCTTCCCGTTTCCACTGGCCCTTCAGCTGTGTTTGGAAAGGGCAGTGGAGAGTGGTCTGACTCTTGTTGTTCTCATCCTTATCATGTATCATTTGTGGGGCATCACAAGGTTGGTGTTGTGACAGGCTTTTCATTATATTCACTTTTTAAGCCTTAAGTGAGGTTTCAGTGTGGCAAAAATAGGTTAATGTTTTAAAAAATACTATATTACTGACTGTAAAACAATATATGTGATCAGTGTTAAACTTCATAAATGATATTTAAATCAAATTTCATAATGATATTTTATCCTTATAATTAATTTTGATAACTTCACTATTTCAAAGAGCTGAATTATATTATTCTTTTAGATATAATCTTTTGTTTAAATGAATTAAAATATATTTGTTTTTCCATGCAGATTTGAGTTCTGTGAACCTGCATTTGTGGTTGGTAATTGCCTCCAGATAGCATCTGACAGTCATCAGTATGATCGAATTTACTGTGGAGCTGGAGTCCAGAAAGACCATGAGAACTACATGAAAATATTACTAAAAGTGGGAGGCATTCTAGTCATGCCCATAGAAGATCAGGTGACTTCCGCTGTCCTTTTGCTTACTGGCACAGGAAGCAAACACATTAGTTTAAGGTGGGAAGTGAAACATCAGTGGGAAGTACATTGTAATTTTTAAAGGAGTACTTTTCTCAGGTCCCTGTAGAAAAGCTTGAAGTGGAGTGTTAATGATGGGAGCGATGCAGAGGGAGACGAGAGCCCTGTGCCGGGGTCAGAGGAGAGGGGCTTTCACCCAACCTTCGCTGCTGCCTGAGTGGTGTTGGCCTGGGTGCCCCTCCTCCGTTTCCTCACCTGGAGGTGTCGGGTTGAGCGCGATGGTCTCTGCTAGCTGTTCGGTTTTCAACATTCTTTAATTCTTTGAACATACGGAAAAGAAATCCTGTTTGGGGTTTCGTCTGAACTGCTTAACTCCGTTAAAGAAACAAGTACATTTTTAGATCTTCATTTAGTACTGTGTAGACCCCTTTTGAAAATATTCATCAGCTGCGTTTGGTTTGGAATTATTAGGTATAATAAATATATGAAATACTAATTTATTCACAAAATGGGTGGGGCTTTCAAGACCAAATTACTTTAAAAATTTATAAGAATGTATTTCAAGAAAGTGTCTTTAGGGGGCTGGCCTGGTCCTATAATTGTTAAGTTCGTGCGCTCCACTTCAGCGGCCCAAGGTCCGCAAATTCGGATCCCAGCTGCAGGTGTACACACTACTTATCAAGCCGTGCTGTAGTGGCGTCCCATATAAAGTAGAGGAAGATAGGCATGGATGTTAGCCCAGGGCCAGTCTTCCTCAGCAAAAAGAGGAGGATTGGCAACAGATGTTAGCTCAGGGCTAGTCTTCCTCACACACACATACACAAGAGTATCTTTAATATTCGTGAACCTAAATCTGAGATTTTTAAAACACCTTGTGGTTTGTACAGTAGATTGTCTAAGACGACTGGGACTTAGTATCATTTTGGAGTTTATATATCTTGGGGGGTCCCTTAACATCACGACACGTTATTTGCAGCTCAGTGGATTTCACCATTACCATGCATTGTGCTCTGTAGCAAATTGTTTGTCAGTTATTAAAAAGACAATATAAAACCATTCATTAAAAAACGTTCCTGGGAAAATGTTCCTTGGATGCTTCTAGAGTTGAGATTCCTAGATGAACAATCTTTTTCTGTTTTCCTTTAAAGATGCTTTTTCAAACATTTAAAATATGGTTTATCATTAGTATTTTATTACGTATTTGTTATATACTATTGTACTAATGCAAAATATAGTAATGGGCTGATTTTTATAATATAAACTGAAGATACTAATTCACTTTGATTAAGCTGTGTACTGAGCTAATATTTTTTTCCAAGAACTAGCAATGGGTGTTTGCTGAGTAGCTATAACTTCTAATCCCTTTGTGACTAATTGCATTTATTTGTGAATTATCAGTTAGAATTAGAATCTATATTTTATTACTATCATGGAAGATCATGAAGTTGACTCATTGGTACAGTAATGAAAACATGGTTTTATTAGTTTAATGCTTTAACTAAACTACTGAACCCATGTGAGACGTATATTTTGGAAGCCAGTGGCAGGTATGGATTGGAATAATACCCCTAGAAGCTATCAGACCCCAAATATAACATCAGAGTCACTTGGCCATATTTGGATATTCCATTTGCATTGAAATATCTATCGTGAACAGCAAATATATTACTTTATGGTAAATATTTAAATGAAAGTAATTTGGTTGCATTCAAATATAAGTGATTATATAGCAGTCATTGACAATTATTCCTTAAAACAAAATTGTGATTAAGGTGATCACGTTTCTGGGATTAAGTTATTTTATTTCTCTTTTCCCTCTAAATAGTTAACACAAATTATGCGAACTGGACAAAACACTTGGGAAAGTAAAAATATCCTTGCTGTTTCATTTGCTCCACTTGTGCAACCAAGTAAGAA